>NC_090647.1:85414679-85718607 GCF_040937935.1 Hyperolius riggenbachi | reverse complement strand
GGGTCCAAAATTGGTAAAATCCCCCATAGACTTTCATTGCCTCCCTATTTCACTTTCCAAAATCTCACATCTTTTCAAAGGGCAATGGCTCGGCAGTACCAAATTTTCTAGCATTGTAGGGACCCTAAGGGGGAACATGACTGGTGAGTTTCGGGCCCCTAGGCCAAAGAGGTCATAGCCTAGGGTCACAAAAACCTGTTTATTTGAGCTATTTCAATGGTAGTGATGGTGACGTACATAAATCTCAGCTATGGCCGTTAGCAACGTCTGAATTTCACGAAATGTCTCATGCAGGTAGAAGACATATTGTTAGACTTGGATTCCAAAGATGGGGTCCCTACATCTCTGCAAACCAGAGTTACAGGGGTCCAAAATTGGTAAAATCCCCCATAGACTTTCATTGCCTCCCTATTTCACTTTCCAAAATCTCACATCTTTTCAAAGGGCAATCACTCAGCAGTACCAAATTTTCTAGCATTGTAGGGACCCTTAGGGGGAACATGACTGGTGAGTTTCGGGCCCCTAGGCCAAGGAGGTCATAGCCTAGGGTCACAAAAACCTGTTTATTTGGGCTATTTCAATGGTAGTGATGGTGACGTACATAAATCTCAGCTATGGCCGTTAGCAGCGTCTGAATTTCACGAAATGTCTCATGCAGGTAGAAGACATATTGTTAGACTTGGATTCCAAAGATGGGGTCCCTACATCTCTGCAAACCAGAGTTACAGGGGTCCAAAATTGGTAAAATCCCCCATAGACTTTCATTGCCTCCCTATTTCACTTTCCAAAATCTCACATCTTTTCAAAGGGCAATGGCTCAGCAGTACCAAATTTTCTAGCATTGTAGGGACCCTTAGGGGGATCATGACTGGTGAGTTTTGCCACTGACAAGATCTGACAAGATTAGCTGCATGCTTGTTTCTGGTGTGATTCACACTACAGTGGCTGGATAGTGTACTGGTTAAGGAGGCCAATTAAAATTTCCCTAGCAGAGTGTGTAGCAGCTGTCCCATAACTAATTAGTGTAGGTAGGCAAATGGTATAAAGGACCTTGCTTGGAGGAGGGAGGGAGGGTGGGTCCTCCAGCAGTGATGTGTATTTCACTCAATTACGTGGGGCTCCAGGTATTAGAGCTTTTGAAACATGTTTTCTATCATTTTTCCAGTTGATAGAATTTTTTAAAACTTTGAAAGTTCGCCTCCCCATTGAAGTCTATTGCGGTTCGCGAACTTTTCGTGAACCGAACCCTTCGCGGAAGTTCACGAACAGGGTTCGCGAACCTAAAATCGGAGGTTCGGCCCATCTCTACCCCTAACACGAATCTACCCTCTCCCTATGTGTAACACTAACCTACACCCTCTCTACCCCTAACACGAATCTACCCTCTCCCTATGTGTAACACTAACCTACACCTTCTCTACCCCTAACACGAATCTACCCTCTCCCTATGTGTAACATTAACCTACACCCTCTCTACCCCTAACATGAATCTACCCTCTCCCTATGTGTAACACTAACCTACACCTTCTCTACCCCTAACACGAATCTACCCTCTCCCTATGTGTAACACTAACCTACACCTTCTCTACCCCTAACACGAATCTACCCTCTCCCTATGTGTAACACTAACCTACACCTTCTCTTCCCCTAACACGAATCTACCCTCTCCCTATGTGTAACATTAACCTACACCTTCTCTACCCCTAACACGAATCTACCCTCTCCCTATGTGTAACACTAATCTACACCCTCTCTACCCCTAACACGAATCTACCCTCTCCCTATGTGTAACACTAACCTACACCTTCTCTACCCCTAACACGAATCTACCCTCTCCCTATGTGTATGTAACACTAACCTACACCTTCTTTACCCCTAACACGAATCTACCCTCTCCCTATGTGTAACACTAACCTACACCCTCTCTACCCCTAACACGAATCTACCCTCTCCCTATGTGTAACACTAACCTACACCCTCTCTACCCCTAACACGAATCTACCCTTTCCCTATGTGTAACATTAATCTACACCCTCTCTACCCCTAACACGAATCTACCCTCTCCCTATGTGTAACACTAACCTACACCTTCTCTACCCCCAACACGAATCTACCCTCTCCCTATGTGTAACACTAACCTACACCCTCTCTACCCCTAACACGAATCTACCCTCTCCCTATGTGTAACACTAACCTACACCTTCTCTACCCCTAACACGAATCTACCCTCTCCCTATGTGTAACACTAACCTACACCATCTCTACCCCTAACACGAATCTACCCTCTCCCTATGTGTAACACTAACCTACACCCTCTCTACCCCTAACACAAATCTACCCTCTCCCTATATGTAACACTAACCTACACCCTCTCTACCCCTAACACAAATCTACCCTCTCTCTATGTGTAACACTATCCTACCCCCTACTTATGCCTAACACTAATAACTTGAAGTCCCCATTGCTACTTGGAGTTCAGATACATGGTTGGCGGTACCTGAAGTCACCACTGCTACCTGCTGGCTGTAGTTTGGCTAGGCAATAGTCCAACTCATATATTGATATAGAATAGTTCCACAAGTAATAACCACATTTGTTCCAATGTAGAAAAGACTGTAAAACAAACATGGAAATGCCCAGAATTGTCAGTTTAAGATGCACTGTACAAGATGAAATGGCAAAACCGAGATAGCTTGGCTATGCAGTAGCTCAACTCTGGCCAAAGTCACCTCTGCAGTCGCTGACGCTAACCAGAGTGCAGCTATATAATGACCGAACATCTGCTCCCAAATGATGCAGTGTGCACTGCCATAGCCGCAATTCACATTCTATGAGGGCTCCTATGACCAGACACGTGCTTTGCACCCACTTTGTTCAAGAAAGTAAGAGCTTACTCAAAATTAGCTGTCCCAAATTTAGCAAAGTTAAATATTTATCTTTTTAGCTAATTAAAGGGCAACTGTAGTAATAGGTATATGGAGGCTGTCATATTTATTTCCTTTCACACAATACCAGGTACCTGGCAGCCCTGCTGATCTATTTGGCTGCAGTAGTGTCTGAATCACACCAGAAACAAGCATGTGGCTAATCTTGTCAGATCTGACAATAATGTCAGGAACACCACCAGGGTCTATGGTTAAAAGTATTAAAGGCAGAGGATCAGCAGGGCTGCCAGGCAACTAGTATTGCTTAAAAGGGAGTAAATATGGCAGCCTCCACATACCTCTCACTAAAGTTGTTCTTTAATAGCTCTTTGTAGATCTGGAAAACATATTTTGTACATCAATTGAGGGGGGGGGGGGGAAACAATGTCATGTGAGGAAACTCAGGTGAAACATTTATTGAATCAGGGTCCGTGCCTTGATATACAGGTGAAACTCGAAAAAATAGAATATCGTGCAAAAGTTCATTTATGTCAGTGATTCAACTTAAAAGGTGAAACTAATATATGAAATAGACTCATTACATGCAAAGCGAGATATTTATTTGCTATAATTTTGATGATTATGGCTTATAGCTTATGAAAACCCCAAACAAAAAATCACAGTAAGTTAGAATATTGTTAAAAAGTTAATATTGTAGGCTCAAAGTGTCAGACTCTAATCAGCTAATTAAGGCGCGGTTCACATTAGCGTTCGCTGTCCGGATTCGCTGGGCCGGATCCGGACCGTATACTGTACAAACGGAACGGACGTTCTGCATAGCAATGCAAAGTCTATGCGACCTTACACACACGTCCGTTCCGTACGGACCGGAGCCGGACCGGATCCGGACTCTGGACACTTTTCCAACATGCGCTATTTTTAAGGTCCGGATCATCCGGCCGACGCACCCGGACCGGAGCCTGACAGCACCGTCCGCCAATAGAAACCAATGGGAAACGGAAAGCACAGAACACACTGGTTATAAAAAAACGGACGTTCTACCCCACTTCCTATGCGTTTTCTAGCGGCCATTTTGGATGGGGACACATGGGCCCAGCATTTCTGGAGTGGAGCAGCAGTGACTTTTGTGCTGGAGCTGTTTGGCAGTATGTCGGACGTGGAGGTGAGGTCCTAAACAGCGGAGGACCTGATTCTACAGGTGCAGCTTCTGCTGACCTCCCAGACCGCAGGAATTTATATAGTGTGTTATCTCTTTTAAAAACCGGATCCGGATCGCAGCCGTATTCATACCTGATTGAAAACGTATGCAAACGGACCGGATCCGGATAGGAACCGTACGGGTCCGGTCCGGATCCGGTCCAGACATCCGGTCCGTTTTTCCCAAAACCGCAAGTGTGAACAGGGCCTTATCCAAATCACCTACAAAGGGTTCCTGGACCTTCAAAAGACAACTGTAATGAGAGAGATATGGAGTCTGTCATATTTATTTTCTTTTAAACAATACCAGTTGCCTGGATATCCTTCTGATCCACTGCCACTAATACAGTACTTTTAGCCATAAACCCGGAACAAGCATGCAGCATATTAGGGGTTTCTGACATTATTATTCAGACACTACTGCAGCCAAATAGATCCACAGGGCTGCCAGGCAACTGGTATTGTTTAAAAGGAAATAACTATGGCAGCCTCCATTTACCTCTTGTTATGGTTGTCTTTCAAATGGTCTCTCAGTCTGGTTCAGATTTACTGACATAAATGAATATTTGTATGATATTCTAATTTTTCGAGTTTCACCTGCACAGTGGGTAGGTATGTATGAAGTAGATATCATGGGTGTTAAGCCATTTTCCTATTTACTCTTCCATGCCTTGTCCCCTATTTCCCTCTCCCATACTTCCTTATATCCCTATTAGCCTACCTGCCCCGCTTGAATTCCTATATACATCCCTTTCTCCTTTCCCTCTGTTTCAAGTATTAAATGCGCTATTATATTCATATTTCAAATCTGCATGTGTGTAAAGATATGCAGATTAGAATATGATTCTGCTGGAATACAATTGGTACTACCAGGCCAGGAGAGTGTCACACGTTTATGATTTGGTCTAAAATTGTTTCTCTTTTCTTGTTAAAAAAAAAACAGATTCTCTATGCTTAGGGCTGTCAGGTCTCCACCCAGTCCAAAGGGGGCTGTCAACCCCTCCAACAGGACCTGAGTCTATAAGAATAATCGCCAAAAGCTAGTCTGGTGGGGTCTTCTGATGTAACATCGTAACCAAGAGGATCTGAATCAATTTGTGGAAGTTTTCACAATCAAATTCTTAATTTCAAAAAGGACTTTGTTTTCCAAAAAGACTTAAAGAGAATCTGTATTATTAAAATCGCACAAAACTAAACATACCAGTGCGTTAGGGGACATCTCCTATTACCCTCTGTCACAATTTCGCCGCTCCCCGCCGCATTAAAAGTGGTTAAAAACAGTTTTAAAAAGTTTGTTTATTAACAAACAAAATGGCCACCAAAACAGGAAGTAGGTTGATGTACTGTATGTCCACACATAGAAAATACAACCATACACAAGCAGGCTGTATACAGCCTTCCTTTTGAATCTCAAGAGATCATTTGTGTGTTTCTTTCTCCCTGCAGAATCTCATGCACTGAAGTTTCAGGCTGCTCTTTTTTCTCCTGCAAACAGCTTTGCCCTTGTCTGTAATTCTTCAGTATGTGAAAGCCCAGCCAGCTCAGAGGACGATTTATCCAGCTTGTAAAAGATGAGAGAAGAGAGAAGCTGCTCTAATCTAAATAATACACATGCAGTGTGCATAGAGGGGCCTGGAAGGGGGAATTCATAGCAGAACCACAACACTGAAGAACTTGGCAGCCTTCCAGACACAGGCTGACAAGGCTGACAAGGGAAAGATACATTGATTAATTACAGAGACTGTCATAGTAGAAAGTGCTGCAGTTAGCCAGAACACATTAGAATAGCTTTTGGAACTTGTAGGATGATAAAAAACAGGATGCAATTTTTGTTACGGAGTCTCTTTAAATGTGCAGTCGGACTTTTATACGCTGATCCATTGTAATCCAAGGACTGAACAGATTCCTTTTCTTATTTTACCCCTTTTATTTTATGGTGGACTATCTTGTTTATTTGTTAATATTTAAAAAAAAGTTTCTATGTTCAATGCACTATTTTACTATCTTAAGTAAATGATCTAAAATAATTGAAAAGGCTTTTGTGTTGCTCTGTGTATTCACAGATATGAAGCTTGCCTCTGAAAGCGTTAGAGATTGAGTTTTGAGTAGAATGAAAGTTGTTTGTATGACTTTTCCTTTTCAGAATAGTTTATTCCTCCAGTGTTGTGTTGTGTTATTTCTCCAGTGTTGTTTTGTGCCTAGTGTTGACTAGAATTAAAGGGTCAGTTAAGGCTAAAAAAAATGAGTTACACACCTTGGGCTTGTACCAGCCCCCTGCAGCTGTCCCGTGCCCACACAGTCTCGCTCGGATCCTCCTGTCCCCCACCGACAGCCACTTTCACTTTCGCTGACAGGTCCGACATGCCTGGCAACGCGAGTGATTATTTGCGTTCCTGGCCGCAATAGCGTCCTCTATACTGCTATTGCAGACAGGAACGCGAATAATCACTCACGTTGCCAGGCCTGTCGGCATGTCGCCGAACACGGAAGTAGCTGGCGGCAGGGGACAGGAGGATCTGAACGAGACTGTGTGGGCACGGGACAGCTGCAGGGGGCTGGTACAAGCCCTAGGTGAGTAAAACTCTTTTTTTTAGACTTAAAGAGAAACTCCGACCAAGAATTGAACTTTATCCCAATCAGTAGCTGATACCCCCTTTTACATGAGAAATCTATTCCTTTTCACAAACAGACCATCAGGGGGCTCTGTATGACTGATATTGTAGTGAAACCCTTCCCACAAGAAACTCTGAGGACCGTGGTACCCCTGGCAGTTTCCTGTCCGTGAACCTTGTTGCATTGTGGGAAATAGCTGTTTACAGCTGTTTCCAACTGCCAAAAAAGCATGCAGCAGCTACATCACCCGCAAACAGTAAAAATGTCACCATGCAATAAATGTCAGAATGTAAATCAGGGATTTAAAAGATTTTACAATGGGCAAACACTGACTAAGTCATTTATACATAATTATTGTAAAAATGAAGCACTTTTTTATTACATTATTTTCACTGGAGTTCCTCTTTAAAGGACTTACGAGCCCAAATAGCAAAAAAAAGATAAGTACCTTAGTCGCTTTTAAATGCACGGAGGACGCCATCCGCGCCCTCCGTGCAGTTCCGCCGGGTCCCCGCAGTGTGATCGCCCCCCCGTGCCGCTCCCGACCCCCCAGACGGGGTCGGGCTCCCCTTCCTCTCCTAAGATGGCCGCCGGCGCTGGCCGCGGCTGCGCAGTCCGCACACACGTTAGTGCGGCTGCGCAGCTCTAGGGCCTCCCCCCTCGATCCACGCTACTGTGCGTGGATCGGGGGGGAGGGCCCTAGAGCTGCGCAGCCGCACTAACGTGTGTGCGGACTGCGCAGCCGCGGCCAGCGCCGGCGGCCATCTTAGGAGAGGAAGGGGAGCCCGACCCCGTCTGGGGGGTCGGGAGCGGCACGGGGGGGCGATCACACTGCGGGGACCTGGCGGAACTGCACGGAGGGCGCGGATGGCGTCCTCCGTGCATTTAAAAGCAACTAAGGTACTTATCTTTTTTTTGCTATTTGGGCTCGTAAGTCCTTTAAGTATCCGTTTAAGTATGGTACATACACAGCTCAAGTAAAAGATAGGGTACACAGTATATACAATATAAAAAAACAAAAATAGGCAGTGGATCAATAGACAAATCAGTTTCAGCCTTGCAGACAGTTTAACCATAACCAGCAACCATTCTGTAAACCTAAAGCGGTGGAAACACAACACTGGTGGGGAGGAGTGTGAGGAGGGAGTTCAAGAGGCTGACGGCTGAGGGGAAAAAATAGTTCCCGTGCCTAGCAGTCCTGGTGGAGATGGCCTGAAACCTCAGGCCCAATGGGATCAGACTAAAATAGTGGTGGTCTGGGTGAGAGGGGTCATTGGCAATCCCCAATGCTCTAGAACGCAGTCTGGAGTTGTAGGGGAAGTAAATAAACTATTCTGATTACTTTTCAGATTATTTAATATAATTCAGGTTGTGTTCCTGTCATGTGTATGCAGGGACGGATTTAGGCCAAGGCCACCTAGGCCATGGCCGAGGGCACCACAGGAGCAAGGGCACCAAAGCAGCAGGCTGAACCTATGCAGCATTTGCAAGCTTGCAAATGCTGCAATGCAGGGAAATCAGGCCACCTTGCTCTCTGTGCACGTTTGCACTGTGGCCCGGACTTGGGTAGCATTGGAGACAGAGGGAAAGAGAAAGCTTCTGCACTGGAGAGGAACTGAGAAATGAGTGACACTGATGACTGTTGCGATGTGAAGGCGAGCTGGTCACCTATACTGAAAAGGGGGGGGGGAGTGGGAAAAGAAGGGATTAAGGGAGTCATCTGGCTACCTATGCTGGAGGGAAAGGGGGAGGGGTCATCTGGCTACCTATACTGGAGGGGGGTCATCGGGTTACCTATACTAGAGGGAAGGAGGAGGGGTCATCTGGCTAGCTATACTGAAGATGGGGGGCTGGTGACAGTGGCCTTGGGCGGTAAAAAGTACAAATCCGGCCCTGTGTGTATGCGCACCTCCCTGATTCTCTTGTTAACCGAATCTCAGCAGGCTAGAATATCGCACATTAACATTCCTGGCGGTAACCCCGAATGTAGTTCGGTGTAAGCCGCGCAGGAGGTTTTCTCAGGCCCTTCTGGGCTGATTTGCTTAATTTTTTTTTTGCTGAACGCAGCTAGCACTTTGCTAGCTGCGTCAGCACACCGAATGCCGCCAGCCTGTGCTCGATCGCCGCTATCCGCTCCGCCGCGCCGCCCCACCCCCCCAGACCCCGTGCGTTGCCTGGCCAATCAGTGCCAGGCAGCGCTGAGGGGTGGATCGTGACTCCCAAAGACGTCGGTGATGTCATCCCGCCCCGTCGCCATGGCGACGGGGGAAGCCCTCCAGGAAATCCCGTTCTTTGAACAGGATTTCCTGATCAGAGATTGCCGAAGGCGATCAAAACGGGCGGGGGGATGCCACTGAGCAGCGGCTATCATGTAGCGAGCCTTCGGCTCGCTACATGATTTAAAAAAAAAAAACTGCTGCGCTGCCTCCTGGCGGAAAACATTAGACCGCCAGGAGGGTTAATATAGTAATCCATCCCTAGTGCTACTATTACTTCGTACATTTTTGCAGAATGTGTTAGCCACACTCTTCCCCCTGTGTTTTGTGTTATTTCTGTTGGGAATTCAGTGATTGATGATATCTTAAAGGCAGGATGGTAACTGTAACTGTTGTATAGAAGAGGGCGCATTCTGGGCACTGTTGCACTATTCCTCGAATTTCTTTAACCAAAGAAATTCAATGAAAACATACAGGGTGTGGTGGACAGTGGGTGGCGGGAGAGGGGTACTGTCATTTTGCGCTGAGTGGCACTTTTTCCGAGGCTGTGCTGCTGGGCACCAGTGATTCCAACTGTAGGCAAGTCCCAAAAACACCCCCAAAAATAAAAATAATAAACTTAAAAAAAAAAAAACATTGGTGGGTGTTAGCCTCAAACAGACTTTTGTGTCTGTGAAAGACCACATTTAATTCTGAAGTTTGAGAATGAAGAACCTTATTGAACATTCATTGATTTTGGAACTTTGTGTTTCAGGAAGACCCGAGGCAGGGCTGCGACAATGTGCCTATTTTTCTTTGTTATTTGATGTCTAGATAATTTATTCTGTGATTTCTGCCAACCTATTGTAAAAAAAGGAGCTTTCATTAAACAAATACAGCTTCACACTGAGTGAGTTCCCACTGTGAACTGTGCTTTTTATGGAGGAACAAACATTTGAATACAAATGAGATAATGTTGGAAATACATCAAGTGAAGGAGTTTCATAACAGGCCGGACAATTCTCTTGCAGAATGCCACACCCATTGCATGACAATCTTAGCTCAGGTTGGACAAGGTGCTGTCAGGCAGCCAAGATAGCGTGCGACCCCAGCAAAGGGATATTCTCCACACCGGCATGAAATAGCTCTGGAAAATGTCCTGTTTTGCACTCCCTAGAGGGCTGCTCAGGAGGACGCAGTGGAGTAAGTATGGTGGGTAGTGTGGGAAATGTTTAGCTGCCACTTCCCTTTGTTATAAGTATTATGTGCTGAAGTACACTAATAATATTCATTGTATTTTTTTACAGTGTCTTTGTGCTGTGACCTTGTCTTTATTTTCAGCAATAATTGCTCACTTTAAACAGATTAACACATCCTCACTGCACTAGTTAAAAGAGGCACCACAATGACATATAGAAGAATGTAATACATTGTTTAGGATACCCAATTTTACATAAAAGCAGGATTGTCAGCCACAAAATCAAATTCCATTTACTCACTGTTTATTATGTAGTCTAAATCCTGACCCTGCATTGTTGGGGATTTTAAATCAATGGGAGGGCTGCTACTTTAGTGTGCTTGCCTGGATTAACTGTCAGGTAATTGTGGCTGCATTGCTCAATGGCAATACACGGGGATAGGGACTGAGGGAAATGTACCCACTTTGAAAACCCATGACCTAGGCTATGAGGTCACACAGCCTTCTATCCCAGTAAACTCTGGGAGACAAGAACACACTTCAGAACACAAAAGAAAACAAACATTCCATAGTGATGCAAATTACCAGCAGAAAAGGTGTCGCCCCTTGGAGAGGAAGATTTTACAACTGGCAAACATTGACTAAAAAATTTATAAATAAATATTGTAAAATATCAGCAACTTTAATCATTAAGTTTGATTCAGTAAAGTTTATTTTTCAGTTATTATTGGTGGCCGAAACACAAGTACCCTTGCATGCCGCCACTCCCATGCTGGGATCACAGGGCGTAGGCATAGAGATCTCCTCTTGGGCACTGTGACTGAGCAATGTGAAAGAGAGGTTTTTACACATGGAAAAGGGGCTGCACATGGAATAGAATGGCTCTGCTGCTCATGAAAGGGGAGCAACACGAAAGTTGGCCTAGGGGCGTTTACAGGGACGTAAGTAGAAATCACAGGGTGAAAATTTGGATGACCCCCCCTGCTCAGGTCTGTTTTGGGGGGCAGGAGGGGTCGCAGCATGAGGGGAGAGCATGGCCACCTACATTGATTGGGAGGGGGCCACTCCTCCTCCCCCCCCCACCCTCACCTCAGGTGTTCCCCTCATCGCTTCCCCTCCAGCATCAATCATTGGTAGCAGCAGCAGGCAGGAACACATACCTCCATGTGTTTCACTTCAGAGGTCCGATTTCTAAGTGCCTCATGCTACTTCCTGATAAACAAGAAGTAGCATGAGACACTTAGAGAGCGGAACCTCCGTCACGTGGAACACATGGAAGTATGCCAATGATTGATGCTGGAGGGGGAGCGCTGAGGGGAGAACCCGAGGTGAAGGGGCCATGCTCTCCCCTCATGCTGCGACCCCTCCTGCCCCCCCCCCAATAACAGCCCTGGGCAGGCCCCAGAGGGGCACTGGCCCCCCCTTCCCCCGCAGGTGCTGTAGCCCCTATTGTTATGCCACTGGGTATTTACATTATAAATGTTGTGCATACCAGCAGTTCAAAATGCCCAGCATGGATAAATGATTTGCATTATTCTATCTTCTGTCCTCTAATATTTTCCTTGTTTTTAGATGTATATACTAGGAATAAATCAGGGATGGTCGTAGTCAGCCAACTTTGCTACACTGGAACTACGTGTAGTTTTACGCAATTACGCTCCACCAAACTACGGCTTCGAAATCAAATATTCGCTGCGTATGCAATTCGTAGACTACGCGTTAAAATACGCAATTACTCGTAGTGCGAAGCGTAGTTTATGCGGATGCTTATGCCCGCATGCAGAAAATTTTACGCATTAATTCCTGTTTTAAAGCATATACCGGGAACTCTTCTATGCGTACATTACCCTTTCCAATGCGTAAATTTGTAAGCATACAATCGCACACGGAAAATTAGAAGCGAGTAACGCATTTGTAGTTCACTACACAATACACATGTTAACTACGCATAGTGGGCGTGAAGCTACGCTTAGCTGTTCTTCACTACGCGTAAATTCGTAAGCGAAGTTTTGAAACTTCACCTACGAACTACGATGCGCAGATGCGAACTACGATGTGTAAATTCGCACTGGCGTAGTTTCTGCTCATCCCTGGAATAAATATCTCTGCTATAAAGTGTACCTGAGATGGGGCCCCTTAAAAAAAATCGGTACTTACCTGGGGTTTCCTTCAGCCCCCTCCGGCCTGATGCTGCATCATTGTCCTCATTCACCTTCTCCTTTACCCGCAACTGGCTTCCAAAAATCCACCAGTTGGGGCCAGTCGGTGCTTGAGCAGTCCGGCCTGGCTTGCTCCCCGCCTGGCTCCTGCGCCTGCACAGAAATCTCCAGGCAATGTGAACGTGGTGGGAGCATGCATGGCCAGGTCGTGCATACGCAGTTAGCCCCGAACAGGAGGACTTTCCCAGGGTCAATTGTGGAAGAATGGGGAGTTGGAAGAGGACAGCATGGGAGCGATGAGGCCAGAGGGGGCTGGAGGAAGCCCCAGGTATGTATATTTTACTGCTGTGGCCCCACCTCAGGGTCACTTTATGGAAGGGGAAGGACCATTTGACTTGCCTGGTGCATCAAAGTGATGATAAACATCCCTGATTTTGGCTAAGAAAAGTCCTGCATGTGTAGCACTTTACTCTCAGTTCTAAAGGTGTCCATACATTAGTCAGTCTGCCACCAGATCAACCAGTAGATCCCACTGAATCGAACTTGATCAGAGAGAGATCTATTCTCTGACCATACAATGCACACCAATTTCCAATAGATTTCAGCATGAAGTCTATTGAAAATCATCCTCTTGCCAGCCCCACTAATGTATATGTGTCCCGTGTGCAGAGCTGAAGGCTCACCTATCCGCCAGTGCAAATTCTGGTCTCCTCCTGTGTCCAGCTTCACCGGAAAAGCCTGTATCACGTGACATCAGGTACATGTAGTGATGTGTCTATATATGCCGGTGTCTTGTGGTACAGGCTTTCTCGGTGACGCCAGACACTGGAGGAGACCGAAAAAAGGCGCATGGAAATTTGGGCGCCTAGTAAACTCAGTAGTAAAATATCTGTATTTTACTATGGCTAAGCCTACTCTTACACAGAACCCTCCCCTGATGCCTTACCCTAAACCACCCCTGCACAAACACCCATTGTGACGCCTAACCCTAACCCCCCCCCCCGCACAAACTTCCTACCTGACGCCTAACCCTAAGCACCACATGCACAAACTTCTTACCTGACGCCTAACCCCCCCTACACAAACCTCCTACCTGATGCCTTGCCCTAAACCACCCCCTGCACAAACACCTATCGTGATGCCTAACCCTAAACCCACCCCCCCTTCCCCCCACACAAACTTCTTACCTGATGCCTAACCCTAAGCACCGCTTGCACAAACTTCTTACCTGACGCCTAATCCTAAACCCCTCCTGCACAAACCTCCTACCTGTCGCCTAACCATAAACACCCCGGCCGCACAAACTCCCTACCTGATGCCTAACCCTAACCCCCCTACCCAACTTCCTACCTGATGCCTAACCCCCACCCCACACAAACTTCCTACCTGATGTCGATCCCTAACAGCCGCCCCTTCCCCGGGCCTAACCCTAAACCCTGACCCCCTGCTGCCAATCACCAGCAAACGAGCCGCCTGCAATGCCCAAATTACTCCCCAATGCCGATATTTCAATAGGCGCCTATGGCAGTGCCCAAACGTCCGCATTAGCGCATGCCCAAATTGTCTGCTTCGGAGAAACACATATACACTTGGGAGGACACCGGTCCCGGGTCCCTTGGTCGATCGAACCCTTGGAATCTGAGGTTTTTCAACATTCCCAATTGATCTCCTCAACTGATTTTGAATGGAAATCGATCGAATGATTGATCGAGTGGGCATGTTTAGGGATGCTCATTCGGATTCCGCGGAAATGCAATTTCCAAAATTCCGATCGGAAATTGCATTTCCGCATCGGAATGCGGAAATCAGTAATGCAAGTGCGGTAGGCGGATTTCCGCCGGAAATCGTGGAAATTTCCACCGACTTTAACATCGATTTTCTCAAAAACTATAAGGTCTTTTTGAAAACTTTTTTTGCATGTTGTTTACAAGATTCAGTTTAATAAACCCTAAAAAAAATGTGGTGTTTCTAGGACTTACGGGGGCTTTGCTATTAACCACTAAAGTCGGCAGATTTTTACTGTAATGTAAAATGCAGAAAATCTGCATCTGCCTATTTTCTGCAATTTACAATACAGTAAAAATCCACCGACTTTAGCGGTTAATAGCAAAGCCCCTAAAAGTCCTAGAAACACCAAATGTTCAGGGTTTATTAAACAGAATCTTGTGAACAATATGTAAAAAACAGTTTTGAAAAAAGCTTATAGTTTTTGAGAAAATCGATGTTAAATTTCGGCAAAATTTCCACGATTTCTGGAATTGGTAGCGGAATTGGTAATTGGCAATGGATTTACCGCGGAATCAGAAATTGGCATTTCCGACCATCCCTAGCCATGTTGCCGGACCAATTCTCTTTCGATCAGCCCGCAAAATCGAATAATGTATGGGCACCCTAATGCTTGGTAACAGCCAGGTACAGCTAAATAAAAGGGTTTTCAGCTTGTGCAATTTTTTTTTCTGCAGAGGAAACACAAGAACATGATGACATAAGAACAATATTACTCCTCATCTAGTATAAACATGTTCAGCAGTGTCGTGTACCCCTGTGTCCTGCTTCCCTGTCTACAATGACACATAGCTGTTAAGATGATATCTGAGTTGGTGAGGCCTCACTGGACCACACGCTATAGCCAAGATACAAATACAATATGCGGAAGTAAGAAAAGGCAGCTATTTCATCACAAACCATTCATAAGAACTTGCAAAGCTGAAACACCGAGTGCCGGGAGGAAGAAGAAAATATGCAAGAGGTCCGAGGAACGGGACATGACGACTGAGAAAATCACTCAGCTTTTACTACTGGAACTCAAGAAAAGAAATGCCAGGAAAATTTGGCATTAATAAGGTTGAACGTCAACAAGCGGCGTGTGCAGAAGTGTAGGAACTACCAGTTTTTTTTATCATGTACGTTAACAGATTCACAATAGAGGTCGCAGAGAGGTCACAAGAGTAATAGAAAAATGCTGTGTTATTTTTTGCTGTTTGGCAGTGATGGAGATTTCCAAGTTACATATTGATAAAAATGTAAACTCGTGTTTACATTTTTGGGGCGTCCGCAAAAAATATACCAGGAAGGGGGGGGGGGGGGGGGGATGTAGCCATGGACCAGGATGTGCGTGTGGTCATGGGTGGAGCCAATTTAGCAATGGTGGGACATTAGATTAGGACTATAGTAAGAATTAGATTTCGAGCGCCTCAGCCACAGGTGCCTCCCGGTTTAGGTAGTGACAGGTGCCCCCAGTATAGGTAGTGACAGGTGCCCCCTAGTTTAGGTAGTGACAGGTGCCCCTCAGTTCAGTTAGTGACAGGGACCCCCAGTTCAGGTAGTGACAGGGATCCCCAGTTCAGGTAGTGACAGGGACCCATAGTTCAGGTAGTGACAGGGACCCCCAGTTCAGATAGTGACAGGGAACCCCAGTTCAGGTAGTGACAGGGACCCCAGTTCAGGTAGTGATAGGGACCCCCAGTTCAGGTAGTGACAGGGATCCCAGTTCAGGTTGTGACAGGGACCCCCAGTTTAGGTTGTGACAGGGACCCCCAGTTTAGGTTGTGACAGGGACCCCAGTTCAGGTAGTGACAGGGACCCCCAGTTCAGGAAGTGACAGGGACCCCCAGTTCACTTCAGGTAGTGACAGGGACCCCCAGTTTAGTGACAGAGACCCCCAGCTCAGGTAGTGACAAGCACCCCCAGTTCAGGTAGTGATGGGACCCCCAGTTTAGGTTAAGACAGGGCCCCCGAGTTTAGGTAGTGACAGGTGCCCCCCAGTGTACGTAGTGACATTTGCTCACCATGTCACAGCAGGCAGCCCAGCGTGAGCTTTAGACCTCAGAATCAGCCGGCGACCAGTGAGAACAGGCTCTCTGTAAACAACGCGCTGCATATGCGGAAGTGATGTCACTTCCGCATATCAGTGTGGGGTCCTAGCGCCCGCACTCACTGTTCGCCTGTTGATCAAAGGTCTGACGCTGGCCTGGCTGTTCTACCTTAGGCAGCGGGGACAGCCGGTGGGGTGGGGGGGAGTGGCAGCTGGCGGCCAGGGAGGCAAGTGCTCCATTTTGCCCGACGTGTGGACGCCCATGCTGGTGAAGTAATGAAATACCCATCTAAGCACCCATCTAGCACTCAAAGAAATTGTATTGTCTGTGACATTAGGCTGTTTGCACACTTGCAGAAACCTTCGTATCACCCTGCGCCACGGTGCTACGACAGGGTCATATGCATAGCGCCGCCCCCCCCCCCCCCGCTCAGTACCGTAGTCCTTGCTGGGCTGGAAGTATGTCACTGGGATTCCCATCGGTCCGCGCCTGTGCAGTACACGCTGCTCCCGTCGTTTAAACTTACTGCATCGCCTATTGGATTGTATTGCTGCATAATCCATATGGTAGGCACGGATCATGTGGCTACGCATTGCAGAATTTGCGGCAGGAATGCAGTTGGAAACTTTCAGCACAACGCGTCACACTGCATTAAGTGTGCAAAGTGTCCATAGACTTGGCGTGGAAGCCTAAGGCAGTGGGATGCAGTGTGCAAGGGGCCTTAAAGAGATGGGGCCACAGCATAAAAACATACATACCTTTCTCCAACCCCCTCCAACCTGATCACTCCCATACTGTCCTCTTCTGATTTCCCGTAAATGGCCCTGGAAAGTCCTCCGGTCCAGGACCAACTGCGCATGCGTGCCAGGCCGCGCATGCTCCCGCCCCGTTCACTCCCAGCAATGAGAGCAAGACAGGGAGCGTGCCTGGCCGGACTGCACCTGCGTTTACTGACCCCGACTAACGGATTTTACGGGGCCAGTTGCGCACGAACGTGGATCCAGATGAGGACGACGTGGGAGCAATCAGGCTGGAGGAAGCCCCAGGTATGTACTGTATGTTTTTATGCTGTGGCCCCATCTCAGGTATACTTTAAAGTACATCTGTAGTGAAAAAAAGGGTAGATATGGAGCGGGAAAATTCTGGATCCTATTGAGCCTACCCTGCCCCCTCTCGGTCCCCTCGTTTCTGCACTGTGTGAAGTTACGCTGCCTCCATGAGCCATCAGAAGGCTTCGGGAGCACTCAGGGACACCAGTGCTTCCAAAGCCTTCTGAGGACTCATGGAGGTGTTGGTTGATTAGCTGTAACGGGTAGTGACAGTGCTGGAACGAGGGGACAGGGAAGGTTTAATAGGATCCAGAGCCTTCCTGCTCCATAGGTAAGTATCTGCTCTTTTTTTCCTCTTTAGTTTTAGGTCTGAGGTACTTAAAGTGAACCAGAGACAAAGCACCCTCATGTATTTTACCATATATATCAGTAGGAACATTACAGAAAACACCTACCCTGCTCTCTTTCTCTTCCTTTAGGGCCCATTCACACTTGAGCGTTTTTCTGCCGATTTCGGCAAAACGCTCAAATGCTAGCGCTTTTCAAAGCGCTAGGGTAATAAAAGTCTATGGGCCTAGTCTAATTTGGAGCGATTTGCACTAATCGCCGCAAATCACACAAAAACGCTAAACACAAACGCGTAGCCTGCACCATTTTCAGGCGATTTTCTGGCGATCGCGTTTTAGTGCTATAGAAGCGCAAAATGCGATCGCTAAAAAATCGCCAGGTGTGAATGGTGGTTTTTTTTGTGTTAATCGACAAAAAACGCCAGAGCAAAACGCTAGCAAAATCGCTAGCATTTTGCAATCAGCAAGTGTGAATGGGCCCTCACTGCTCAGCCTGCTTGTTATCAGCCCTGATAAAATCCCTGACTGAGCATTCAGTCTGGCTTTGCTCAGGAATCATTATAGCTGAGTCTGTCTTCTCTGAAGTCTCTTCAAGCCCAAGCCTGCCCTTCTGGATCTGCTATAATGACTGAGCTATAATGATTCCTGAGCAAAGCCAGACCGAATAATCATGTCGGGGATTTTATCAGAAATGATAACAAGCAGGCTGAGCAGTGAAGGATGAAATAGAAAGCAGGGTAGGTGCTTTCTCTAATGTTCCCACTGATATATATGGTCAAATACATGAGGGTGCTTCACGTCTCTGGTTCACTTTAAAAAACAAAAATCTACTTACCTGGGGCTTCCTCCAGCCCCTGGCAGCCATCATGTGCCCTCGCCGCAGCTCCGGTGGCTCCTGGTCCCCTCCGGTGCAGATGCTGACCTCACTAGGTCGGCGTCTACCGCATTTCAGCGTGCGACGTAAGGAGTCACACTGACGTCATCCAGACTTAGGGCTGGAGGAGGCCCCGGGTAAGTAGATTTTTGTTTTTTAATGCAGCTCAGATGTGTCCTTTAAAAGAAGCCCGAGGTGAAGTAAGTATATACATCTTTACTAATCAGGGGCTTCTTCCAGCACCTAGAAATCTGTTTGTCTCTCACCACAGTTCCGCTGTGTTCCAGGGTCCCGCTGTCAGCCCTGTAGTGCTCGCTTGCGCATGTGCAGCATGCTCCCGGCAGCAAAAGCATGATCGCAAGAGGTGTGCACCCGCGCATGTGTACAAGCGATCATTATGGAGCAGACAGCTGATCACTGAACTGCGGGTAGGGATGCATGGGCTTCTAGGAGCTGGAAGAATCCCCAGGTAAGGAAAGCTGTATATTCCATACTTTCTACACTTTCTTCAGTTCACTGTAGAGTGCTGTGGATAAAACGTCTGTACAATAGGAAAATAAAAATAAAGTGTGTAGTAAAGGGAATATAAACTGTTTCACTTTGCACCCACATGAAAACAATGTTTTTGGTTAATGAGATTTCGTTATCCAGCCGCACCGATTTGTTGTTATACACCCACGCCCTTTTTTCCTGGTGTCCTTTTTTCATGCAACTGTCTCCAGATACCAAGTCTTCAAGCTGCAGTGCAGTCTCAGAGATAAGTGACTGCACGGAGGTGTGCTGCTATAGAAAGCAGGATATGCGTTGCACTAATTACATCATTGTATGTGTTACATTGTCTATGTGCCATAACCTTGTTTTTTTATTGTTGGCAATAATTTGTCACTTTAGACATACTGTATGCAGGGCTGTTCCTAGACTTTTTGCTACCTAAGGCAAACTTGTGAGGATGCGCCCCAACCCCCCCCCCCCCCCCCCCCCCCTTTCCAGATTTGGAATGATTGCACAGCACCCAACAATTTATTCTGATTCATTTAATTCAAATGAAACACTGCAGCTTTCCTGCCTCCCCCCTCCTCACTCACTGTCAGATTCCTTACACAGCACAACAAGCTGCTTTTCCCCAATGATGACCTTTTCACCTCGCTGAGGCCTTGTTCACATTGCATTCGGCTCGTGTGTGTCCGTCTGCGGTGGGCTTTTTATTCTGCATTTTTTAAAGCGGTTTCAGGCGCTTTTCGGCTCGTTCGCTCGTTTTTGTTGGAGTTTTTGTAAGCGCTTTTGCAGAGTGCTTCCTCTTTTGATCCGGAAAAAATAAATACAATGTATTTTTTTTTTTTAAACGCTCAAGCAATCGCTTGCCAAAGCGATTTTGTGAGCGTTTTGAATTTTTCTCATACCTTTCATTGAGGCAAATTGCCACAAAAATGGCCCAAGCACCGCTTTTCAAAGTGGATCGCAAATGAACTGCTCTGATATAAACTCTCTCATAGAGAATCATTGCACAAGCACTTTCAGGGCGATTTTGAAAATCGTCTGCGCTTAAAATTTTACAAAAACGCCTATAATGTGAACAAGGCCTTACAGCACAAAAATGCTGCCCCTGTAATCTCTACACCTGATGCAAGTGTTTCTCCTTGCTTCATTACAGAACAGGCGCTGAGGGCCCATTTACACTAGAAGCGCTTTTCTGAGCATTTTTGTGATTGATTAGCGGTTTTTAAAATCGCTCCCATTCACTTTTATTAAAATCTCGGTAAAAATTGTGGAAAAATCGCAGTGATTTTGTGATCGCGTACGCGAAAATCACGGCAATTTTTCCACGATTTTTACTGCGATTTTAATGAAAGTGAATGAGAGCAATTTTAAAGAACGCTAATCAATCGCAAAACGCTCAGAAAAGCGCTTCTAGTGTGAATGGGCCCTGACTGTTCATACACCTGCAGAAGAATGATCTTTACGAGCCCACACAGGGTAGGGTACAGTATAGGAACTATAGGTTTTTCACATGTACCAGTTAAAGTGTAGCTGAGCTGAAGCTCAGGTACAAAATCAGAGTTCGCATTATCCGGCCGCCCCGTCAATTGGTCACAGGATGAGCCGAATGACGGTTTACCCAGATGCTGCTAAAATTCTGGGTGGCATTAAATGCTATTTCCCCTCCGAGTTGTAACTACTCGGAGTCAGTAGTAATTCAGGGTCAGGCTATCGCTGGTTCACGAATAACACTGAGAATCCCGCTGCGCCGCTATAGACATAATAACATTATATCGATGGCGGTGCCCACATCAGGCGCAGCGCGGCTGGCAACATGCGCTGAGATAACCTGTCTCACAAAATCACATACTTACCTAAGAAGAGAGAAGTCTCTGGATTTCTATAGAGGCTTCCCACGGCGTCCACTGGTCGCCCATTGCCGTCAGCAGATCCTACAAAGATTACCAACAAGCCCTTGTACCTGCGTGAGTACAGCGGCGCCTCTGCAGTTAGCCTCCATGCTACTGCGCATGTGCGGCTGCAGCATGGCTGTGCTCATGCCGGAAGAGGAGCACAGCTCCGATCAGCTGACGCGTCCCGGGCAGCTGCTGACGACTGGAGGACATCCAGAGGATTCTTTCTCCTTAACCTTTAGCCGACCGCGTCACGTTGAAACTGGGGCTCTGTTTAGCAGGAGATCGCTCACAGGCTGCGCGCGCATCTCCTGCTTGGTGGGAGGAGCAAAGCTCTGCCTTCAGTCTCCGAGCGGCAGTTGCCGCTCAGGAGACTGTTAGACGGCTAAACCGCCGTCTAATCACTGGTACAGCGCTGCGATCTGCAGCGGCGCTGTACTGGGGACAGCCGGCTCCAGAGGCACAGAGGTGATCGGCTGTCATAGGCTGAAGCCTATGACAGCTGATCACGGGGATTGGCTGGCGGGGGGAGGGAGTGGGGAATACATTAGTTAAAAAAAAAACACACATTTTTATTAAAAAAAATTGACAAATACCGTAAACAAAAACAAACATCTGGGGGGTGATCAGACCCCACCAACAGGAAGCTCTGTTGGTGGGGAGAAAAGGGGGGGATCAGTAGTGCGCTGTGTCGTGTGGCCCTGCAGCTTGCCACAGTGGCCAATTTCTCAAAAAATGGCCTGGTCTTTAGGGGGGTTCAATACTGCAGTCCTCAAGAGGTTAAAGAAAACCTGTATTGAGGAAAACCTCCCCTGGGGTGGGGGAAGCCTCCGGATCCAATTGAGGCTTCCCTCGTCCTCCTCGGACCCACGGCTGTGGAGATAAAACTCCCTGAACAGTGGGGATGTAAGTATTTACCTTCCTGGCTCCAGCGCAGGCACAGTATCGGCTCTCTGCCTCGGAGATAGGCAGAAATAGCCGATCGCTGTCGGGCCGCTCTACTGCGCAGGCGCAAGTCTCCTGCACCTGCGCAGTAGAGCGGACCCGACGGAGATTTGCTATTTTTGCCTATCTCCATGCGGAAAGCCGCAACAGCGCCCCCACTAGAGCCAGGAAAGGTAAATAAATCAGCGCTTATGAACGCTTGTCAGGCTTGTCAAGGGAGGATACCGGGATACTTTGGGGGAGCCAGCGCTGGACTGCCTGCCGCTACAGGGGAGGAGGAAGCCTCATTGGGACCCTGAGACTTCCCCCTCCCGAGGTGAGTACCCCCCAGGGGAACTTTTTTTTTAAAACAGGTTCTCTTTAAATATGTGATTTTTCGCCCAAGCTTCAGCTGGAGTTTGCTTTAAAGAGACTCCGTAACAAAAATTGCATCCTGTTTTTTATCATCCTACAAGTTCCAAAAGCTATTCTAATGTGTTCTGGCTTACTGCAGCACTTTCTACTATAACAGTCTCTGTAATAAATCAATGTATCTTTCCCCTGTCAGACTTGTCAGCCTGTGTCTGGAAGGCTGCCAAGTTCTTCAGTGTTGTGGTTCTGTGATGAATCTCCCCCCTCCAGGCCCCTCTCTGCACACTGCCTGTGTATTATTTAGATTAGGGCAGCTTCTCTCTTCTCTCTTATATTTTACAAGCTGGATAAATCGTCCTCTGAGCTGGCTGGGCTTTCACATACTGAGGATTACAGACAAGGGCAAAGCTGTTTGCAAGAACAAAAGAGCAGCCTGAAACTTCAGTGCATGAGAGCAGAAGGGGGAAAGAAACACACAATGATCTCTTGAGATACAAAAGGAAGGGTGTAAACAGCCTGCTTGTGTATGGATGTATTTTCTATGTGTGGACATACTGTACATCAACCTACTTCCTGTTTTGGTGGCCATTTTGTTTGTTTATAAACAAACTTTTTAAAACTGTTTTTAACCACTTTTAATGCGGCGAGGAGCGGCGAAATTGTGACAGAGGGTAATAGGAGATGTCCCCTAACGCACTGGTATGTTTACTTTTGTGCGATTTTAACAATACAGATTCTCTTTAAGGGCCCTTTTCCACTAGCAATCGCTAGCGTTCGCGCTAAACGCTAGCGATTGTGATTCAGCAAAAGTCAAAAATTTGGCAAAAATTGTTCCGTGGCGTGACCGCGATTTAGTAAAAAAGCGGTAGTGGAAATTACCTACCACGATTCCTATGTTATTTAGCAAACCGTAGCGATTTGCGATTTTGCGATTCAGCAATCGCAAACACTCTAGTGGAAAAGGGCCCTCAAGGACAACTCAATTGAGAGGGATATGGAGGCCGCCATATTTATTTCCTTTTACACAATACCAGTTGCCTGGCTATCCTGCTGATCCTCTGTATTGTTTAAAAGGAAATAACTATTGTAGCCTCCATATCACTCTTGCTACAGTTGTCCTGTCCTTTAAAGAGGAACTCCAGTGAGAAAAATGTGATAAAAAATGCTTCATTTTTTCAATAGTTATGTATAAATGATTTAGTCAGTGTTTGCCCATTGTAAAATATTTCCTCTCCCTGATTTACATTCTGACATTTATCACATGGTGACATTTTTACTGCTGGCAGGTGATGTCAGTAGAAGGAGATGCTGCTTGCTTTTTGGGCAGTTGGAAACAGCTGTAAACAGCTATTATTTCCCACAATGCAGCGAGGTTCACAGACATTAAACTGTCTGTGAAAGGGGTTTCACCACAATATCAGCTATACAGAGCCTCCTGATAATCTGTTTGAGAAAAGGATGCTTTCTCATGGAAAGGGGGGTATCGGCTTCTGACTGGGATGAAGTTCAATTCTTGGTTATGGTTTCTCTTTAAGATTTTGTAAGGACCCTGAGGCCTGGAACCCACTAGCAGTACATTTCTAAGGACTTGTTCACACTGCAAGAGCTTTTCTAAGCGCTTTTTCATCTTAAAAGCTCTTGCTAATGTTATCCTATGTGTGTGTTCACGATGGAGCGATGTGATTTTGTAAAAATCCCCCATAGCATTGCATTAGCAAGAGCATTTAAAAAGCTCTTGTAGGGCCAATGCACACCAAAAAACGCTAGCGGAACCGCAAACGCTTAGTGTTTTTTTAATTGGTTTTTCAGAGCGATTCTAGACATGTGCAAGGCGATTTTGTAAACATGCCTAGCGATTTCCGGAGCGTTTTTGTGTAGCGTTTTTTGTATTTTGTTACAGTAGAGCTGTAACTGAACAGCTTCTGTAACGAAAACGCTTGGTAAATCGCTCTGATCTAGCACTTTTCAGAGTGATTTTCCACTTTCCTATATGTAACACTGAGGCAGAATCGCCTCAGAAATCCACAAAAATGCTGCAGGACCCGAGTTTGCGTTTGAGGAAAAAACAAATCGCTCTGGTGTGCTCCAGCCCATTGAAATACATTAGCCAAGCGGTTTTCAAACCACAAACGTTTTTAAAAACGTTCAGAAGCACTCTTGGTGTTCACCGGCCGCTAGTGTGAATCAGCCCAGAATTTCTAAGCACTTGCAATTTGAAAAGCTCTTACTAATGTAATGCTATGAGTGTGATCCCAACTTTTCAAATCAAAATCACTGCTAGGGGGTCCCAGGCCTGACGTACCCGAGAGCGTTTTGTGGGCCATTTTTTTTAAATGCCTCCATTGACTTACATTATAATCACGGTAAAACCGCTGCGATTTTGCCATGTTTGCCATTTTTCGCGATTGCATCAATTTTGCCACGATTTTACCACAATTTTAATGTAAGTCAATGGAGGCGTTTTTTTTTTTGTTTTTTTTTTTTTTTATTAAATGAAAACAACCTGCAAACACTGGTGTCAGGGCTTTAAGAGACTGGTCCTGATTAAAGATGGTTAATGAGATGCAAATAATTCCAAAATGATGCAGAATTATGCAAATTCTGTATGTTAATGTATGCAGCTTGAAAATAGACTAATCACAATGTGCCGAGCTGAAATGGGATTGTTCCATTTTCAAGCTGCATATATTTGAATACAATATTTGCATAATCCTGCATCAAATTATTTGCATCTCACAGACTATGAGACTAATGCTACATACACACTTGAGATAAAAGTCTTTGGAAAATGAAAGATCACAGACCAATTTTACCACCCTCCATGTAGTATGAGAGCCATACTCTGCACAGTCTACTCTATTGAGCTGAACTCCCCATCAGATAAAAATCTTTGCAAGATGCTGCACACAAAGATGCTGTACACATTCAACAGATCAGTATCTGCAAAAACGGAAAATTGTATACTCACCTTCGGTAATTTTCCTTTCCTTTCGAGGTCCATGGCAGCCTTACTACGGGGTTAATCCCGCCCCTTAACCCCTACAGGACCTGTCTGTATAAATTTGTAGCCCTTCCCCCTCTCAGGTGCTTTTTTGCTAGTCCCTTACTGACTGAATTAACTAGGGTGGGATCTCCGTAGGCTGCCATGGACCTCGAAAGGAAAGGAAAATTACCGAAGGTGAGTATACAATTTTCCGTTTTCCTTTCCATTTCCATGGCAGCCTTACTACGGGGATCTCTATAGATAAAATAAAAGGGAGGGCAAGTTATGCATCAAACACAAAAGTTTAATTCGTATTATAAGTAACAGAACGTAAATTGTACATTACTTTCAAATATATGCTTGAAATTTGCAGTACAGTTAACAGAGTCTAGTATCTTTAATGGCAGATAAGACTCCCCTACCGAACTCTACCGTTGATAGCTCCCCTGGGTGTACTCTATAATGGGACATGAACGTGTTCTCCGACGTCCAGTTTGCAGCCCTGCAGATAATTTCTGGAGAAACTTTCACCAATGCAGCCCAAGAGGAAGCGATTGACCGAGTAGAATGGGCTGTGACCTCCTGAGGTGGTGTAACCCCTCTGATACTGTAAGCCATCTTAATAGCCCTGACCAACCATGTGGCTATGGTCCTGGTCGTCGCCGGGTGACCCCTCTTATAGCCATTAGGGATCACAAACAACCTTCTAGTTAGGCGGAACTCCCTTGTGCTTTCTATATAGCTCTTTAGAAGTAATGGAATATCCAGAGCGTTAGGAGCTTCAAGACTGATGTCCGAAAAGGATGGTAGATTCCATTCCTGGTTGAAGTGGAACTGTGTGGCCACCTTCGGAATGAACTCGTTCACTGGCCTAAGGGTTACTCGGTCCGGGAAGAACTGTGTATTTGGTGGGTCACAGCTAAGTGCCTGCAATTCCGACACCCTCCTTGCCGAGGAAATAGCCGTTAGGAAGACTACCTTGAGAGTGAGGTTGAATATGGAACACTCTTGCAGGGGCTCAAAAGGTGCTCCGGCCAGTCCCTTCAGTACTAGGGGTAAATCCCACTGAGGGTACCAGTTCCTCCTCGGTGGTCTAATCTTCACAACGGCCTGCATGAACTGGACTACCAGAGGTTCCACGGCCCACCTGTGATGCGTGAGCGCTGATATTGCTGATATTTGCGTTTTAATAGTACTGTTGGCCAGTCCTAAACTTAATCCCTTCTGCAGAAAGTCTAGAATATTATTGACTGTAATGGTGGAAATATTCAACGCCCTTTCCTCAAGAAACAGCAGGAAACGCTTCCAAGTCCTATGATATGTACTGTTGGTGGTTGGTTTCCTGGACTTTAGTAAAGTGTCTATAACCTCAGTTGAGCAGCCTAGTTCCCGTAATCTCCCCCTCTCAGCCTCCATGCCGTCAAATTCAATATCTGCGGGTGAGGATGAACTAATCGGTTCTGTGCTAAGAGGTCTTTTACACAAGGCAGAGTGATCGGTGTCGTGGTAGATAGTCTCTGCAGCAACGGGAACCATGGTCTGCGGGGCCAGTAGGGGGCTATCATGATTACTATTGCCTGTTCCTGCTGCACCTTCCTCAAAACCCTGTGTATCAATGGGATTGGCGGGAAGATGTAAGCCATGTGAAAGTTCCAAGGGAGTGAGAGAGCGTCCCAACCCGCCGCTTGCGGGTATCTGCACCTCGAGAAAAAAGTCTGGCACTTGGTGTTCCAAGGGGTGGCCATTAAGTCGGCTTGGGGAACTCCCCATGCTTCGCAGATGCTCTGGAACACCTCCTCCTTGAGACTCCACTCCTTGTTGTCTATCCAGGAGCGACTTAGTGAGTCTGCCACCTGATTCCTCACTCCCGGTATGTGCACCGCCTGTAGGTGTAGCAGGTTTTGTTGAGCCCATTCCATTATTGGTTCTAACTCCCTGAGAAGTGTTCGGCTGCGAGTGCCACCCTGATTCTGGATGTATGCTACGGCGGTGGTGCTGTCCATCTTCAGCAACACTCTCCTGCCTCTGATTCTGCTTGTAAAGTACTTGAGGGCTTCGAACGCAGCTCTCATTTCCAGGATATTGGCTGGGACCTGTGCTACATTCTGTTCCCATCTGCTCTGTGCGTAGTGGCATTCCGTATGGGCACCCCAGCCCCAAAGGCTGGCATCCGAGGTTATTATGATTGGTGGTTCCATGATCAGTTGATGGTGATACATGAGATTCCGTGTGCACAGCCACCATGTCAATTTTTGTTTGGTGTGTGGCGAGATTAGTATCCGCTGATGATAATCGACTCCAGTCCATTGATCGAGGAACGTTTTCTGCAGGTGCCTCATGTTCCAACGTGCCTATTTTACCATGGGAATTACCGATGTCAGGGTTCCCAGTACTGCCAGACACTGTCTTGCTGATAGGTATGTTACCTCCTTGACCTCCGTCACCATCGATATTATCCTTGCCACCTTCTGTTCTGGTAATGATACCGCATTCTCCCGAGTGTCCAGCTTCGCCCCCAAGAAGATAATTGACTGGGTTGGATCTAATTGACTTTTGTCCCAGTTTACTAGCCAGCCAAACTGGTTGAGTGTCTGTAGCAAAATTGACCTGTGTCGATACAGCTCTCCCTCTGACGATGCTACTAGCAGTATATCGTCTAGATAATGGTGAATATGGAGTCCCTGCTGACGCAGCATTGCTATGAATGTTACTAAGATTTTCGTGAAAGTTCTGGGGGCAGTGCAGATGCCGAATGGCAATACCCGGAACTGGTAGTGAGCAGTCCCAACAGCGAACCTGAGATACCTTTGAAATGATTTCCGAATTGGAATGTGCAAGTAGGCGTCGGCCAAGTCCACCGACAGGAGCCAGTCCCCTAACTGTATTGTTGGAATAATAGTCTGCAACGACTCCATTCGGAACTTGTCCTGCAGTATAAGATTGTTCAGTTTGCGTAGGTCTAGGACGGGTCTTAACAGACCCGACTTCTTCGCTACGAAAAATAGAGGGGAGTAGATCCCTTGGAATCTTTCTGCTGATGGTACTTGTATAATCGCCCTCTTTAGAAGCAAATCCTCTATATAATCCCTGAGTACTTGCGCCTTTTGAGGTGACCTTGGAATTGCCGTAGCCTTGAAAAGTGTATGCGGAGGATGCTCTTTGAATGCCCATGCATGACCCTGTGCCAACGTATTGGTCACCCAGCTGTCCTTTATCTTTTCCGCCCATAGGTGTACAAAGCTCTGGAGCCGTCCTCCTACCGGCTCCAGAGAGGCGGACCTGATCTCAGAATGATTTGCTAGTTGACGCACTGGGGTTAGCATTACGTTGTTTATTGAATTTCGCCAGTGTGGACTGCGTTCCCTGCCAGTTCTTCCGAAAGGACTGGTTGCTCCTTGTAGGGCGGAAGTCTCTTGGCCTGCTCTGAAATGATTTCCTATCGTTAGGTCTGAATCTCCTCTGCCTCCTGTCCTGGGGGAGAAGGCCCGATTTGCCGCCAGTTACCCGGGATATGGCTGTATCCATTCGGGGGCCAAAAAGGTTCTTGCCGTCATAAGGTATCTTACACCAGGAGGTCTTTGAATTCCCGTCGGCTGACCAAGGTCTTAGCCACAACGCCCTCTTTGCCGTAACCGAATGAATTATGCCTCTAGTGTTTCCTCTGATAATATCAAAAGCCGCTTCACTAACGAAGTCAGCCGCCACCCTGAATTCTTCCAGAGAACTCGCTAAGGTCTTGCGATCCACATTGGATTGAATCACCCCGTCCAGGTTATCAGCCCATGCTCTAATTGCGCGAGAAACCGAGGTGAGGGCTATGGCCGGTTTACATGCACCTCCGACTGCCGCATGTATCCTCCTGAGGTCAAAATCTACCTTACGTTCCAAAGGTTCACGAAAGGACACCGCGTCCTCTAATGGTAAAGTCACATGTTTTGCGAGGCGCATGACAGAAGCGTCTACCGTTGGCGGGGTATCCAATTGAGTGATAATTTCCCCTTCCATAGGGTAAAGTTTAGATAGTTTATTGGACATGGACATCTTCCTATCAATCTTTGCCCATTCCTCCTGGATTAACTCCGTGACCTCTTCCATTACTGGGAAGGTTACTGGTTTCTTTTTAAGGTGCGGATAATACCGTTTAATCTTTGTAGGGGGCTCCTCCTGCTCCTCCCACTGTATGGCTTCTCTAACCGATCTGACAAAGGGGTCCACTAAAGAGAAATCAAACCCCACGGTAAGATTTTCCGTCTCATCCTGCCCCTCATAAGCGGAAGAACTCTCCGCTCCTCTGGAGTCCTGAAAAGTACCATGAGGCCCAGAGTGTTCTGCCAGTGATTGCTGAACAATATCACGAACTAGTGCGGGTAAGTCCTGAACAGGATCCTCCTCCATCGGAATAGAGTAGAAACAGTCCGCGCATACTAGTTTCCCTGGCATACAGATCAGTCCACATGCCCAGCAGGGTTTGGTCCTCTGCGGACGGGAGTCCGATGTAGACCTCTTGTGAGACTGCGATTTCCCTGATTTGCTGGATCGTGCGGATGAATCCTTCCTAGGCGCTGTAGAATCTTCTACTTGCTCAATCGGACTGCGTAGAAGTAGAAAAAACAGAAATAAATATTTCTGTTAGTTGCTACTAAGATAGCCTAAAATAACAATTTCAAAGGAATTGATATGAGAATACCGTGCCTACCTATCTTCATAAGCCTGATCTGTTTCGCGGGCGGCAGCAGCATCCTCCATTCTCCTTCAGCAATGCTAAAAGACAATAGGGAAGCCATGAGGAGCGTGACCAATAGGTGGATAATAAAACGTATAAGAGGTGGGTTGTACCTTTAAGCAGGTGTAGTCAAATCTGGGTAAGGTTCCTGGTCTTCAATAGACAGTAAATACCCCTGCCCTGCAACAAAAGATTTCCCACCTTAGGTTGTATCATAAACATTCTGCCTCACAAGCAGTGTCTGTCCCCGCACATACCTCTATCTGCGTCAAGCAGGGTTGTGGAGTGAGTTTGAGGGAACTTCCAACGAGCAGCCCGTCTCCTAGCGCGTCCACCTCAGACTGCGCTGGCTGACAGCCTTGCCGTCTTACATAGACCTCCTCCGCGTCCCGGAAGTAGATGCGACCCGGAAGTTGAATACACGGAGGCTTCCTGCGCTCCAAGGTGGAGCGCACACCGGCCTTCTCTGCCGCCCGCTCGTTTCGCGCCGGTTTACAGCGCACTCCGCTCCAAGAAGACCACCCCCAGAAAGATCAGGCCAGAAAGAGGGGGACTCCACCGCCTAGAGCTGTTTAAGCTCAAACAGCGGGGCTTCACGCAGCTTAGGCTGGCTGCATGGATGCTGCATTACGCATACAGCAAGGTAGGCAAAAATAAAAAACGCTCAGAAGAAAAAACAAAAAAACAAAAACAAAGTATAAGTTAGATGACAGTCCTGTAGGTAGGACGAAGAAAAAAAGCACCTGAGAGGGGGAAGGGCTACAAATTTATACAGACAGGTCCTGTAGGGGTTAAGGGGCGGGATTAACCCCGTAGTAAGGCTGCCATGGAAATGGAAAGGAAAGATCAGTTCCTGCAAAAGATCCGTTCCAGCAAAATGCATTCATATCTGCAGATCCTCATACCCACCTTGTTTGACAGACATTCATCTGCATATCTGACAATCATCTGCAGATCTGAAGATCCATCCTGGTGGATCTGATCTGCAGATGAATGTCAAGGTGTGTATGAGGATCTGCAGATAGACTATGAATGCATTTTGCAAGAACGGAGCTTTTTCAGGAACTGATCTTTTGCAGATACTGATCTGTTGAATGTCTACAGCATCTTTGTGTGCAGCATCTTGCAAAGATTTTATCTGATGGGGAGTTCAGCTCCATAGAATAGACTGTGCAGAGTATGGCTCTCATACTACATGGAGGGTGGTAAAATTGGTCTGTGATCTTGCCTTTTCCAAAGACTTTTATCTCAAGTGTGTACGGTACATAGCATAAGATGTTTTTATCTTGTAGGCCTGATTCAGCTTCAGATGTTAAAAGATCTCAATGCATACGAGCTGCAAGGCTTTCAGTTTACTGGCTGATTCCATTTTTCCATATATACAAAACCTGGTGCATCCATGGTGAAGGGGCATCTTGTGGATTATGCCCCCTCTGTACCTCATGCCCCCTTGTCTCCCTGCGCCCTCCTCTGTCCCCCTTGTGCCCTCCTCTGTCCCCTTTATGTCCTCCTGTGTCCCCCATGTGTCCTCTTATATGCCCCTTTGTGTCCCCTTGTGTCCTCCTCTATTCCCCTTTGTGTCACCCTTGTGTCCTCCTCTATGCCCCTTTGTGTCCCCCGGTGTCTTCCGTTTGTCCCCATGTCCTTCTCTGCATAGGCACAATACAGAGAGAACCCGACATTGTGGCGGCTTGGAGCTTTGTATTGGCAGACGTTCACAAGTCAGGAACTCCCTGCATTTGGACTATAAGATGCAGTAACTTTTTCCCACACTATTGGGGGAGAAAAAGTGAGCCTTATAGTCCAAAAAATACTGTACATTATATTAACCGCTAGTGGGCAAGGTGTTATTAACCTGCCTGGCGTTCTATTAAGATCGCCAGGGAGGCTGCGGGAGGGTTTTTTTTTTAATAAAAAAAAACTATTTCATGCAGCCAACTGAAAGTTGGCTGCATGAAAGCCCACTAGAGGGCGCTCCGGCAGCCAGAAGTAACACGGAAGGCCGCAATGAGCGGCCTTCCGTGTTTCGCTTACCTCGTCGCCATGGCGACGAGCGGAGTGACGTCATGGACGTCAGCCGACGTCCTGACGTCAGCCGCCTCCGATCCAGCCCTTAGCGCTGGCCGGAACTTCTTGTTCCGGCTACGCTGGGCTCAGGCGGCTGGGGGGACCCTCTTTCGCTGCTGCATGCGGCGGATCGCCGCACTGCAGCGGCGATCAGGTAGCACACGCGGCTGGCAAAGTGCCGGCTGCGTGTGCTGCTTTTTATTTGAGCCAAATCGGCCCAGCAGGGCCTGAGCGGCAGGCTCCGGCGGTACTGGACGAGCTCGTCCAGACCGCTCAGCAGGTTAATAAAAAGGTTTCTATTTTCTACACTGCATGGGTGTACTTTTTGCAATAAATACATGTGTATTTTTTTGATAACAGCTGGTGCTTTATTATATTTTGCGTTGATTGCTGGTGCTTTATTATATTTTGCGTTGATTCATTAGGATTTTTTCTTTTTTGGTGTCTTGGTTAATGGTAATTTTGCAGATTTGCTTTTTAGCTTGGTTGGCTTTGGAACTTGAAAGCCTTTCCCTATATTTTTATTTTTAGTCATCTGTTCATCTTTTAGCTTTTTCTTATCTTCCAGCAGTTTTTTTGAATTCTCCTTTTTTTTTTGAGGAAGTTTGTCGCCCGTCAGTTTTTTCTTGTCTTCCATAGCTTTTTTTAAACTACCCTTTTTTTCTTGAGGACGTTTGTTATCCGTCAGTTTTTTCTTGTCTTCCATTGTTTTTTTGGAACTCTCCTTTTTTTTTTGAGGCTTTTTATCTTGAGGAAGTTTGTCTTCTATTTTTTTTATTGAACCCATCATTTTTTTCTTGTCTTCTATTTTCTTTTTGGAACTTTCCTTTTTCTCTTGAGGAAAGCTGTTGTTAACTAGTTTTGAGTTGGTGGATATTCCAAATATATCCTTAAAGAAGTTGGCAACCGTCCGTTTTTTATTATTTTCCATCATTTCTTTGGAAGCCTCGGTTTTTTGTTGGTGAAGTTTGTCGTCCATCAGTTTTGTCTTGTCTTCTTCTATCATTTCTTTGGAAGTCTCAGTTGTTTCTTGATAAAATGCATCATCCATCAGATTAGTCTTGTCTTCCATCTTTTCTTTGGAACTCTCCATTTTTTCTAGATGAAGTTTGGTGTCCATCAGATTTGCCTTGTCTTTCATCATTTCTTTGGAAGCATCAGTTTTTTGTTGGTGAAGTTTGTCGTCCATCAGTTTTGGCTTGTCTTCTTGTATCATTTCTTTGGAAGTCTCAGTTGTTTCTTGATAAAATGCATCATCCATCAGATTAGTCTTGTCTTCCATCTTTTCTTTGGAACTCTCAATTTTTTCTAGATGAAGTTTGGTGTCCATCAGATTTGCCTTGTCTTTCATCATTTCTTTGGAAGCATCAGTTTTTTGTTGATGAAGTTTGTTGTCCATCATTTTTGTCTTGTCTTCCATCATTTCTTTTGAACTCTCCATTTTGTCTAGATGAAGTTTGGTGTTCATCAGATTAGTCTTGTCTTTGATAATTTTTTTGGAAGCATCAGTTTTTTGTTGATGAAGTTTGTCGTCCATCAGTTTTGTCTTGTCTTCCATCATTTTTTTGTAACTCTCCATGTTTTCTAGATTAAGTTTAGTTCCCATCAGATTTGTCTTATCTTTCATATTTTTTTTGGAAGTCTCAGTTCTTTCTTGATAAAATTTGTAATCTATTGGTTTTGTCTTGTCTTCCATCATTTCTTTGGAAGCTTCAATTTTTTGTTGATGAGGTTTGTCATCCATCAGTTTTGTCTTGTCTTCCATCATTTCTTTGGAACTCTCCATTTTGTCTAACTGAAGTTTGGTGTTCATCAGATTAGTCTTGTCTTTGATAATATTTTTGGAAGACTCAGTTTTTTGTTGATGAAGTTTGTTGTCCATTAGATTTGTCTTGTCTTCCATCATTTCTTTGGAAGTCTCAGTTCTTTCTTGATAAAATGTGTCAGCGTTAAAAGCTTTTAGATCTCTAGCAGATGGTTCTTCCAATAAGTCTGGTTCCAATAGAGGCTCTATAAGGTCATATTCTGGCTTGGAAGAGAGAGCGATGGGCACGGAAGGGAAAGTATTGGACTTGGAAGACAGAGCGTTGGACTTGGAAGAGAGAGCGATGGGCACGGAAGGTAGAGTGTTGGACTTATAAGACAGAGCGTTGGACTTGGAAGAGAGAGCATTCAACTCGGAAGGCAGCAGTTTTATCATCTCCACCCATGCATGGAATACTTCTCTCTTGATGCTTCGAGTAATGCTTAGGCGTAGATATAGCGGTGACCCATCGTGGAAATCTATACAAATAACTTCACTCTCCATACTAACGACACTCATTGTTAGGGAAGACAAAGGAACAATTTTTTTTATCCAGAGATATTCTTTACCAGCTTCATCTTGTGTATATTTGGCTAGCACAAAACTGTCTGGCATGGTGTTCATTTTTTGGGCGGCGAGAACTGCTATTGATAGATAACAGGAAGGTTTAGATCTTCTAAATGTGTTCCCATCCTTGATGACTTCTCTAAAAGTGCTGTGGAATAGTGGGACATCTGCAAACTCTTTGTTGGAATCACAACGCAGCAGTTGTTTCAGGCAGGCAGAAGTTTTTGGTCGTCCTTTATCCAGGTAGCATCTGGCAGGTGGTGGTGGAACATTTTCTTGTTTACAAGCCATCTTGTTGTACAGCCAATTTAAGCATTTGAAGCATTGATGGCCACACATCACTAGGCAAAAGAAGAACAGACACAATATGTTATATGTTCAATGACCAAAGCCTAATTAACTTGCACTTTTGCATCTTTCTGTCAATTTATTTAAATGACCTTTGCTGAGACTTTATTTCCAATTCAAATTACAGAGCAATTTTCCTCCCTCTATACTATCATCACGCTCATGAGGTAGTCCTATTTGTGCATAGCGAAACTCCTCCCCATGACAAAGATAGTAGATTATTGCTGCTACCATGTGACTCATGGCCGTTTATCACTGCTATTTGCATGCATTTGGCCATTAGGCCCCATTCACACTTGAGCCGGAATCCCGCGATTCACGCTCAGCTCAAAACGCTAGCGGTTTGTAAAAGCCGCTAGCCCATGTAAGCCTATGGTAGTGTTCTCACTGCCGCATTTGCGGTTAGCGTTAACCGCAAACGTGTAACATGCAGCGTTTTGCTGGCAATTCACGATTAGCGATCACAATTAGCATGCATAGCACCGCTAATCACGATAGCTCCCAAAACGCTGCAGTATCTAGTGATTTTTTCACGTCAATCACAGAAAAATCACTCCCGCAAAACACCGGCGGTAATCGCCGTCGTTTTGCGCTTTTAGGTGTGAATGGGGCCTTAGACTTGTTGCTCTGTGGTCTGAACTATGACCAGACTTGGAAAATCTGCTCCACCAATTTTGGCTTTTGCTTGCAACAGCTTATGTGGCCACCTGTCGAGCTATTGTTCAGCCTTTAACCTCCTGAGCGATAATCCCGAGCTGAGCTCGGGGTATATCGCGCAGGAGTTTTTCTCAGGCCCTGGTGGGCCGATTTGCATAATTTTTTTTGTTACACGCAGCTAGCACTTTGCTAGCTGCGTGTAACTTCCGATCGGCGCCGCTCGCCGCCGATCCGCCGCCGCTCGCCGTGCCGTGCAGCCCCCCCCTCCCCGACCCCTTGCGCAGCCTGGCCAATCAGTGCCAGGCAGCGCTGAGGGGTGGATCGGGACTCCCTCCGACGTCACGACGTCCATGACGTCGGTGACGTCATCCCGCCCCGTAGCCATGGCGACCGGGGAAGCCCAGCAGGAAATCCCGTTCTGAACGGGATTTCCTGCTTACTCTGATCGCCGAAGGCGATCGGAGTGGGTGGGGGGATGCCGCTGTGCTGCGGCTATCATGTAGCGAGCCCTGGGCTCGCTACATGATTTAAAAAATAAAAATTTTTAAAAAATAGTGCTGCGCCACCTCCTGGGCGATATAATTGTATCGCCCAGAGGGTTAAAGTGAGCCCGAGGTGAGAGAGATATGGAGGCTGCCATATTTATTTCCTTTTAAACAATACCAGTTGCCTGGCAGGCCTCCTGATCCTGTGTCTGTAATGCTTTTAACCATTGACCCTGAAAAAGCAGCAGATGAAGTTCTCTGACTCTGGTTTCACTGGATTAGCCATATGCTTGTTCCATTGTTTTGACTCAGATACTACTTATGACGGAAGATGAAAAGGGCTGCCAGGCAACTGGCATTGTTTACAAGGAAATAAATATGGCAGCCTCCATATCCCTCTCACCTCGGGTTTCCTTTAAGGCCAATTTTGATAGGACAATTTTACTACTTTCATTTAGTATGAGAGTTTACCTACACAGTCTATCCATAATATTTAAAATGTGTTGGCCCACATACTACGTGTAGGTCATAAAAGTGGCCAGTGATTGGCCAATGAAAATTGGACGTGTGTACCAGGCTTAATATTCTATAAGCAACCAGGCTTAAATATTCTATGGCTTATGCAAGTTAAGTGATCCATTGTTCCTCTGACCTGTGTTAAAGTGGACATGAACTGCCCAGGACAGAAGGAAAACACAGAGAAATGCGCCCTCTATGTATTTAGCAAGTTTAGCCTGTCTAATTCCCCCTCACCTGTGACTAATCACAAGTTGAAATATGATCTCACAGCCGTGTCAGCTCAGCAATCTCCTCTGCCATGGCAGAGCAGCTAATTTGTAAACACAGGATGTTAACAATATGTCTGCTTTCATGAAAGCAGGCAGTAGACACACTGCAGATTTATTGCAGGATTTGTACCAGCTGCCAGGCCTGAAACCCACTGCAAAACGCAATCGCTTATCGCAATCGCTAGCATTTTATATGAGCAGTTTGTAAGCGAATCCTTGAGCGTTTTAGGGAGCGACTTTAAAAAGTGTATCAATTTGCTAGCGGTTGTGTAGCGGTTAGCGATTAGCGTTTTAAAGTCTGATTGGTCCTTTCTATTAATTTTAATTTTGTTACAGTGTGCATTAACTTCAAAAGGCTAGCAAAATCGCTCCATGCAAGTTTTGATGAGCGATTACGCCAGCGATTATATACTTTACATTGAAGCGCAAACGTTAACAAAATGCTGCATGTCCTGCGTTTGCGATTTTGCTAATCGCAATCGCTTCTGTGGAATTTGCACCATCCATTTACATTGGCAGAGCATTTAGGGAAATCACTAGCGATTTCTCACGCTCCCTAAACACTCAAAAAATCGCTGTAGAGGGTTCCAGCCCTCACAAAGATTTTTTTTTTCCTTTAAAGGTCATTAACCACTTTGCATCCAGTCCTTTTTTCCCACTTATGGACCAGAGCAGTTTTGACAGTTTAGCTATGTCCTTATTTAATCAGAAATGCCGTATATACTTGAGTATAAGCCGAGTTTTTGAGCCCAAAAAAGTGGCCCAAAAGTGGGGGTCTCGGCTTATACTCAAGTCATATAAACACAGAGAGGCCGCCCCAGGTGCCCCCGCCGCAATATGAGATCTGGAAGTGCCCGGTAATGGCTGTCCGCATAGTCCTCAGCGTGTGTAGAGTGCCCGCACAGAATTTGGGAGAGACTTCTGTGCCGCCCACCCCCGTACCGAGTTCCTGTGTGTCCCCGGGACATGCGGTGCTGGTGCATCCGTTACTTACCCCCTGGTAGCCGATTGTCTCCCCAGCATGTTCGGCATATGCAGCGTTGGTGTGTCAGTCACTCACCGGTCTGCGCCGCTCGGAATCCCTCTGTCTCTCGTAGGCGTGGTCTCATTGCTATGACGCGATTACAGATGTCACTAGATGGCGCCATAGCAATGAGACCGCGGCTACGAGAGGCAGAAGGATTCCGAATGGCACAACCCAGTGAATGACTGACACACCACCGCTGCATATGCCGAACATGCCAGGGAGACAATCGGGCACCAGAGGGTTAGTAACGGACGCACCAGCACTGCATATGCCGGGGGACACACAGGAACTCAGTACGGGGGTGGGCGGCACAGAAGTCTCTCCCAAATTCTGCTTGGGCACTCTGCACATGCTGAGGACTACGTGGACAGCCGTCACTGTGCACTTCCAGATCTCATATTGGCACTTGGGGGGCCATATGCAGCACATGCGAGAGGGGCACAGGGGAGAGGGAGAAATATGCACCACATACAAAGCTCCCAACTGTCCCTCTTTGGCAACCAACAAATGTGTCTCAAACTGCTCTGCTATGGTGGAGCACCATGTGCTGCTGTACAGAAAGAGGGGAGGAAATGCATGAAGCTATACTCTGCAGGAATTTCATTTGAAGATCTTGCAGGAAACATAAGTAACTGGATCAATGAACTGACCAGGAGGATTGCTGCAGGTGAGTCCAGCAATGTCAGGAGACACCTGTATGCACTTTAGAACGGCAGGGGTACAGATGTCAGCTACACACACCATTCCAGTCTGGCATTTTCCACTGTATATGTACTTTCTACCTCCTCCAATCCATCTATATTCTCTAAACAATGCTTTCTTCTGCACCGTTGGACCACTGCATTTCCTACCCTCGGCTTATACTTGAGTCAGTCATTTTTCCCAGTATATTTAGGTAAAAGTTAGGGGGTCGGCCTATACTCGGGTGGGCTTATACTCGAGTATATACGGGTAACTTTATCCCTACTTACGACACAGAAATGAAATATATATTGTTTTTTTCAAGACAAACTAGGCTTTCATTGTATGACATTTTTTCCCTCAAACAATTTTGTTTTCTTTGAATTTTAATGGGAAAACAAAGAAAACAAATAGAAAAAACATTTATTTCTCAGTTTTACCAATTCCAGTTTAAAAATAAAAAGTGCTGCTGTACAGTGCTGCTCGGATACCATTTTTCACTATCTGTATCTAATTCAAATCCAGATACCCAGATATCCGATCCGGATCGGATATCTGAACTCAGTATCCGGCTGGATTCGGATATCTGGATAGAAAACCGGAAGTGACCTGAAAATGGCTTAAAATGCTTCCGAAAGTCTCTTTAAATGGCAAAAACCCCTTTCGGAGGTCTCTCTCTCTCTCTCCCTCTTTCTCTCTCTCTTTCTCTCTCTCTCCCCCTCTCTCTCTCCCCCTCTCTCTCTCTCCCTCTCCCTTGAAAAGGGATTTTTGCCATTGAAGATGATTTTGGCTTCTGCTCGGATATCTGAAATAACTATCCACTCGGATTTTAGATGGGAAATCTGAGTTTGCTTGGTTAGTCTATTCGCATTTTAAAAAATATCCATTGATATTCAAAGTTCGGATAATGGAAAAAGTTCGGATTATCTGGGTAGTTCAGATATCTGAAATCTTGCTGAGCACCACTGCTACTGTAGATAAAAAACACAAATTTTGTTTGGCTATTCTTACTGCTTATCACAAAACTTAGATTATGTTCCAGTCACAATTTATGGTGAAGATATTTGATTCTGAAATAATGCTTCAGACAGCGGCGGCTCCAGCTTCAGATTTTTGTGGGGGCTCAAAAGGGGCACAATGGCTGGCAGGCGGGGCTCACGGGGGCAGAGCTTCAAAGGCTTGTATCACAAAAATACTAGATAATAATAATAAGGTGCAAGTAGCTACATGACACAGACCCCAGTTTCTACAGCAAGTAGAAATGAAACAGCTGTCTGCCTGCTCCTGCTGGGAAAGAAACAGCAGACAGAAATCAGAGCCATGCACTTTTACTTTCGTTCAGCAGCACAGCAGTGCACAGCACCCAGTGAGGCCCAGTGCACACCAAAACCGCTAGCAGATTCACAAAACGCTAGCGGTTTTTGGAGCTGAATTCAGAGCGATTCTAGGTATGTTTGGAGACGTTTTCTAAACATGCGTAGTGTTTTTGGGTAGCATATTACAGATATTGTTACAGTAAAATCTGTTACTGAACAGCTTCTGTAACAAAAATGCCTGGAAAACCGCTCTGATGTAGCGTTTCTCATAGCGGTTTGCGTTTTTCCTATACTTTACATTGAGGCAAAAACGCTTCTGAAAACCGCAAACGTGCAGCAGGAGGCACGTTTGCTACAAACCTCAAACCGCTGGTGTACACCAGCCCATTGAAATGCATTAGTCAAGCGTTTTTACAGGTGGATGCGGCCGGTGGATCGCATACAAAAACGCTGGGCCTGACAGGCTGTCTCTGCTCTGCAAAAAATGTACATTGCTTTGATCACATCTCCTGCTCTGTCTGCTGTTTCTCACCCCATGTTACATTATGCTGATTACCTGCTGCCTGTGGGAGAATGAGGAAGACTAGGAAGCTACAGCTGCACACACATTCCCTGACTAATTGACCCACGCACCCTGTCCTGACTGACTGACTCTCTGACTTTCCTTCACACATTCACCAGCAGTTCAAAACGCCACATTTTTCTTCAGTTCAGACTGACTGTCCAAGCATCAGCAGCATCACTGTGAATAGCTGAGCCTGAGGGGGGAGCGACAACTGATAGGGACAGAAGGCTGGATGTGAAGAGTGGCTGCCTGCCTGCCTAACTCAGGAGAGAATTACACAGGGTGACCCAGGCTCCCTGGAGAAGTCTCTGCACCCACACTCAGACTGCTGCTCAGAGTCCAGGCTCAGCTGCAGCCCGTGTTTCTGCTGGACAGGACGACGAGTGAACTGCACGCTGATGGGCGTGTGGGGGGTGGGCTGGCTCAGCTGCCTCTCCGTTTTCATTGGCAGCAAAGACACCCAAGGCTGTTGCTGATTGGAGGGAGCTGAGGGAGGAAGGCAGGAACAGAGGAGGACTCCTTGGCTCAGCCGCCAGGTGATCTGCGGCTTGCTAAAGGAAAGCTGCACATGTGCATTGAGAATCACTAAGGAAATTTAACATTTTAAAATGACGCTTGGCAACCCGGTGGGGGGTGGCTTTTGTAGGGGCTGACAACTTGTCAGCTGGGGCTTGAGCCTGGGTAAACCCCAGTGTAGCGCCGCCACTGGCTACAGAGTGTATTTTTAACTATGAAAGTAAAACTATGAATTAAAAGTTTTTTTTATAGTAAAAATCAATCTCATTAGCTCAGAAAACATATATTCCCATTCACCAATTACTGCTGCATCATATAGTGCCAGAAATGTGCACAGGAGCAAGCCCAATCCTGCACAGCACTGCTTCTGCTACAAGACGTATATCTACTGACTTGTGGCTTAGATGAAGTCACAGAGGACGTATATCTACTGACTTGTGGATAAAGTGGTTAATAATAACCGTTTAGAGAAAAATATTTCTTTGTTACAGCTGATACAAATCCTGCAATAAATCTGCAATGTGTCTACTTCCTGCTTTCATGGAAGCACACATATTGTTAACATCCTGTACGCATCTTATAGAGCAGAGAGGAAGTTCTGACTTCTGAGTTTAGGTCTGCTTTAAAGTGACTCAGAGACGAACGACCTAATAGATTTATACATACCTGGGGCTTCCTCCAGCCCCATCCGCATGGATCGCTCCCACGCCGCCGTCCTCTGCCTCCTCTATCGCCGGTACCAGGTCCCGTCACTTCGGCCAGTCAGGGCTAGTCGCCGCAAGCGCAGTGTGCTACCTCCGTACTGCGCAGGCGTATGCGTAAAGCAGGTGACGGCGAGACAGAGGTAGTCCCTGTGGATGCGTACAATTGGCCGCGTCTGGCGGAAGTGACGGGACCCGGTACCGGTGATAGAGGCAGCAGAGAACGGCCGCATGGGAGCGATCCATGCGGATGGGGCTGGAGGAAGCCCCAGGTATGTATAAAATAGTTTTCATTTTCCCGTCTCTAGCCTCTGGCCGTCTCTGGTTTCCTTTAACCATACATAGGACAGTGCCTTATGCCCCTTGCGGGCTGTGGCAAAGGAACAAAACTGTGATCAGTTGGCTTATAGTGGATATAATTGCAAGTGTGTGTGTGATAATGTTCCCGTATCTGGCATTGTTTTATATTGTTTATTGTAATGAAGTGAACTTCTTAGGTTGTTTTTTTTTATTGTATGATTATTAAAGTTTGCCCCTTCCTTTGGCCCCAATCCCCTTTCCTAGTCAATTTTCAAGTTGTTTGTTATATGGTGGTACAGGTAGCAATGTCTTTTAGGATCTATGTGTATGTAGTGTTTCTTTGAGCAGCCCCTCCCCATTTTCTACCATTAATCGAGAGGTCTTATGTCCCCTCTCCACAGCACATCTTACAAGTACTAAAACATAATGCATATTCAGAAATCCAACTGTGCTTCAACTGGTCTGAAACTCACTCTGACATGACATTCAATAAAAATGTGTTTTCCTACTTGTTATTAACCATACAGTTATCATATTTGCTTTTGTGCACAAGTAATATTGTCTGTTTACAAGTACAGTTTATCGCCTCTGAAACCTTCCAATGCATTTTATTCAAGCTGCTTTTTATCATGTATTAAAATATTCTAGTGAGATGTTCTGGACTGTGAACATGCTTGAAGCAGAGAGAACTTCACAGAGAGCTCATTTTCAGTTGTTTACACACAATGTAAGAACTGAGGAATGTAAACAAAAGATACTGTTATCTCCACTTCGGATCGGATCCTAAGCTGAAGGGGCTATCCATGGCAGGACAAAGTGCTGTGTTTAACTGTTTAAATACTGTTCTGCTTCAATTTTTTTGTGATAGTAGCTTTAAAGCTGTAAATAATCCTTTAGCGCAAAGAAGAAAATCTGAGGAGAAGAAGAACAGGCCATCTGTATACACAGAAACATGAGCGCCACATGAGAGGAGCAGGCATTCACTAAGTTCACAAGACAATTGCGTTTTTTTTCCGCTGCCTGCGATGCTTGTCCGTTGAGCGCTGCCCATCCAAGTGAATGACAGCGCTTATTCCATGCTTCCATTCATCAATGCATGCCAATCCTCATTTTTCCTGTTGTTTCAGCCAACCCTGGAAGCAATATGCAGCTTCCATGGTTGCTTACCGCAGCGTGTCTGTGTCCCCCTGCGGGGGTGAAAAACGGTGATCGCCTTCAAAAGCCGCGGGATGCCCGTGTGAACCAGCCCTTACATAGTTATTTGGGTTGAAAAAAGACATACGTTCATGGAATTCAAACAGAAAGTAAAGTACAACACTAGAATAAACTGTATCCAGGTGGTATTAAAGAGGTGAATTGCGGCTGCTGATGGAATATGCAAATAATCTCTAAAGGTACATTAAAATGTAATAGGTTCCTAGGCAAGGTAGTAAAGGGATACCCTTGTGGTCCTTTTGGTAAGCTGAAGTAGAGAGAGGTCAGAGAAGGTGGCAGACGGGCCTCTTGACAGCCCACTAGGCCCCAAGCACCTGCCTTGGTTGCCAGGTGGATGATCCTGCTCTGATAATCCCCAGTTAGCTTTATCTTAAATGTCACAATACAATTCCACAGCTCTCAGATCACTGCAGTAAGGTTGACCATTAGTTGCAACTGAGGTCTGGGGATATCTGGAAAAGATATTAATCTACTGATGTAAAAAATTCCAGGATAAAATTCAAATAAAATTCTCAGATGAATAAATGAATACTCCTTGCATTGAGGGTAGGAACACACTAGGCAGAAATGCTAGAGTTGCGTAAAATGCTAGCATTAGCGCTCATAATGCAAGTCAATGGGCCGCATGAAAATATGCATTTGTTTGCACTTTAAAAAGCAGAACTTGCTGCGTATTTTTCCAAAAAGCATCTAAAAAGCACATAATGTATGTCAATGGTGATGCAGAGGTTTAGAGTTTTATTTTGTTTTGTATGCTTTTTTTATGCGTTTAAAAAAAAAAAAAAAAAAAAAAGTTTGAAGACGTATTTCTGTTTCCTGTTGACTTCCTAGTGATTAGTATAAAACGCATATAAAAAAAAGCACAAAAACGCATATGCGATTTATATGTGCAAAACCCAAATGCATTAAAACGAGAAAGAAAAACGCATGTGTGAAATGTAAAACGCAAACGCACAAACGCCTATGCAGTAAAAATGCAACCTTGCATGCAACACCTAGTGTGTTCCCAGCCTGAATGTTGTCATAGGTAGATTGCAAAGTTCAAGGATGCACCAAAGTCGTGCTGATAGTAATTCAGACCTGGGCAAACTGGATAAAGGGCCTTCCCTAAGGCCGAAACAGCATCTGTCGTGGCCCCGCAATTCTTTTCATGGGATTTTTTTATACTAATAAACAGATGATATTTCACTAAGAGGTGGTGCGGACTCCTACAACCTTTTTGCTTTACCCAGGAAGTGGGTCCTGCACACCTAACCCTATGACAGGGTGGCCAGGAGAGTGCGTTTCTGATTGCACAAATTGCCTTTCCATGTGTTTTATTATATAACTCCACCTGCTCTCACTCTGGTGCAGTAGTTAGTGTATTTGGGAGAAGCAAAATATACAAAAAATCCCTGCAGGTGCACCACAAACACCAAGCTCAAAGTCAAAATAATTAATCAGGGCTATACCAAAGACACGGAAGATCAAAAATTGAAAAATTACTTTTTCTTTTTTATTTGCAAAAAGGTGCAGAAATATGTACACAAATTATTTAATCACGTAAAAAAGTGCATATAATTGATTGAAAAAAAGGCCTTTTTTTCAATCAATTATATGCACTCACTCTGGTGCAGACATTTCTCATGAACAGTCACCCCCTATTCTACTCCTCCTGGGCTTTATCATCCCTTTAAACCCCAAAACACTGGGATCCCCATTATGCTAAATGGCAAAGATTGCCCCATAAGCTCCATTCTATTCTGCTGCTGGATTTATGAATAGGCACTATGTTTTGGGACTTGCACCCTGTGTGTATCTGCGCAAGCTGTTATCCAGGATTGGTACTTAGCTTCCCTGTCTGGATGATTTGCATATTCAAAAGTGATGCATTGTGGGACTCCTCAGAGCTCACTCTAACCTGAATAACCACTAATACCCTCTGTTTTTAAGCAGAACAGAAGATATTATTAAAACAAACATTTTTACTTACCTGGGGCTTCTGCAAGCCCCTTTCAGCCTCCCTGTCCCACGGCGATTCTCAACAATCCTCCGTTCCCTGCTACCAGCTAGCAAGTAAGTCCAGGGGCCTGTGCGCCTGTGCAGCCCTGGCAAGTGTATCCTTTTTCCGCATTCCCGTTTGTAATAGCGCTATTGCGGACTGGAACGCGAAGAAGGATACGTGTGACCAGAGCTGCGCTGGTGCAGTGGACCCTCGGCGAAAACAAAATGGAGGCTCGTGGAGGATTGGCGCAGACAGGACGGCTAAAAGGGGCTTGCGGAAGCCCCAGGTAAGTGAAACTGTTAGATTTAATATGATATTCAGTTCCTCTTTAACAAGGAAGACTCCTGTAAGTAAGAAAGGAGGCTTCTTGATCCCTGTCAGCCCCTTACACCCTCCTGAGTTCTGGCTCACCATGAGCTTGCTTGAAAATCTGTAACTCTGGATGTTTCAAGTCATACCCCACAGGGCCACATTAATCCATGCCATGAATTGATGAGGACCAATCTAAAACAGTCAGTATGCATTTTAAATTCGTTAGGCTCTGTAATATTAACAAGATGACACATCATTACATTCTAGCAGTTCTGGAGGTGTGTTTAGCTATCAGGGACAACAAAGAGATGATTTGCATATTCAGCAGTGATGCATTGTGGGACACCTCAGAGCTCAATCCAACCTGAATAATTGCAAATACCTTCTGTTTTAAGAAGGAAAACTTCTGTTTTGCGTGGCATCGTAGTAAGGAGGCATTTGGTCTCTTTCAGCCCCTTACACACTCCTAGGAATTTTGGTTCACCCTGAGCTTGCTGGGCAATCTGTGTGTGTGGAAGTTGGGAGGCGCTTATCTGTCCACCTATAATAAATACATAAATATATATAATAAAACAATTCACTTTTCTCTTAAATTTTCTCATTGGAGATCATTTGCATCTTCTGTTATACATCAATTGAAAAAGTACCTCAAAAATAGGTGCAAAAGTACTGTCAAAGCTATGTGAAAATATCACCTGAAAGAAAACTTAGGAGTAAAAGTGACTGGGATCGGGCCCATTGTTAACTTATAAGGTTTCGTTTGTGGACATTGGACTAAGCAAGAGGGGTTCACGGTGGACAGTTGCATAATGCAGGCGTTATAATGACTGTGAACTGCAATGGAGGCTGGACATAGACTTTAATATAAAGCCTGCGTGCAGCGAGTTAGAATAACGCAATCAGTTACTGTGAACAGTACTGTGAACAGGCCCATAGGATTGTATGTGCAGCGAGTTGACATGCAGGTTTATTCTGCAATGCAACTGACCACTGTGAACAGGACCTAATACAGAGAGCCCAGAGGCTATCGATGGTTGTGGTGCCATTAGAAGTGGACTATACATTAGTGATGTTGGCAAGCTCAGTATAAGAAGACCCCTGAGACCCTCTGAGAGGAGCAATAAGCCCAGTCCATACAAGTTTTCATTTAGAGACTCAGATAAGTGTGTTCAGGGTCGGATTTGTACTCTTTATCACCCAAGGCCACTGTCACCAGCTACCCCTCTTTAGTATAGGTAGAGTGAGATGACCCCTCCCCCTTCCCTCTAGTATAGGTAGCCTGATGAGCCCCCCCCCCCCCCCCCCCCGGTATAGAGGTCAGATGACGCCTCCCCCTTTCCTCCAGTATAGGTAGCCAGATGACCCCCCCTCCAGTATAGGTAGCCAGATGACTCCTCCCCTTTCCCTTCCAGTATAGGTAGCCAGATGACTCCCTTTATCCCTCCCCCCCTGTCCCCCTTCAGTATTGGTAGCCAGCTCGTTTTCACACCGCAGCAGCCATCAGTGTCACTCATTTCTCCGCTTGTCTCCAGTGCAGAAGCTTCCTCTTCCTTTCCCTCTCCAATGCTGCCCAAGTCCATAGCAAGGTGGCGGCTAGCAGCAGAGTACCGCGGTCAGGCGCTCGCCTGATCTCCTGTGGTGCCCTAGGCCATGGCCTAGGAGGCCTTGGCCTAAATCCGCCCTGCATGTGTTGTGGGAAGTTTGGAGGTGTGTGGAGTGAATGCAGGGAGGAGCACTCCTAGAACACAACAGGATTGTGGGTTATTTGTAATACAGTGTTTGCATCAATACATTTCTACCTTCGTAACCCTTCAGCTCTCTCCCCACTTTCCGCATACTCTCCACCTCCTGTCAGGAGGGGAGGGCTGGAAGGAGGCGGGGAGTAGGCAGTGAGTAGGTAGAGAGCAGGAGGGCCCTGTCCTGCTAATTTCACAGACCCTGCGGAGCCCCAGTGGCATCAGTGGATGGTGCAGTCCGGACTGGGGCAGCATTTAAAGGCACATATCTACACTTCAGGTACACTGAAGTATGCAACAGCGCCCCCAGAGGCTGGTATCCGGGAAAGCTAGCCCCCCTCCTGTCTGCAACCCCCTCACCTGTCCGCAACCCAACACCCCCCCCCCCCTCCCCCCCAAGCTACGCCATTGCTTGCTGATCCATAGGAGAAACATGGACATTACCTGCACCTGGCCTGCAAATCTGTTGTCTGTTAGGGTATAACTGACAGCAACTGATTTAGTGTAAACCAGCCCTAACTCCCTCAACATGAGCCTTCAGCATGAGCCAATCACATACCAGATCTGCAGGCCTGATTTGCCTAAATTATTTAGGGCTGGAGATCAGCAGTGAAAAGAAAATTCTGGCTCAGGCTGCCATGTCTTTCAATGCATATAATAGTATATTTGTGTTTATTGGCACTGCTTTGCCAAAGGACTCAAAGTGTCTATTGTTTGCATTTAAAAAAATGGTACCCTAAGTCAGGGTCCTAATTTTATTGCTGATCTCCAGTACACAGTCCCACCCAGACATGGATTAAGATGTAATGCGGCCCTATGCAAGGTAGTAGATTTGGGGCCCACTTGCGGTCCTTTTGGTAAGCTGAAGTGGAGAGAGGTCACAGACGGTGGCAGGTGGGCCCCTTGACACCCACTAGGCCTTAAGCACCTGCCTAGGTTGCCTGGTGGATGATCCTGCTCTAGTCCCACCATCTCTAAAGACAGTTTTAACTGCAATATGACTTTTTTCTTGATAGGCTTTTTCCCAGCATTCTTTCTTGCTTCATGGGCATCTGGGTTCATCCTCTTCAAGTTCTTCACTTTCACTCAGACTGCTGCCGACGTATCCATTTCACAATAGAGTTTCATAATTATTAGCATGATCCTCAATCATCTCAATTTTATTTGACATCAGTGACATCCCTGCTGACTAACGTGGGCTGCGGGGAGCCCGCGGCAATTTTACCATTACTAGCGCAGGGGTAGCTCTGGCCATTAAACTATTAGTCACACGTGTGTTACCATGGTAATGCGCATGTTGCTATGGTAATGCACATTACTCTGCATGTTACTATAGCAACGTGGGGCTAATAACCCAGTTGCCTAATGTTACTTATATTTATAGCAGACAGTAAGATCTGAGAGATCTGACAAGTTTTGGACTAGTCCATCTCCTCATGGAGGATTGTCCACATCTTCTTTATTATTTAAAAAAAGGCACTTCCTGGAAATGATCTATTCAAAGATGTTGGCCAGCCTGCCTACTCATTTGCATACTGTTTTGTCAGTTACCACTCAGCCAGTGCTTTTGAAAATAAAAAAACCCCAGAGAATCAGCCATGAGGAGTTGGACTACTTCAAAACCTGACAGATATGTCAGTTTTTTGCTGCTTACTGTGTGACATCAAGATGACAGCAAGATAGGAGAAAAGTAATTTATAGTGCATTTTATTTTGGGAGAAAGGAACTATTTATTATTATTATTATTTTTTTTTTTTTTTTTTATTTATATAGCGCCAACATCTTCCGTAGCGCTGTACATAGTACAAACAAATAATGGGGAACAAATATACATAAGAAATACAAGACACTGTACAGTCATGACATTGAATAGAATAAATACAGATACATACATAGTTGATATGTAGTTGGTACATATGCATATGTTAAAATTACAGCAGTATGAGAAACACTAGGAGGAGGTCCCTGCCCTTGCGAGCTTACAATCTAGAGGGTAGTGGGGAGGAAACAAAGGGGAAGGAAACACCAGGATTAGTGGGTGAGCCAGTGTGCCTTCAGTGCTGCCTATAGCAAATTATAGGCTTTTCTGAACAGGTGTGTTTTCAGAGTACGTTTGAAGGTTTCCAGACTCGTGGCATGACGAACCGGCTGAGGGAGAGAGTTCCAAAGGAGAGGGACCGCCCGCGAGAAGTCTTGGATGCGAGAGTGAGAGGAGGTGACTAGGCTGGAGGACAAAAGGATCTCCTGTGAGGAACGGAGGGTTCGAGCGGGGAGGTATCTGGAGATTAAAGAGGAAATGTATGGAGGCGACAGCTTGTGTAGAGCTTTGTATGCAAGTGTGAGAAGTTTAAACTGGATCCTTTGGGCAACTGGTAATGGTAACCAGTGGAGGGATTGGCAGAGAGGGGCTGCCTCAGAGGATCTAGAAGAGAGGTGGATGAGACGGGCCGCAGAGTTTAGTAGGGATTGGAGAGGTGCCAGTCTGCTTTTTGGTAGACCACAGAGTAGGGTGTTGCAGTAGTCAAGACGGGAGATGATTAGGGCATGCACAAGCATTTTAGTTGCTTCTTGTGAAAGGAAGGGACGGATTCTGGAAATGTTTTTGAGATGGAAGTAGCAGGAGGTAGTTAAAGTGTTAATATGTGGTTTAAAGGAGAGCTCAGAGTCCAGAGTTACCCCTAGGCAACGAGCTTTGGGGGTTGATGCTATTGGGGTGTGCTCTACATTGATTGTGACAATGGGAGGTGGAACAGAGTGAAGGTGGAAATATTTGTAATTATGTGTACACATTTATTTTACATTTAATTATTTTTTTTTTTGAGATCATGATTCTTTAACTGTTTCAGCTCGCAGCGTTGTTTTAACCTCATTAATACAAGCGATTTTCCCATTTCAGTGCTGCTAATATTCGCTCGCCAATAAATGTATCACTACCGGTACTTATCTCTCATAAATGATCTATTTGTTGTTTTTTTCAGGAGAGATTAGGCTTTTTTTGTGGGTCAATTAACTTATTTTCTATGCTACTTAACCACATAGGCCGATAGGCATAAACGCAGCGGCTCCCCCAGGACTGCGTAATGCCAATTGGCAATTGGGAGCGTGGTTTGCAGGGAATCGCACGCGGCGATGCATGCGCATCCCTGCTTGAATGATCAGTCTACTAGCAGCAGACTGTTAGACGGCAAAACCGCCATCTACTGTATTTCGCGCTGTATAAGACGCTCTGGCATATAAGACGCACCCAGGTTTAGAGGGCAAAAATCAGGGAAAAAAATAATCGAAACCTGGTCTGGAGCGTCTTGAGTCCGCCAGGAGAAAAGCGTGATATAAATGTTCTGTGTCTGTCTGTGTCTATATATCAGGAGCATCTTGTCCTCCCCAAATGGTGTCCTCCTATGTTCCTCATGTGTACCCCATGTGTCCTCCTGTATGCCCCATGTCTCCCCCTGTATGCCCAATGTCTCCTCCCTGTGTCCTCTGGTGTGACCCCCTTGTCCTTCCATGTCCTGGACTCCCCTCTGTGTCCTCCTGTTAGACCCCTGTGTTCTCCTGTTAGACCCCTGTGTTCTCCTGTCAGCCCCCTGTGTCCTCCTGTCAGCCCCCTGTGTTCTCCTGTCAGCACCCTGTGTCTTCTTGTCTTCCCCCTGTGTCTATTTGGCAGCCCCCTGTGTCTATTTGGCAGCCCCCGTGTCACCGCTGTGCCTGGCTCGTGTCCCTACCTGTGTCTCCTCCCTCCCCCTTGTGTCTCTGTGGTCCCCCCAGTGCAAACAGCGGCAGCAACAGCTTACCTCCTCCATCTTGCCCACGCCGATTGGGGATCGGGGATTCTTATCAGAGGTGATAACAGTCAGATTAAACAGAGAACAATGAAACAAAGAGCAGATTAGGTGTTTACTGTCATGTTCCCACTGATTTATAAGGTAAAATACAAGAGGGTGCTTCATCTCTGGTTCTCTTTAAATATTTATGTCAAGAGGGTATAACACTGTTACTTTATAAACTATGGGCTTGTAATTAGGGATGGACGCAAAACTGAAAAAAATGCACCTTTATTTCCAAATAAAATATTGGAGCTAAACATTGATATAGGGACATATTTTAAACGTTTTTATAACCGGGACAAATGGGCAAATAAATTTGCATGGGTTTTAATCACAGTAGCATGCATTATTTAAAAACTATAAAGGCCGAAAACTGAAAAATAATACATTTTTCCCCACATTTTTTCCTATTTTCCCATTAAAACACATTTAGAATAACATAATCCTTGGCATAATGTCCCACCTAAAGAAAGCCTAATTGGTGGCGAGAAAAACAAGATATAGTTCATTTCATTGTGATAAGTAATGATAAAGTTATAGGCGAATGAATGGAAGGAGCGCTGAAAGGTGAAAATTGCTCTGGTGCTCAAGGGTTAAAACCCCTCAGTTGGGAAGTGGTTAAATAATAAGTAAATAAAATAAATAAACAAACATCCCAGCAGTCCCTCTTTAGCTTATTATGAGGCAAAGAGAATTCAGCAAGAGAATTCAGTAAAATCATTAAAAAATTAGACAAAACAGATGTTAAAGTGTACCTGAGATCTAAAGTATGGCTGTATTTATACTTACCTGGGGCTTCCTCCAGCCCCATGAGGTCCTTGGGCTCCCTTGCCGTCCACTCCGGCTGGTCCGTTCTCTTCTTATCGCTGCCAGTAATCTGGCCAGTCGTGCGCTTCTGTGCATGAGCAGCCCAGCTGCGCGCACGCCCCATCATGCTCCCGTGCCTGGGAGCTTTCTGTGCCTATGCAGTACTACTGTGCAGGTGCAGAACGCTCCCTACTGCTGGAAGGGACGTGAGCCGCACATGTGCAGAAGAGATTACCGGCGGCAATATCTAGATGACAGATCGGCGTAGAGCAGTGGTTCCCAACCTGGGGGCAATCGCCCCCAGGTGGGCGATTTGGGTTCTAAGGGGGGCGGTAAATTTGTGGGGGGCGACAGGGGGCGATCAGTATGAAAAGGCAGAAAAAATAAAGTGTCGCAGTGTCACTCGTTTTTAAGAAAATTATGGGCAAAAAATATGATCTGTATAAAATATGCAAGTGTGCATGATAGAGTTGCGTAATTCCTCAGGGCTCGTTGGTCACGCGCCGGTGTAATGTCAGATATTGCAGCCCGGAAGCAGCCTTCCTCACTGAGTTTCGCGCATGCTCAGTGGGAAGTTAGATATTATTTACCTGAAATATCTCCGCTTCCGCATCACGTACACTCCTGAAATTTTCAGGGGAGGGAGGGGACCCCCAGATCTAGCTCTGTGTCGAATTGCAGCCCCCGAGCCCCGCTAGTTCCCGAGATAGGTTTGCTGCAATCAGTCTCGGGAACCAGCGGGGCTCAGGGGCTGCAATTCAGCACAGAGCTAGATCTGGGGGTCCCCTCCCTCCCCTGAAAATTTCGGGAGTGTACGTGGTGCGGAAGCGGAGATATTTAGGACGTTTTACGTGGCTGCACAATTTAATGGGACGCAGGCTCCTACTGCGCATGCGGGGCTGCACAACGTGCGGGGCTGCAATAGCTGACATTACACCGGTAAGGGAATTGGCGCAAAGTAGTTGAGTCACCGGCTATTGTTAGCTGGCAAGGTCACAGCGCTACCCCCTCCACTTGCACCACCACCTGGTGTAAGGGTATACCGTACTAAGAGAAGGGGGGCGACAGGGGTGAGTCGTCTTCCCCTAAGGGGCGATACCTCATAAAAGGTTGGGAACCCCTGGGGTAGAGCATGGCGAGGGAGCCCACACACCTCATGGGCCTAGAGGAAGCCCCAGGTAAGTATAAATACTTCCATACTTGGAACCTCAGGTTTCCTTTGAAGGCACAGGAAGGGTTTATTGCATCAACCAAAGTGGTTATTTTAGTGTTCAGATTTACAAGAAAAAAAAATAAGATTCCAGCTCAAAGCAGGCATGGAAAGGAAATATGCAGGTGAGTAAGACAAACATTGTCTAGTAGTAAAGCATGATGGCAACAGATGTTTGCTAAGTAAACTTATTTTTCATTTGATGACAAGACGGTATTTCCAGTGACTGCTTTTCCCGCAAATGATCTTTGCAAATTTGGGGAATTTATAATTGTGTGCAGGCTTGTAACACATAATACTGTATGTCTGCGGAGTCTGTGATGTCTGCTATCAATATGCATTATTTACAGATACTGGAAAATGAGGATCAGATATTGTGTGTTTTGTTTTTTTTAAATGATGTGCGGGGCACTTGAAAGTTTTTATATACATATGATCTTAAACATCATCTTGTTTTCAAACAAGTCCTAAAAATAGGTGAAGAAAGCCTAGCCAAGTCTGGGAAATAAGGGGCAATGTTAGGCTGCATAGAGTTCATTGCAGAATTGATCTCTGAGTGGAGTTGCTGAGCTCTGGCTCATACGGCACCATCCACTGTTTGCTAGATACTCAGCTCCCATCATGCTTTGCAATGTAACAACTGCACGTCTGACACCACTGTGATACATTCAGCAGCAATTAGTTGCTTCTGCCAGGAGTCTGGAGGTCTTGACCAGGTAAAAGCTGTAACTTTGAGGAAACCCTTATAGAGCGCCAACTTATTATTCAGTGCTAGACAATAAATAAGGTTACAGACAACAAAACAGAGCACATGAATACACGATCATACATCCCTGGAGAACATGTAGGTGTCAGGCTAGGTTCATGAAGTCAATTGAGTGGTGATCAATAGAGATATTAGCGAACTGTTCGCTAGCAAATCTCTATGGGCAAATACTATTTCCGGGTCGCTATGACCCGGAGTAGTACGGCTGCTCCAGGCCGGCGGTGCGCGTCTTTGATCGTGCGCCTGTTGCCGAGCACTCTCTGCATGAGTGTGAAGTCACTCACGACATCACGCACATGCGCAGAAAGTGCCCGGCTTGAAGCGCGCGATCAACGACGCGCACCGCTGGCCCAGCGCAGCCGTACTACTCCGGGTCATAGCGACCCGGGAGTAGTACAGGGTAAGGGGTTTGCCAGCGAACGGTTCGCTGACATCTCTAGTGATCAAGTAGTCCAGGTAGTTTAGTCATTCAATGGGATACAAACATAATCGAGTAGGAAACACAAGGGAGGAGGATTCTATGCCCAAAGGCAACCAACCTAGAGGGGAGGTAGAGACACATTAGGTGGGGGACGATGCATAGTTGCTCAGCAACAGGGTATAGAGCATTGATGAGGAACGGTAGGCCAGCAGGAACAGATGTGTTTTGAGGGCTTGCTTGAAGGTGTTTAAGGATGGGGTAAGTCTTATTGGGAGTGGCAGGGAGTTCAAGAGAGCAGCTCTAGAGAAGACCTGGAGTCTTGCAAGGTAACCTTGATACATACATATACAGTATTTTTATTCAGAAGAAACAGAATGGCGTGGCACTTTTCCTTTAAGAGGTGCGTTGCTTCCAGTTTTTGTGCGGGTACAGTATGCCCAGAGTGGTCAATTGGTTGCTGACAGGCTATATGCTGTATAAAATGCTTATGCAAGACGTGTGCTCCACTCCACAATTGAGAAGGAAGTAACTTGAACTATACACATTTAGAAACAGATAGCGTGCATCTTCCGTCCAAAGCATGTAAATTTATTGCCAGTGTTCAACATCAAAATGGATACTGTGCATAGCATATTTCATATTGCATACAAGGCCTGCAAAATATTGTACATGTGATACCTTATGACTTCAGGTGTAGGCCTGTCAGCATTGGAGGTGGGAGTGAGGGACTCATGTGGGCCTAGGCACAGTATCCATTTTGATGTTGAACACTGGCAATAAATTTACATGCTTTGGACGGAAGATGCACGCTATCTGTTTCTAAATGTGCATATACAGTATTTACTGTATAAGCCAAGCGGTAGCCATACTTAATGCTGAACCACGTTAGAGCTGCTAGGACTGAAAGTAATCAGCACAGAACTAAACATGAACAATTCTCACATTGCTTACTGCCACTATACTTATAACGTCCTTAACTTGTAATATTCACACTGTCTGTCCTTGTATTGTTTTTGTTTGTGTTTGTTAAGCAACTGCCAAGACAAATTCCTTGTAGGTGCAAACTTACTTGGCGAAAATAAATTGATTCTGATTCTGATACAGTATTTGACTATATTGAAAACATCAAATAAATATTTCATATGGAAGGTTTTGTTCTTGCCTGATGTTGGGTTCACAGCTATGAAACCATTGTAAACAGTATTTTTCCACACTTAAAATATGAAAGTGATGTCAGTGGAGTAACTAAGGAGCTTGGGGCCCCAGTGTGAGCTTTACATGGGGCCCCAAGCACTCTATTGATATGGAGCCCCAAAACCTACCAAGGACATCTGCAGTATCATAGAGGTGTAAGCAGGGTAAGGAAACAGTTTGTTGAGGATTACCACTATGCAATGCACATACAGAGGAGCTCATTACCAGCATAGCACCAATGAAGAGCTAATAAGATGAATGAAGGAGGGCCCCTTGTGGGCCCCTCTGGTGCAAGGGCCCTGGTGCAGTCACAACTTCTGCATCCCTTTTTGCTACGCCACTGATCGATGTGATGAGTTTATATGAAAATGGCGTCTGGCATTGGTCAGCGGGAAAGCTGATATAGCCAGCATGCCTGGTGACTGTAGAAGGAGTTATATGGGGTGATGAGATATTTTCTAGCAGGAAGGGAAAGTCCCGCTGTCTGCCGAATGTTTTTATCTCCTGTCAGTTCCTTGGATTCGCAGTAATAAGTGAAAGTGCCACTCCTAAAGCAAAATAAATCATTCCGTCTACTGTTTTGAATAATATGAGAGACTGTGTTAAAAGCAGAGACCATACTATTGTATATCCTAGAACAATTACAATGCCCTACTCCTCCCCTGGTCCTCATGGTACCCTAATAATCAGGCAGTCAGGATAGCATTGACACATGATGGATTTACTCTGAAATGCACAATATTCAAAGAGGAACTCTGAAGTGTAACCAAGCTGGAGCTCAGGTACAAAATCACATACTTACCTAAGAAGAGGTAAGTCTCTGGATCCTAATGAGGCTTCCCATGGTGCCACCCGGTACCCTGTTGTTCTTTTTCTTAATTTTAATAAAGGCTAACCCTGAGTTGAGAAGTGATTTGTGATGCTGAAGACAGCTACAGGACAGGAATAGAATTCCCCCAGCTTCTCCCGTAAAATCCGTTTATAATGCTTAAAGGGAAGGTCCAAGCAAAAAAAAAAAGAGTTTTACTTACCTGGGGCTTCTACCAGCCCCATGTAGCCATCCTGTGCCCTCGTAGTCACTCACTGCTGCTCCAGTCCCCCGCTGGCAGCTTTCTGACCTCGGAGGTCAGGGCCACATTGCATACATTTTTACGCATTCCAGCTAGTGCAGGAACAAAAATGTACGCGTTGCACCACTAACGCGTAAAAATGTATGCGTTAATGTTCCTGCACTAGCGGGAATGTGTAAAAATGTACGCAATTCAGCCCTGACCTCTGAGGTCGGCAAGCTGCCAGCGGGGGACTGGAGCAGCAGTGAGTGACTACGAGGGCACAGGATGGCTTCATGGGGCTGGTAGAAGCCCCAGGTAAGTGAAACTCATTTTTTTTTTTTTGCTTGGACCTTCCCTTTAACGCTTCGGCTGCAGGGCCGCTTCTAGACGCTTTGCCGCCTGAGGCAAACTTGTGAGAAAACTACTGACCCTGTGGCTATTTAATGTTAAGAATAGAATACTAAGCTTTATTAGGGAAGACAAAAAATCTTCTGTAACTTCTATTTTTCATGTCATTTATTTCTTTTATTTCTTTCTCTTCCTTTAAATCCTGATAGAAGAATCTCCTCTTGGCTGACTTAACCACTTCAGCCTTCAGTCGTTTTTCACCTTATGCATCCGAGCAATTTTCACCTCCCATTCATTCGCCAATAACTTAATCACTAATTATCACAATGAATTGATCTATATCTTATTTTTTCCTCCACCAATTAGGCTTTCTTTGGGTGGTATATTTTACTAAGTAGTATTTTTTTCTAAATGCATTTTAACAAGAATATTAAGAAAAAATTGAAACAATTCATTATTTCTGTTTTTGACCATTATAGCTTAAAAATAATACATGCTACCATAATTAAAACCCACATATTTTATTTGCCTATTTATCCCAGTTATTACACCAAATGATGTCCCTATCACAATGTATGTGTAACGATCGGTGTAACACAAAGAGGGTCTGATTACCGGTGATCTGCAGTATCACCGAGAATGCAGATATATACCCGATTATTGATGATCTGCAGTATCACCGATAATCCGATATATCTCTAACCTCTGGACACCTGAGTGATGAGAGTGTTTGGTGCAACAGTATACTTTGAGGAGAGCACCTGAGAAGGGTGCTAAGCAGTGGAAGATACTGCTATCGATCAGGTTCCTTCCACAGGTCTGAAGCTCCCCAAGGGGCGGAGCAAGGCTGAGAGTGGGAAGGACAGAATGTGAGTGACACCAATGGTGAAGTGTCACTGACAGGTCTGTGAACTATCTCCTAACAGGGAAGATAGTTCTCGAGGTCGGACAGGCCAGGTCGGCAACAGACAGACAGATCAGGTACAGAGACAGGATGCAGATGCAGATTCCAGAGACTAGTCGAGTTCAGCAACAGAGAATCAGAATGACAAAGGTACACAATCAGAGATCAGAAGAATGGTCAGGAAAGCGGAGGGTCATAACAGATAATCAACAATGCCTAGACTTGAGTGTGAGCTCCAAGATTCTCAACACTCCTGGAACTAGACTAGATAACAAATAATAATACAGATGGTACAGAATTCCTAGACTAAGGTGTGAGTTCCTTGATCATCAACACCTTGGAAACTGGTCTAGATAATAACACAGATAATAACAGAATTCCTAGACTAAGGTGTGTGAGCTCCGTGATCATCAACACCTATGAAACTGTCTAATAAACACAGATACTGACAAGGTCTGAGTGCTACCACGTAGTGATCGCAACGCCAGACACCAGAGAAATGACCAGCACCCAGTATATATACACCAGCGCTCTCTAGCGCCTCCCTTAAGTGCTGGACCAATGAAAACGGCTGGAATTGTCAGCTGACCGGCTTGGTCAGCTGACACCCTTCTGACTGTCATAAAGGCTCTGCCTCTCCGCGCGCGCGTGTCCTCCTGAACCTGTGTGGACTATCAGTCCCAGCCACACCAGACATGTGTTTGTAATGTTTCTGCTGTGTTGAATGCGGAATCCGCCGCACCGCTGTCCATGCGTGCGGCGTTTTCTCCGCATTTACCGTTACTGACAGGAGTAGGCCTATGCGTGCTACCTGCCGCACCGGACGCGGAATCCGCGGCCCTGTTGTCTGGGCATGTGGCGGTTTCTCCGCGTTCCGACTGCGCGCTAGCTGTCATGTTGAACGCGGAATCAGCCGCCTTACTTTGAGTACTAGCGGCGGCTTTTCCGCGTTTCCTCACAGTGTGGTGCCAATATTTTAATTTGAAATAAAGGTGCATTTTTCAGTTTTGCGTCCCTCACTATTTACACGCTTATAATTTAAAAATATACCCTATTGACATACATATTAAGAAACTCCAGACCCTTAGGTAACTATTTATGTTTTTGTTTTTTGAATTGTAGTTTTTTAGTTTTTGGGAGTTTAAAATTTTATTTGGGTATTTTTTGGGTAAACAGTTAATTTTAAATGTAATTTATTGTGTTTGTGTGAAAAAAATGTATTTACATGTAGTTTTACTATTTGGCCACAGTCATTTTTATTTTAATTCCATCCTGTAAGCGAGCACTCTTGCAAAACTAATGCTAAACTGAAAGGACAGGACAGGACAGAACAGAACTGGACCGGAAATGTATTGTTTTTTTGTGAACCAAGACATAGAAAACTCATAAAAACTGTCAAAAACTGACAGGACGGAAGTGGACACCTCTTATGTGTGAACCCAGCTTGTGCACACATAAATCTGTACATTTCCGGTCCGGTCCTGTCAGTTTTGTATCAGTTGTGTATGGCTGTATTCACACATAAAAGGTGTACATTTCTGGTCTAGTCAGGTAAAACTGATAGAAAACGGATGCAAAACTGACAGGACAGGACTGGGATTTACGTGTGAACCAGGCCTGGTTTATACATAAATCTGCACATTTTCGGTCTGGTCCAGTACTGGCTTGTCCTGTCAGTTATGCATCAGTTTTGCATCCATTCTCTATCAGTTTTGCCTGACTGGGCTGGAAATGTACACATTTTATGTGTGAACACAGCCATAGAAACACACGCAAAACCAGTGCTGGGACAAGGTTCTCCAGTACTAGAGGCAAAGATTCCAAAGTGCACCCCCCTCACCCGAATAGTGCCCACCTCAGTATGGGTGACAAATTAGGGAAAAACCTTGCCCAGCTCTTGTAGCCAGATGCCCCCTCCCCCCCGCCCACCGAACAGGGACAAGGTCCTCCAGCACCTAGGGCTGAGACAGCAAAGTGCGCCCCTCCATCCCTCCCACCCCAGCGTCTCACACTGATTACTGTTAGACTAAGAGGCGCCCCAGGGCCCATAGTGATGGTCGTAATCTGCTAACTACGATTACGCGAAATTACGCATGCATTTTTGCAATTACGCATATACGTAATTACAAATTCATAATTCAATTGACTTTGTGTAATCATTTGTGATTACACATGAATTTACGCATAATTTATGCGTAATTTCATGCTGACTTTGGTGAGGAATAGCAACACCCCCATACATGTTATTGCTACCTAAATTGCTACATATATATATACAAATAATGTTATTTTAAAAATACCTTGTAGTTTTTGAGAAAATGGATTTTAAAATGCAAAGAAAAATGGTTTTTAGGCCTAGAAAAATGACAGTTTAAAAACCATTTTTTATTTTTGTATTTTTAAAATCGATTTTCTCAAAAACGACATAGTCTTTTTGAACAATTCTTTTTGTTACTCGTACCCACTATTATTCTTAACATATGTAGCAATTTTGGTAGCAATGCCATGTATGGGGGCTTTGCCAGCACAGCCAGCACAAAATTAAGCGTAAATTACCCGTAAATTCCTGCGTAGTTACAAATGGGAACTATCGACTACGAAATTGCTTACACTGTTCCCCCGAAATCACGCATTATGATTATGATGCCTAATTGCATATCACGATGCATAATTACGCGTGGGTGTAATTTCTGCTCATCACTACCCCAACATCTTAATTTTTAGTTATCTGGCTTGCCGTCACTGCCATGTGTCCCCTTTTCTTATTACTCTCTGCTTCAAACACAATAGGGGAATGATAGCTGAGTGAGTTGTGCGCCCCCTCGAACACTGTGCCCTGAGGCTAAAGCCTCTCTTGCCTCTGCCTCGGCCCTGTGCAAAACTGATGCCTACTGTCAAAAACTCACAAAGTCAGGACTGGACACCTTTTTATGTGTGAACCAAGGTCATTCTGTCAATAGCATGTCACTTGCTTGCTAGACAAGAGGATAGGATGCTGCACCAATTAACTTACAGTGCGCTGGGATCTATATATGACTTTTTCCCATTGACATCTCTCACTCGTGCATGGGCAGTAGTGTTGGGCGAACATCTAGATGTTCGGGTTCGGGCCGAACAGGCCGAACATGGCCGCGATGTTCGGGTGTTCGACCCGAACTCCGAACATAATGGAAGTCAATGGGGACCCGAACTTTTGTGCTTTGTAAAGCCTCCTTACATGCTACATACCCCAAATTTACAGGGTATGTGCACCTTGGGAGTGGGTACAAGAGGAAAAAATTTTTTTAGCAAAAAGAGGTTATAGTTTTTGAGAAAATCGATTTTAAAGTTTCAAAGGGAAAACTGTCTTTTAAATGCGGGAAATGTCTGTTTTCTTTGCACAGGTAACATGCTTTTTGTCGGCAAGCAGTCATAAATGTAATACATATAAGAGGTTCCAGGAAAAGGGACCGGTAACGCTAACCCAGCAGCAGCACACGTGATGGAACAGGAGGAGGGTGGCGCAGGAGGAGAAGGCCACGCTTTGTGAGACACAACAACCCAGGCCTTGCATGAGGACAAGAAGCGTGCGGATAGCATGCTTTGTACCGCCATGCAGTCATAAATGTAATAAAGATAAGTGGTTCAATAAACAGGGACCACGCGGCAACGCTAACCCAGCAGCAGCAGACGTGATGGAACAGGAGGAGGCGCAGGAGGAGAAGGCCACGCTTTGTGAGACACAACAACCCAGGCCTTGCATGAGGGCAAGAAGCGTGCGGATAGCATGCTTTGTACCGCCATGCAGTCATAAATGTAATAAAGATAAGTGGTTCAATAAACAGGGACCACGCGGCAACGCTAACCCAGCAGCAGCAGACGTGATGGAACAGGAGGAGGCGCAGGAGGAGAAGGCCACGCTTTGTGAGACACAACAACCCAGGCCTTGCATGAGGGCAAGAAGCGTGCGGATAGCATGCTTTGTACCGCCATGCAGTCATAAATGTAATAAAGATAAGTGGTTCAATAAACAGGGACCACGCGGCAACGCTAACCCAGCAGCAGCAGACGTGATGGAACAGGAGGAAGCGCAGGAGGAGAAGGCCACGCTTTGTGAGACACAACAACCCAGGCCTTGCATGAGGGCAAGAAGCGTGCGGATAGCATGCTTTGTACCGCCATGCAGTCATAAATGTAATAAAGATAAGTGGTTCAATAAACAGGGACCACGCGGCAACGCTAACCCAGCAGCAGCAGACGTGATGGAACAGGACAGGAGGAGGCGCAGGAGGAGAAGGCCACGCTTTGTGAGACACAACAACCCAGGCCTTGCATGAGGACAAGAAGCGTGCGGATAGCATGCTTTGTACCGCCATGCAGTCATAAATGTAATAAAGATAAGTGGTTCAATAAACAGGGACCACGCGGCAACGCTAACCCAGCAGCAGCAGACGTGATGGAACAGGAGGAGGCGCAGGAGGAGAAGGCCACGCTTTGTGAGACACAACAACCCAGGCCTTGCATGAGGGCAAGAAGCGTGCGGATAGCATGCTTTGTACCGCCATGCAGTCATAAATGTAATAAAGATAAGTGGTTCAATAAACAGGGACCACGCGGCAACGCTAACCCAGCAGCAGCAGACGTGATGGAACAGGAGGAGGCGCAGGAGGAGAAGGCCACGCTTTGTGAGACACAACAACCCAGGCCTTGCATGAGGGCAAGAAGCGTGCGGATAGCATGCTTTGTACCGCCATGCAGTCATAAATGTAATAAAGATAAGTGGTTCAATAAACAGGGACCACGCGGCAACGCTAACCCAGCAGCAGCAGACGTGATGGAACAGGAGGAGGCGCAGGAGGAGAAGGCCACGCTTTGTGAGACACAACAACCCAGGCCTTGCATGAGGGCAAGAAGCGTGCGGATAGCATGCTTTGTACCGCCATGCAGTCATAAATGTAATAAAGATAAGTGGTTCAATAAACAGGGACCACGCGGCAACGCTAACCCAGCAGCAGCAGACGTGATGGAACAGGACAGGAGGAGGCGCAGGAGGAGAAGGCCACGCTTTGTGAGACACAACAACCCAGGCCTTGCATGAGGACAAGAAGCGTGCGGATAGCATGCTTTGTACCGCCATGCAGTCATAAATGTAATAAAGATAAGAGGTTCCATAAACAGGGACCGGCAACGCTAACCCAGCAGCAGCAGCAGCACACGTGATGGAACAGGAGCAGGCGCAGGAGGAGAAGGCCACGCTTTGTGAGACACAACAACCCAGGCCTTGCATGAGGTACCGCCATGCAGTCATAAATGTAATAAAGATAAGTGGTTCAATAAACAGGGACCACGCGGCAACGCTAACCCAGCAGCAGCAGACGTGATGGAACAGGAGCAGGCGCAGGAGGAGAAGGCCACGCTTTGTGAGACACAACAACCCAGGCCTTGCATGAGGGCAAGAAGCGTGCGGATAGCATGCTTTGTACCGCCATGCAGTCATAAATGTAATAAAGATAAGTGGTTCAATAAACAGGGACCACGCGGCAACGCTAACCCAGCAGCAGCAGACGTGATGGAACAGGAGCAGGCGCAGGAGGAGAAGGCCACGGTTTTTGAGACACAACAACCTAGGCCTTGCATGAGGACAAAAAGCGTGCGGATATAGCAGCAATGCTTTTTGCCGCCATGCAGTCATAAATGTAATACAGATGAGAGGTTCAATAAACAGGGACCGGAAATGCTACACCATCCCAGATGTTCATTGGTCATGTTACTTGGTTGGGGTCCTGGAGTGTTGCGTAGTCATTTCCAATCCAGGATTGATTCATTTTAATTTGAGTCAGACGGTCTGCATTTTCTGTGGAGAGGCGGATACGCCGATCTGTGATGATGCCTCCGGCAGCACTGAAACAACGTTCCGACATAACGCTGGCTGCCGGGCAAGCCAGCACCTCTATTGCGTACATTGCCAGTTCGTGCCAGGTGTCTAGCTTCGATACCCAATAGTTGAAGGGTGCAGATGGATTTTTCGACACAGCTACGTCATCTGACATGTAGTCCTTGACCATCTTCTCCAGGCGATCGGTGTTGGAGGTGGATCTGCACGCTTGCTGTTCAGTGGGCTGCTGCTGCATGGGTGTCAGAAAATTTTCCCACTCCAAGGACACTGCCGATACCGTTCCCTTTTGGGCACTAGCTGCGGCTTGCGTTGTTTGCTGCCCTCCTGGTCGTCCTGGGTTTGCGGAAGTCAGTCTGTCTGCGTACAACTGGCTAGAGGAGGGGGAGGATGTCAATCTCCTCTCTAAAGTCTCCACAAGGGCCTGCTGGTATTCTTCCATTTTGACCTGTCTGACTCTTTCTTCAAGCAGTTTTGGAACATTGTGTTTGTACCGTGGATCCAGAAGGGTATAAACCCAGTAATTGGTGTTGTCCAGAATGCGCACAATGCGTGGGTCACGTTCAATGCAGTCTAGCATGAATTGAGCCATGTGTGCCAGAGTCGTGCCAGAATCCTCATCATCCTCTTGTGAGCGTTGTGATAGTTGTGATGCATCATAGTCGTCACCTTCCTCCTGGTCTGCTTCTGCTGACCATTCGCGTTGAATTGTGGAAGTCCAACGTGCACCGCTCTGGCCCTCGTCAGTGGTGGCATGAAAGTCCTGCTCCAACTCCAGCTGTTCCTCCTCCTCTTCTTCGTCATAGCTGCTGGGGCCAGCGTTCCCTGAGGCGGATGGCCTGATGTTGGTACCATCACGCTGATCGTTTTCTCCTTCAGATTCCCCCAGTTGCATCATGACAGCTGTTTCCTTGATTTTCAACATTGACCTCTTCAGTAAACACAGCAGTGGTATGGTAATGCTGACTGAAGAGTTGTCACTGCTCACAAGCAACGTGGATTGCTCAAAATTTTGGAGGACTTGGCAGAGGTCCAACATGTTGGCCCAATCGGATCCACAGAAGCTTGGCAGCTGTCCGGATGCGCCTCGGTACTGCGCCGTCATGTACTGGACCACTGCACTCTTCTGCTCACAAAAGCGTGCTAGCATGTGCAGCGTAGAATTCCAGCGCGTAGGGACATCACACAGCAAGCGATGGTGGGGGAGATTGAAGCGCTCCTGCATCTTGGCGAGTGCCCCCGAAGCAGTACTGGAATTTCTACAATGTTTGGCCACTCGACGCACCTTCAACAGAAGATCGGCCACGCCTGGGTATGTCCTCAGGAACCGCTGAACTACTAGGTTCATCACGTGCGCCAGGCAAGGGATGTGTGTCAGCTTAGCCAACCTTAAAGCGCGAATGAGATTACTCCCATTATCACACACAACCATGCCCGGTTTCAAGTCCAGCGGTGCCAGCCACAAATCCGTCTGTTCCTTTATTCCCTTCCAAATTTCCTCCCCTGTGTGCTGCTTATCCCCAAGGCAGATCAGCTTCAGCAACGCTTGCTGACGCATGCCAACAGCTGTGCTGCACTGCTTCCACGATCCTACTGCTGCTGGGTTAGCGTTTCCGGATGAGGTACAGCTTTGAGATGCGTTGGAGGAGAAGGAGTCAGAGAGGTAGGTGCTGCTGTTGTTATCCAGTGGGAGGGACGGCGGTGCAGCTGTTTGCGGCGTGGGCAACACCCGCGCCGTAGCAGGTGAGGAATCGCTGCCAGGCTCCACAAGGTTCACCCAGTGCGCGGTAAGGGAGATGTATCGACCCTGGCCGAACGCACTCGTCCAAGTGTCAGTGGTGAGGTGAACCTTGCAGGCAACGGCATTCTTCAAGCTTCGGGTTATTTTGCTGACCACGTGCTCATGCAACTCAGGCACTGCAGAGCGCGCAAAGTGGTAGCGGCTGGGAACCACGTAACGTGGGATGGCCACTGACATCATGCCCTTGAAGCTGTTTGTCTCCACCACTCGATATGGCAGCATTTCGCAGGCCAGAAGCTTGGCTATGCTGGCTGTTACTGCCACGGCCCGGGGGTCATTTGCTGGCAATTTCCTCTTGCGCTCAAACATCTCCGACACAGACAACTGAACCGTAGCGCTGCACACGGAAGGGCTGTTGGTTGTTGTGTTTGATGAACACTGGGAGACCTCAAGAGCACTACTCCGGAAAGTGACAGTGTCAGCGTCGTCTGATGTTTGTGAATGTTGTGAACCACGCAATGGCTGGGCTACTGCTGCTGCTGAGGCGGGTCTGGTGGTGAGTCTGGTGAACCCAAGGGAGGCAGTGTTGCTGGTACCCTGTCCTGCCGCGTTTGCCCACAGAGTGGGATGTTTGGATAGCATGTGGCGGCTCATGCTGGTGGTGGAGAGGTTGTTAATACTTTTCCCCCTGCTCAGGCGAGTCTTGCACACCTTGCAAATCGCCATGGTAACATCCTCAGTGCAGTCTTCAAAGAAAGCCCAGACTTTGGAGCACCTGCCTCCTTGCTGGCGATTTCTGTTTCCTCCTCTTTTGCCTCTCACTCTAACTTCCACGCTTGTGGTGCCTGAAATTGCGCGCCGCCTACCTTGTGGCACAAGGCGAACTCGTGCAGCAGTGGGTTCTTCAACAGACTCATCTGTGCTGCTGCTACGACGGCGATGTTCTCGTTCACAAATAAAATCTGGGTCTCTGTCCACATTGTCCATACCCTCCTCTTCCATCTCCTCAAACTCGTCATATGTCATTGTGGGGGGCCGCCGCCGTGGAGTAGAGCTCCCCAGAACAACCTCTGCGCAGCTCACTCCAACGTCGTCTTCCAGATCTTGTCGGCCGACCTCCTGCAATTGCAACCCCTCCTGCCCAACTTGCTCTGGGATTTGGGTTTCCGAGTCCTCCTCGGACTCGCCTTGTATTTCAGTGCGCGGTGCATTTCCCACAGTTAATGGTTGTGAATCCGGGCACAACATTTCTGGCTGTTCCTCCATTGACCTTTCATAGGTGGAAGTTTGTTGGGCTGGGAATAGCTCCTGCGAATACCCCATTGTGTCCTGAGGTAATTCATAGGACTGGTTATCTGGCAGTTGTGTGCGTGGTGTCGCTGCCGGTTGTGTCAGCTTTGTGCCCACTGGCTCCTTGTAACTGGCTGAGGACTCGGACCTCGTGCGTGATGTGCTGGTGCTGCTTAACCCACTGCTGGACGCTTGAGAGGTCATCCAAGTAATTATCTGGTCCTGTTCTTTTGGATTTGTGAGGGTTGTTGTCCTGGACAACATGGGCGGTATTGAGTGGGTTTTCTTGGGTGCTCCCCTGTGGCCTGTACGTGAACCGTCAGGGGAAACACCTCTTCCCTTGCCCCTTCCTCTTTCACCGGATTTCTTCCTCATTTCACTTATCCTTACAGTACACGCTGACTGGCAGCAGTACAGTGGCAGTACAGAAATGCTATACAGTACCACTATTCCCAGCAGCGACACAGAGCACAATGCTATACAGTGGCGGGTGAGCGGTGTACTACTGTTCCCAGGCCCAGCAGACACAGAGTGGAAGTAAACACAATGCTATATAGTCTGGCTGAGCGGTGTACACAGAGTGGCAGTACACACAATGCTATATAGTCTGGCTAAGCCGTGTACACAGAGTGTCAGAAAACACAATGCTATATATAGCGTGGCTGAGCGAGGTGCACAGTGGCAGTACACACAATGCTATATTAGTCAGGCTAAGCCGTGTACACAGAGTGTCAGTAAACAATGGTATATAGTCTGGCTGAGCGGTGTACACAGAGTGTCAGTAAACAACGGTATATAGTCTGGCTGAGCGGTGTACACAGAGTGGCAGTAAACACAATGCTATATATAGCGTGGCTGAGCGAGGTGCACAGTGGCAGTACACACAATGCTATATATAGCGTGGCTGAGCGAGGTGCACAGTGGCAGTACACACAATGCTATATATAGCGTGGCTGAGCGGTGTACACAGAGTGGCAGTAAACACAATGCTACATATAGCGTGGCTGAGCGAGGTGCACAGTGGCAGTACACACAATGCTATATATAGCGTGGCTGAGCGAGGTGCACAGTGGCAGTACACACAATGCTATATATAGCGTGGCTGAGCGGTGTACACAGAGTGGCAGTAAACACAATGCTACATATAGCGTGGCTGAGCGAGGTGCACAGTGGCAGTACACACAATGCTATATATAGCGTGGCTGAGCGAGGTGCACAGTGGCAGTACACACAATGCTATATATAGCGTGGCTGAGCGAGGTGCACAGTGGCAGTACACACAATGCTATATATAGCGTGGCTGAGCGAGGTGCACAGTGGCAGTACACACAATGCTATATTAGTCAGGCTAAGCCGTGTACACAGAGTGTCAGAAAACACAATGCTATATATATAGCGTGGCTGAGCGAGGTGCACAGTGGCAGTACACACAATGCTATATATAGCGTGGCTGAGCGAGGCGCACAGTGGCAGTACACACAATGCTATATATAGCGTGGCTGAGCGAGGTGCACAGTGGCAGTACACACAATGCTATATATAGCGTGGCTGAGCGAGGTGCACAGTGGCAGTACACACAATGCTATATTAGTCAGGCTAAGCCGTGTACACAGAGTGTCAGAAAACACAATGCTATATATATAGCGTGGCTGAGCGAGGTGCACAGTGGCAGTACACACAATGCTATATATAGCGTGGCTGAGCGAGGTGCACAGTGGCAGTACACACAATGCTATATATAGCGTGGCTGAGCGAGGTGCACAGTGGCAGTACACACAATGCTATATATAGCGTGGCTGAGCGAGGTGCACAGTGGCAGTACACACAATGCTATATTAGTCAGGCTAAGCCGTGTACACAGAGTGTCAGAAAACACAATGCTATATATATAGCGTGGCTGAGCGAGGTGCACAGTGGCAGTACACACAATGCTATATATAGCGTGGCTGAGCGAGGTGCACAGTGGCAGTACACACAATGCTATATATAGCGTGGCTGAGCGAGGTGCACAGTGGCAGTACACACAATGCTATATATAGCGTGGCTGAGCGAGGTGCACAGTGGCAGTACACACAATGCTATATTAGTCAGGCTAAGCCGTGTACACAGAATGTCAGAAAACACAATGCTATATATATAGCGTGGCTGAGCGAGGTGCACAGTGGCAGTACACACAATGCTATATATAGCGTGGCTGAGCGAGGTGCACAGTGGCAGTACACACAATGCTATATATAGCGTGGCTGAGCGAGGTGCACAGTGGCAGTACACACAATGCTATATATAGCGTGGCTGAGCGAGGTGCACAGTGGCAGTACACACAATGCTATATTAGTCAGGCTAAGCCGTGTACACAGAGTGTCAGAAAACACAATGCTATATATATAGCGTGGCTGAGCGAGGTGCACAGTGGCAGTACACACAATGCTATATATAGCGTGGCTGAGCGAGGTGCACAGTGGCAGTACACACAATGCTATATATAGCGTGGCTGAGCGAGGTGCACAGTGGCAGTACACACAATGCTATATATAGCGTGGCTGAGCGAGGTGCACAGTGGCAGTACACACAATGCTATATTAGTCAGGCTAAGCCGTGTACACAGAGTGTCAGAAAACACAATGCTATATATATAGCGTGGCTGAGCGAGGTGCACAGTGGCAGTACACACAATGCTATATATAGCGTGGCTGAGCGAGGTGCACAGTGGCAGTACACACAATGCTATATATAGCGTGGCTGAGCGAGGTGCACAGTGGCAGTACACACAATGCTATATTAGTCAGGCTAAGCCGTGTACACAGAGTGTCAGAAAACACAATGCTATATATATAGCGTGGCTGAGCGAGGTGCACAGTGGCAGTACACACAATGCTATATATAGCGTGGCTGAGCGAGGTGCACAGTGGCAGTACACACAATGCTATATATAGCGTGGCTGAGCGAGGTGCACAGTGGCAGTACACACAATGCTATATATAGCGTGGCTGAGCGAGGTGCACAGTGGCAGTACACACAATGCTATATTAGTCAGGCTAAGCCGTGTACACAGAGTGTCAGAAAACACAATGCTATATATATAGCGTGGCTGAGCGAGGTGCACAGTGGCAGTACACACAATGCTATATATAGCGTGGCTGAGCGAGGTGCACAGTGGCAGTACACACAATGCTATATATAGCGTGGCTGAGCGAGGTGCACAGTGGCAGTACACACAATGCTATATTAGTCAGGCTAAGCCGTGTACACAGAGTGTCAGAAAACACAATGCTATATATATAGCGTGGCTGAGCGAGGTACACAGTGGCAGTAAACAATGCTATATATAGTGTGGCTGAGCGAGCGGTGTACTACTGTTCCCAGCAGCGACACACAATGACTGGGGGGGACCCTGGCTAGCGTGGCTGGAGAGCGAACTACCCTGCCTGCCTACCCAAAGCTAAACCCACAGACAAATGGCGGAAATATGACGTGGTTCGGGTATTTATTTACCCGAACCACGTGACCGTTCGGCCAATCAGAGCGCGTTCGGGCCCGAACCACGTGACCCGTTCGGCCAATCACAGCGCTAGCCGAACGTTCGGGGAACGTTCGGCCATGCGCTCTTAGTTAGGACATGTGGCCGAACGGTTTGGCCGAGCACCGTCAGGTGTTCGGCCGAACTCGAACATCACCCGAACAGGGTGATGTTCTGCAGAACCCGAACAGTGGCGAACACTGTTCGCCCAACACTAATGGGCAGTACAGAGCGACCCGTCTTTTAGACCACTCAGCACTCAAGACTGCCAAAGCCTCGGGCAGCAGAAGAGAGAGCAGTCTCCGAGCCACCTAGCAGTGGAATGTGGTTTCCAGGCCGCACTCCCCCACAGCTTCCATGAGGTGCAAGGTCAGTCCTCCACCAGGCCGCACACAGCTTACATTTTTCACAAGGACCAGCACACTCAGATAATCTTCTGAAAATACAAACTTTCTGTATTAGAAAAACATTTCTTCAGAATCCAGTATGATAAAATCGTGACTAATCCAGGAAAAAATTCCAGCAACAAGATAACCATCATAGATGATCAAAGTTCCATCAAGTTACATGCTTAAAAACAAGAAGAGAATCGAGAGCCCAATATGGTGCAGTATTGTCAGGTAAAATGAAGAGTTCAATACAATTGTATGCGTTTATACTCACAAACACGGGTTACCCATAGGCAACCACTTTAAATGCAGGTGGGGAACATTAGAACCTGACCCCACTCAGGTTAAGAAGTCGCTCTCTGTAGATAGTAGATGGGGATGCACCCCTCCACCCAGGGTGGACTAGAAGATCAGCAAAAACTCAGTATACAGAGGCCACTGAGTTGTGCTCCAATTTTTGCCTGAAGAAGCGGGGTCACGCCCGCCAAACGCGTCGCATTTGTGGAGTTGAATAAATTATTTGTCAATTCTGACTCGAGACTCAAGTGAGTTTTCTTTTTTTGTAAGAGGGAGGTGAGTCTGCCTTAACATCCCCCTCTGCTTTTAAGCGGTTTTTAAAACGTTTTACTCTACTCTGGCGCCACAGTATACCGAGTTTTTGCTGACCATCAAGTTACATAGTTACATAGTTATTTTGGTTGAAAAAAGACATACGTCCATCGAGTTCAACCAGACAACAAAGTACAACACCAGCCTACTCCCTCACATATCCCTGTTTATCCACAGGATCAGAAAATGGCTATACAGTAGCAATGTGGAAGACACAGGTTCACACCACCAGATGTCCCCAAGTTGATGGACTTTGATCATCTATGCAGCCCTGGTCCGCCCATGAGGCGGAGTGAGGCAGGTTCCTCAGGTGGTGGAAGTCTGGGGACGGCACCAGGCAGGACCAGGACCCAGCTTACCGCCACCCGCCGTGAGGTGAACTGGAGGAGGGTAGCAGCCAGGAGAGCGGGGGGTGGGGGGGGGGGTGGGCACACCTGGGCTTCCCCTCTAGATAGCATGCCAGGCAGAGCCTTCTCCGATGCGGCGACAGTGGGTGGGGAAGTAACTCACCTCCTCTTCCGTGCGTCCCAGGCTTTGAAGCGCAGACGTCACGTCCCACAAGTCTCCTCAGTCTTTAATGCCGACCACTGTCCAACCCCCCTCCCTAACGCTGTGCTCACCCCTTTCCTTTTCTCCTCACGGCAGGCCCCCCAGTGGGCGGGGGGGGTTGAGGATGGGGGGGTGCCATTCCTCACAAGTTTGCCTCTGGCGGCAAGAAGTCTAGAACCAGCCCTGCATCTATGAGTACATATATGCGAGAATTGTCGTCCTTTCGGGGATCAGTAACGATCCCTTGGGGTTTGGGGAATGATGTTTTACAGGTACATGCTACCTGCGGAAGCAGGAGATTTGGGCGCATGAGACAAGTGGACAAGAAGGGCGCCCCATTCACTCCTATTATAAATATCGTTTAATGGGCGCCGAACAGGGATAAAACGTTTATAAAGATACTAAATCACTATTTCTAAAACATTTCTAAAACATTATTATCCACCCAAAAAAATTAATTACATTTTTTTATTTACATTTTTTATTTATTAATGTCTGTAAAACATTATTATCCATAGGGGGTCTTAGGTTTAGGCACCAACAGGGGGGTCTTAGGTTTAGGCACCAACAGGGGGGTCTTAGGTTTAGGCACCAACTGGGGGGTCTTAGGTTTAGGCACCAACAGGGGGGTCTTAGGTTTAGGCACCAACAGGGGGGTCTTAGGTTTAGGCACCAACTGGGGGGTCTTAGGTTTAGGCACCAACAGGGGGGTCTTAGGTTTAGGCACCAACAGGGGGGGTCTTAGGTTTAGGCACCAACTGGGGGGTCTTAGGTTTAGGCACCAACAGGGGGGTCTTAGGTTTAGGCACCAACAGGGGGGTCTTAGGTTTAGGCACCAACAGGGGATCTAGGGGTTAGGGATAGGTACAGGGAGGGTTTTTAACAAACGTAAATATAAGTTTCAGTTTACAAATAGGGAAGATTAACGTTTTAAGAATTGCCGATCTCATACACATTATTTAGTGATTTATAAATTCTTAAAACACTATTTGTAAACGAAATTCTACACAATATTTCAATAAACGATAATACTGTTTATCGTTTACACCACGCGCCCTTTTTTCCCGACGCCCTTTTTTGATGTACGCTACCCAGCGTACTCCTAATGCAGGAAGTGACCGTCGACATCACTTCCGCATTTGGAGTACATACACCGGGAGCAGGTAGCGTGTGCGCTCTTTCTTTCTCTGGTGTCACCGCGCTGATCTGAGGTCTGGTACTTGAACAGAGAGGCTCAGTCAGCCCTGGCAGAGGCAGCACCGAGAGGAAGAGGCAACCAGCGCAGCAGACAGCAGTGGCATGGGGACAGGCATGTAGCTCATGGTGCGGTGGCTCCCATGGCACGAGCCATTCCTGCACCCTTCTAGCCCTCCCATGACAGTGGCAGGCAGTTTCAAAAGTACCTCTTCCTCTGTGTACTCTTTACTCATACAACTTCGAATGTGGTAGGGATGGGGGTGGAAGATAATAGAGCACATTATAATAGGGGGTACAGAATAAAGAAGCACTAAATTAAAGACCAGTATAATAAGAAGCGCATTAATAAAAAAAAAATAGTATATATAGTATAAAAAGTGGCACTATAATAAGGCATAAAGTAATAAAGAGTACTGTTATAGGGGAGCAAGATAATTGTGGGGTCTGTAGCAAAAAACTAACATGCACTAGGGTAAAAGGAACACTGTAAGGAAGAAACATGGAATGGGGGCTAAACAACAAGGCTGCTACAATGAACAGTTTAAAAGACCATGCTTCCTGCAAAATAAGTTCCCACTCCCTACGCTAATGCAGGAGTTCCTTAAAGGGATACTGTAGGGGGGTCGGGGGGAAATGAGTTGAAGTCACCCGGGAGGACATGGCAACACAGGCGCAGTGGTTTTCAGACTTTAAAGTCTGAAATTCCAGACGTGAACCAGAGGCGGGGGCAGGAGCATTGGGGAGTGGCTGCGCAGGCACAGGATGTCTGTGGTGGACCATTAGAAGCCCCGGGTAACTTCAACTCATTTTCCCCCGACCCCCCTACAGTGTCCCTTTAAGATCCAAAAATCATTTGAAGCAGGGGTGTTGCTGGCCCCAAAGATCAGAGGCACGTGCCCTGGATCTATTCTGGGGTGCCCCAAAAGTTCCCCCATGCAGAGTCCGGCAGTGGGCAGTAGTACTCATCTCTGGCTTCTTGGTCTCCAGATTCTGCAGACATCTCTTCTGTTCTGGGCTTCTCTCCTTAGTGTCTGAGAAGGAATCATAAGCTAGAGCTCCTAGTGTCTGATTCTCGGATGCTAGGGGGAGAATTGCCAGCTAAAGAGGATCTCTCCAGACTTAGAGAGTGGATGGAGAAGATGAGTAGTTCCTCCTGCTGTGCTACTCTCCTGTGAAGGTAGGTTCTGGAGGAGGAACAGTGAGGACACACACAACAATGCATGCACCCTATAAATGCATTGTCGCTAATCTTCCGGGGGACTGCGTTCAACAACGGAGGACCACGGAGTAGCGAGCGAAGCTTAGGATCCTGAGGCTTTCCTTTCTTAAGGTAAGTATCTGATTTTGTGTACCCGAGCTTCAGGCTCTTGTGTACACTTTAAGTTCATGTAAATTTGGCTCCACCCGTGGCCACACTCACACTCTGGTCTGTGGCCACACCCATTTTTTGGTTGGAGCGCCCAAAAGTGCCCTGGATCCTAGGATCCTAGCAACGCCCCTGATTTGAAGGGTTCTCCCTGGGTAAAAATGTTGAGAAAGGCTGCTCTATGACATCCAGAGTCGCATATATGAAAAAATAGCCAAATGAGATTGCTGCTAGTAGAATATTGCTACAACTAGGGATATTCTACTGCTGGATTATGATAGTAAAATATCGGTAATGGTTACTAATATTTTGCTATGGCTAAACCTAACCCTATTCTCACACAGATCCCTCCCTCTAGACAAGACAAGACAAATAACATTTATATTGCGCTTTTCTCCTTGCGGACTCAAAGCGCCAGAGCAGAGCAGCAGCCACTAGGGCGCGCTCTATTGGCAGTAGCAGTGTATGGGAGACTTGCCAAAGGTCTCTACCAGTGCTTAATCCTAACCCCCTGTAGTGCCTAACCCTTAGACCCCTCTCCCAGTGCCTAACCATAAGACCCTCCCTGCTGGTGCCTAACCCAACCCCCCCCCCCCCCCCCCGTGCCTAACCCTAAACCTACCTCCCTCCTAAACCTTAACTTCCCCCTCTGCCGCAAAGCCGCCATATGCGACTTTGGAAGGTAAGTTATGCGGCTAAGGAAGGTAAATTTAGATGCCGGAGGCGCCTGATTAGCGGCAATCAAAGTAAATTTCAAAATTTACTTTGACTGCCACTAATCAGGTGCCTCCGATGGCAAAATGTACCTTCCTACCTGGATATCGAGGCCATTATAAAAATTGCGATCTGTGGCATGGAAGGTAAATTTCGCCACCGTACGCCTAAATTCCTGGCCTTTGCCACAAATCTTGGCTTTAAAAATTGGCACCATTTTTTCCGTAAGGCCTTATGTGCCCTTTTTTCCTGTTTCGTCCTGAGGCTTCCTTCTTCTTAGGTAAGTATGTCTATAATCCAAGGTGCATCTCAGTGCACATAATACACATTTTAAATGTATGTAGTGAAATGATCATAATTATGTCTGTGGCAAAAGGCAGTAAATCTATTGGCAAAACGGTTACACAGCCCACCTGACTAGTATGTGCCGGCCTGCAGGTCTCTGGTGGAAGCAGCACTCAGAGAAGATGGCTCAGATGAATGACCATATATCCATGGGTACATTCATTATGCATTGTTATCCTTTATCCAGGAAGCGGATCTTCACACTGCTCTCCAGCAGTCAGCACTTGGCCTGTTCTCTTGCAGAATGAATGAATATATGAGGATAAATGTATCCTTATTACTCACATCCTTACAGACATTTACATTGTCTCAGATGGGAACAATGATGTTTCTCGATTACTGAGCTTCCGTCTTCATTTTACAGCATTGGGAAGCCGATATAAGGATGGGATTTCTGGTGTTTTACTTTTCAGTTGTAAAGGTAACTATGAGCAAGAAATGGAAGATGACAAATCTGACAATGGGCAATAATCCTGTGTGGGTAAGTTCTCTTAAGGTGGCCACTAGCGATCCAATTTTTAGCGATAATTCTAATCGGAAGTGAAATATCGTAATACATCGTTCACTACACCATCAACGAACCAATCTTTGCTTCCTATCACAACTTACAAGGAAATCCAAATTTTGGTTCAACAAATATCCTATCGGATATAATAATTCATAATCGATTGTACCCATCAACGGAGATTATTTACAACCAGTCCCATCACATCCAATCAGAATTATCTAATTCCTCGAACGATTTTCCGCTACAATTTGGACCGTTAGCGGCCAACTTAAGGCCAGTTTTAAACCTGGCCAGTGCGTTTGCAATGCGATGCTCTGCCCCAATCACATCACACTGCAACACACAAGTCGTCATTCATGTGACCCTGCGGCAGAGCGCGCCAACAGCGTCATATGAAAAATCAAAAGAAAAAATGGTATTTAGTCGATTCACAACATTAAAGAATCCAAACTATTCCCATTACCAAAACCTGTTGTGATCATATCTCTGAAAAAAATTTGCCATGCCAATCCTTCAGTTTTTTAAGAAAACAATCGATAATGCGATTGTTCAGGATTGTTTAAACCCACCAGTTTCTCTGTTTTCATACAATATGATTTGAATAATCTGATTAAAATTACAATTCACTTAAAATTGTACTGCTAATGGGCACATTACAGCCCTGATTTCTGTGCTGGCAGCCATTGTCAGTCAGAACAGAATATTAATGTCCATAAGAAGTCTTGTTATTTATTAAAGCGGACCTCCAGCATAAAAATAAAACTCACTCTATCACTCAGCACAGACAGTAGAAACTATAACACCGTAGCAGGAAAAAACGTTTGAAAACTGACCCTCTTTCTGAAAAACTGCCATGGCAGTTTTCTGCCTTTGCAAAGAGATTGTGTCACCTGTGGGTGAGAGGAGCCTCATAGTGTGGCCTGAGAGGTACTGTGCTCCTACCTGTGCCACTGAGCCAGCCTATCACAGAAAGGTACTCTGCTTCTACCTGTGCCAGTGCCACTGAGCTAGCCTATCACAGAGATGAGAGGTGAAGAGGGTAGTGCAGTGCAAGACACAGCATGTTACATTCCGGAGCAGGCACAATGCTTCCCTGCTGCTTAACCTCCCTGGCGGTAAGCCCGAGCTCAGCTCGGGCTATGTCGCTCAGGAGGATTTCTCAGGCCCTGCTGGGCCGATTTGCATCATTTTTTTTAAAAACACGCAGCTAACACTTTGATAGCTGCGTGTTCTATACGATCGCTGCCGCTCGCCGCCGCTACCCGCCACGCTGCCACCCAGACCCCTTGCGCAGCCTGGCCAATCAGTGCCAGGCAGCGCTGAGGGGTGGATCAGGACCCCGTCTAATGTCACAACGCCGATGACGTCATCACGATCGTCGCCATATCGACAGGGGAAGCCCATACAGGAAATCCCATTCAGAACGGGATTTCCTGTTGGGATTATGTGCCGGAGGGGCTGGGCGGACGCCACAGGGAGGGGGGAAGCATGTAGCTAGCGCTAGTCTAGCTACATGCTAAAAAAAAAAAAATAAAAGGGAAAAAAAACCCTCCCGCGGCCGTGCGCCGCATGAAATCATACCGGCAGGGAGGTTAAAGAGGAACGTCAGCCTAAACAAAGATACTATCATTAAGTTACATTAGTTACGTTAATTAAAATAGATATAATCTCTTACCCAACCTGTTTTAAGGCTGCTTTCACAGTGGGACGTTACAGGCGCACGTTAGAGCAGCCTGTAGCACAGCCCAACTCACAGTAATGAAAAATCAATGGGCTGTTCACAGTGCCCACGGTGCGTTACATTGTAACGCTGCACGTTATTTAAAAGTGCAGCATGTTGTGCGTAGACTGTTTGCACATGCTCAGTATTGTGGTTTTTTTTTTTTGAGGAGAGGAGGAGGGGAGAGTCCTTGTTAGCCACATGGCTAATTAATATTCACTGCACTGCTGTGTAGTAATGGGAAGTTCGGCTCGATTCATTGAATCGATTCATTGAAAAGAGCCGGACTACCTATCTCTACTGTTCAGAATCGATTCATTGAAAAAAGCTGGACTTCCCATCACTTCTGCCGTGTTTTCTTCCTGGAGCGGCCGCTGATTGGCTGGCGGGACCACGTGATGCGGAGTGTTCCGATCACGTGGTCCCCGCAAGGTATGAGACGAAAAAGGCGCACCAACAGCCGCACAATGCGGCTCATTCTGGCGTCCACCTCCAACACCACCATGCGTTGCGTTAGGGGCACGTAATGCTACCTTAACGTCCCCTAAAACGCAACGTCTTGGTGTGAAAGAGGCCTAAAAGAACAGGCAAATGTTTGTGATTTCATGGGGGGCACCCATCTTTTTGGTTGAAAGGGAGCATGAGACACAGTTCCAACTGTCCTGATCACCCCTCCCAGCTGCACGCGCTAGGCTTCAAATCTCAAATTCAATATAAAGAAAAAAAGAATAGTAGCAGAACGAGAACAACATCAGAAATTCCATTATGCATTAGGGGAAAAATGCCCAGGCAGATTTATTTGATGGGGCAGAGCTTAGCTTCTGTGCAGCTAAAAATGAGGCTTGGGTAAGAAAAACAAAGTTCTGATGCTGTGAAACTGTTAAATAAACACCAAGCCTTTTCAGTGCTGCTGAGTAGATTTTTAGTCTGGGAGTTCACTTTAAGGTATACTTACCTGGTGCTTCTTCCAGCCCCATGAGGTTTCTTCTTAGTCCTCTCTGGCGACTCCGTTCTCTTGTAACACCTCAGGGTAAGCTGTCTGGCCTCGCTCTTCTGCACGTGTTGCCCGGCAAGCGTGTGCACCATCCGTCATGTCCTGCACCTGCGCGGTAGTACTGTGCAGTCGCAGAATGTTTCCATGCACGGGAGTGCAGTGGGGGCATGCGTGTGGCCTGGTGGTGCATGCTCGGAAGTGCATGACTGGCCACAACTTGTCGGATTACCGGGAGCTATTACAAGTGGATGGAGTGGCCGGAGACAATTGTGAGGGACCCCCCGGACCTCATGCAGCTTGAGGAAGTCCCAGGTAAGTATAAATACACCCTGTGATACCAGGTACCCTTTAATTAAGTAGTCAGCCATCGCTGCATTGGGTAAATAAAAAAAAAAGAGGGGAACAGTCAGACAGTGGCGTAACAAAGGAACTATGGGCCACAGTGCGGTCCCAACCTCTGTATCCCCTCCACTGGGAACAGTCATAGTTAATGTCATTCTAGCTCTTGTTCACTTTGGAGTTTGCAGCGGAGGTCCACTTTAAAGACTTTTTCATTCTACTGGTAATACATGACAACAGCTCAGAGAAGAACATTTAACGGATGTAAGAATCCTAACTTGTTCAGTCCAGACCAGTGCAGACCGGGGACAGTACGCATTGCCAGTGTGGAGCTGGTCACTGCAGGTTGAGCACTAAGTGTCAGCAAGCACGTTCTGTCAACACAATGTCATCCTTTCCCACGTTTCTTGCTTCCTTATCTTTTCCTCACCTTCATCCTTCCCTGTGTCCACTGTCACCTTCCTCTCATTTCCTTCTCCTTTCTTTCCCACTCCCACAAAGAGATGTTTTTGCATACCAGCTTCCTTAGTGACTCTTCCTATAGCCACAAGCTGTTTTCACCCACATGCTTTCTGTTCCTCTATACATTGCAGATATTGTATGGTAGTCCTCTGTGTGATCCTCTTATCGTCTATGTAAAGGCGGCCTTGAATGATTAAGGTCCATTCCCAAGGCAAGATTTTTCATCTGATTTTTTTCACGACAAACAATCATTTTTGAGATATTGCATAACATTGTTTAACAAAAAAAAAACGTTAAATGCTGTTTACAGGGAGCCTAAACTGAGAGGGATATGGATTTTCCTTTTAAAATAATACCAGTTGCCTGGCTCTCCTGCTGATCCTGTGTCTCTAATACTTTTAGTCACAGCCCCTGAACAAGCATGCAGATCAGGTGCTCTGACTGAGGTCAGACTGGATTAGCTGCATGCTTGTTTCAGGTGTGTGATCCAGCCACTACTGCAGCCAAAGAGATCAGCAGGACTGCCAGGCAACTGGTATTGTTTAAAAGGAAACATCTAAATCCCTCTCAGTAAGGCCTTGTTCACATTGCGTTCCGATCGCGTTTGCATTGGGCGTTTTTTTACACTTTTTTGTGAGTTTGGCGGTTTTGGTAAGCGTTTCTTGTAAACGCTTTTGCAGAGCAATTTCGTTTTTTCACTTCCTGACGTCAGCCTAGAAGTGAACTCTTTGATCCAGAAAAGAATAAATACAATGTATTTATTCTTAAAAAAAAACTCTCACGCAATTGCTGCACAAAGCGATTTTATGAGCGTTTTGCGTTTTTCCTATACCTTCCATTAAGGCAAATCGCCTCAAAAATGGTCCATGCAGCGCTTTTCTGAGCGGATCGGAAACTAACCGCTCAGATGTGAACTCTCTCATAGGGAATCATTGCACAAGCGCTTTCAGGGCGATTTGGAAAAATCGCCAACGCTTAAAAAACCCCAAAAGCGCCTCCAGTGAGAACGAGCCCTTAAGGTTCCCTTTCACAATGACACACCAGTCGTGGGACTATAGCGCAATTTAGCACGATGGTTTAAATTATTGTTTGCGTTTGCGTAAAAAGTATATGATTACTATATAAAACAGTTAAATATACATTTTATTAATGAATACAATGATATTAATTTGCGTTAATATATACCGATATCTTATTACGATAATTTACACTATTTACACTTTAAAAATAAAGAATATTGTTAGATATTAATTATAATTTTATTAACTTAAATGGGCACCCATTTTTCCTTGCACCCCTATAACATGCACGCAACCTACAGTTATAAGGCTGCAAACTTATAAACCATGCATAGAGTCAAAATAAAGGAAAAAGGACATTTAGTCAGTAAAACAGAAGAACAAGAATTCACCACCTGTCAGCTGTTCCCATCCACCGGCTGGGCACTTGCTAGTGCTCGGCGTGGGTGACAGACAGTCCTCTCCCCTTCATGAGAATTTTTTCTGCCACATGGTAACACTGCCATTCGGCTGCATTTTAATTGCACCTGATTGGCAGTCAGTGGCGTAGCTAAGGTGCTGTGGACCCCGATGCAAGTTTTACAATGGGGCCCCCTAAGCACTCTATACATAACAATTGATATGGCGCACCAAAACCTGCCAATGGCAACTACAGTGTCAGAGGTGCAAGAAGGGGATGGGGAGCAGTTTGTTAATGATTCCCACTATTCAAAGTATCTATAGAAGTTATTATTATGAGCACAGGACCAATAGAAAGCTAATACAGTGATTGAGGGAGGGCCCTTTGGGGCCCCTCTGGCCCAAGGGCCCCGATGCGGTCGCTACCTCTGCACCCCCTATTGCTTTGCCCCTGTTGGCAGTCGTGGGCAGCAGATAGGGCACTGAACTGTCTAACAAACGAACAGTTCAGACATCCATGGAAAAGAGGCCTCGGTTGCACATCAGTGTTTCTCCTATCCTTGAGAGATGTGTGGTCCTGATGCAGGGGATAGTTTAATTGCAGCTTTTACTCTGTATGTCCCAATGACTGCAGAGGACTGAGAGCTGTACCGTACACTGAGAGAATACTTTGAAGTCTGCTTTTGTTCTCGTTTGTTTTTATGTTTTCAAGTATTTATGGGAAAGGGAAGGATGAAGGATGAAAGGGAAATAGGAGACTGAAGGGCGGGTGTCCAGCAGTAACACCATTCCACACATGGTTATGTAACACGAGTTTTTTGTGTGGTTTCAAAATACCACTTGGGCCAGTTTTACACTTATTGTTTGTGTAGTGGTAAGTGGGGATATGGTTCTCCTGCTGCATCCCACCACAGCGCAAAAAGTGACATAATATGACCCTGCAGCAGAGTGACCCCGACAGGGTCATATGCATAGCACCACCCCCGCTCAGTGACGTGCTCCCTGCTGGGCAGTATGTCACTGGGATTCCCCGGGATTCATGTTGGTCCATGCATGCACTGCCAGTGGCATAGTTAAGGAGCTGCAGGCCCCGATGCAAGGTTTACAATGGGGCCCCCAAGCATAACATAACAATTGATACGGTGCACCAAAAGCTGCTAATGGCAACTACAGTATCAGAGGTGCAAAAAGGGGATGGGGAACAGTTTGTTAATGATTACCACTATAGAAGTGATTAGTCTGAGCACAGAACCAATAGAAAGCTAATACTGTAGTTGAGGGAGGGCCCTTTGGGGCCACTCTGGCCCAAGGGCCACGATACGGAAGCAGGAAATTTGGGCGCATGAGGCAGGTAAACAAAAAGGGCGCCGCCATTCACTCCTATAATAAATATCGTTTAATGGGCGCCCAACAGGAAAAAAGGGCGCCGAAGAAAAATAAGGTTTTACAAGCGGCACCCGGAGACTTTTAATGTATTATAACTGCTTCTCATGATTACACATTATTTAATGATTTATATTTTTTTAAACATTATTTTTAAACGAAAAACAGTACAATGTTTTTAAAACATTATTTTTAAACGAAAAACAGCACAATATTTTTTTAAAACGTTATTTTTAAATGAAAAACAGCACAATTTTTTTTTAAACTTTATTAATGCTTATCACAGGGGGGTCTTAGGTTTAGGCACCACCAGGGGGGTCTTAGGCTCAGGCACCACCAGGGGGGTCTTAGGTTTAGGCACCACCAGGGAGGCCTTAAGTTTAGGCACCACCAGGGGGGTCTTAGGTTTAGGCACCACCAGGGGGGTCTTAGGTTTAGGCACCACCAGGGGGGTCTTAGGTTTAGGCACCACCAGGGGGGTCTTAGGTTTAGGCACCACCAGGGAGGTCTTAGGTTTAGGCACCACAGGGGGGTCTAGGGGTTAGGGGTAGGTACAGGGAGGGTTCTGTGTGAGAGTAGGGTTAAGTATAGTTTTAGTAACATTCTTATTAATCTTTTATAAAACGTTATTATACATTTCACTTTTTAAACAGGGAAGAATAACAGCGTTTTTACAATTCCTGATTTCATACACATTATTTAATGATTTATAACTTTATAAAACATTATTTTTAAACGAAATATAGCACAATTTTTTTTAAACGTTATTCATGCTTATCGTTTAAAACCCTGCGCCTTTTTTTCCCGGCGCCCTTTTTTAACGTACGCCCCCGATGCGGTCGCTACCTCTGCAACCCCTATTGCTACGCCCCTGTGCACTGCACTCCTATCGATAAAATTCCTGCATCACCCATTGACTCAAATGACTTCTGCCGCCTCTGCATTGCCCCGGAAGATAGCCATGCTTGCCATGATCACAGGAGTCAAACAGACACTTCTGTGAATTGTCATGCCTCAGAGACAAGTGCAACAGTCACATGTGTAAGGGCCCAATCATGGCAACATACAGCATGCCCCTGGCCCCTGCATGTTCCATCTACGCTCCATTGTATCCCAACGCTATTGTTCACCATAATGGGTCATTTTGTGTTTGTGAATTTTTGGCTTCATTATGATTTTGATTATAGCTATGATTTCATGGGTAATCTTAAAAAGAACCTGAGAAGGCAGAAAATAAAAAAAATAGATACTTACCTAAAAAGAGGGAAGCCTATGGATCCTTCATGGCCTTGGGGCCCATCTCACAAGCGTCATAAAACAAGTGTGGCCATCATGATCTTCACCCATAACAAGTATAGCTACAAAAACATCTGATTTGATGTACAATCCCCTGTATCGGAGGAAGGGAAGATTAGTATTTGGGGCCCCCCACAGCTCTGGCCCCCAGGGACTGTTCCCCTCTAGTTACACCGTTGGCCTTGGGTACACTTTAATTGACTGTAATTTACTGTACTTTTCCAGGCATTTGTTTTAAAAACAAAAAGTTAACCAAGCCTTATCCTTGCGTGCGTTTGGCACTTAGTGGTTAACACATACACTTCTTAATTATCACAATCGCTGCTCAGATAACACTTTGGTTCCCATGGACTGCGCTCAGCAAATAACAGCTGTGATCCTACTGGTTGGCAGCACCTCAACTTTTCATTGCATTGCTGTCATAATTGCATGCACAATGCAGAGCGTATGATCACATGACTTTCCTTCAGGAAGAACTGAAATGAATAGATATGAACCACAGACAACAAGATGGGTGGAATTTTCGATGAATGAAGTCAGCGCAACAAGGGTTACCCTCATACCCCCCGCGATGTGTGTGAATAGCCTGATGCGTTAAGCCGATAAGGCTAAGCTTAGCCCTGGGGTCTCTCTCCCTCCTCCTCCTCCTGCCTGGTGGTGGCGTATTTCGTGTCACACAAAAGGTATCACGCATGTCACCCTCTCAGGACATCAAAAGCTTGAGCTGAAGGAAGGTGAATTTTCTCAAGGCTCTCTCCCCACCATGGAATTGTTAGCAGGACAATGGAGCTCTGTGTCCGTCTTGTTGGCACCAGATTTGTACAATACAGGAAACAGCGTTTCCTTTCTGGGCTAGAAATTAACTTGGATCGTGCTCTTCCCGTTTTATTACTAATACACACTGGGAAAGCGAGATTTAAAGACCTTCAGAAGTGACTATTGCCCGTGGCCCCACGGGGTAGTAAATGCAGCGATCAGCAGCCTCTAAAAATAAATGGCTACAGATAGTTAGGTGGGGCCCGACCCTGGGATATATATGTACATTTATTAGCTATTGTCCTGCTCCTGTGGCCACAAAGCAATGGATGGAAATTGGATGCTGACACTCAGTTCCTCAGTCATTAACCCCTATCCTGCATAGTGTCTTGGCAGGCACATGAGTCGATGCAGGGCACTGCTAGGCGAGGTCACCCAGGTCATTCATGCCTCATTGGCTTTGTATGACCCTAATGGCTATGGCTTCATTCCCTCCCTCACAGAGGCTGATGTGCATTTGAATTCTGAAACGAAGTATACGTACACACCATGTAGACACAGTGGTGATGCAATAAGGTATGAAGAGGTCGGGGCTGTACTGGGGCTCCTGGACCAGAGGGGCCCACCAGGAGCCCTGCTTCAGCTGCTGTATAAATTCTTCATTGGTGCTATGTGGTAATTATCACCTCTATATGGGCTTTTAATAATGGTAACCATTAAGAAATTGTTAAACCGAACTGTAGGACACGCCCAAAAATATATTCTAATCTAATAGATAAATCTTACCTCCAGAAAACAACAAACCACATGGGTAGATATAATGATTTAATGATGCACAATAAGAAAATGCGTTTCACGGGCACTAGCCCGCTTCCTCAGGTCAATAACAAGTACCTAAGTTTACAGCAGTCACGGGAGAGGCGCCCACACCTATGACTGCTGTAAACTTGTTATTGACCTGAGGAAGCGGGCTAGTATCCGTGAAACGTGTTGTCTTATTGTGCATCATTAAAATATCTACCCATGTGGTTTGTTCCTTTTCTGGAGGTCAGATTTATGTACTCATATACCGTATAATCCAGAGATTATCCTTGGCCATATATCCTTATGATACTACACATTTGGGCTCCTGGTCTCTCTCATTGCAGAATCTTGTGGTTGGAATCTCAACCACCAGGAGTCACCACAAACCATTAAGAAATTGCTCCCCTCCCCCTGCTCACACCTCTGACACTGCGTCTGTCCTTGGCAGGTTTTGGTGCCCCATAGAAATTGTTATGTAAACCAGAGGTGGCCCAATGTAAAATTTGCAGAGGGTCCCACAGCTATGCCACCTCTTGCAGCTCCTCTTTTCCACCTGCTGCACAAATGTTTTTTTAAACAATTTCCCCTTCAGCTAGGGCTGGAGCTACCATAGGAAAAAATGGGCAATTGCCCCAGGGCCCCAGAGCCTGTAGGGGCCCCCAAGTTGTCCCTCCCCATCTTAACTGTTGCTCCCCAGGGACTCTGCAGAGTCTGTTAAAGAGAATCTGAATTGTTAAAATCGCACAAAAGTAAACATACCAGTGCGTTAGGGGACATCTCCTATTACCCTCTGTCACAATTTCGCCGCTACTCGCCGCATTAAAAGTGGTTAAAAACAGTTTTAAAAAGTTTGTTTATAAACAAACAAAATGGCCACCAAAACAGGAAGTAGGTTGATGTACAGTATGTCTGTCCACACATAGAAAATACATTCATACACTAGCAGGCTGTATACACCCTTCCTTTTGAATCTCAAGAGATCATTTGTGTGTTTCTTTCCCCCTGCAGCTATCTTCCACTGAAGTGTCAGGCTGTTTCTTCCTGCAGAGTGCAGACAGCTCTGCCTGTATGTAATTCCTCAGTATGTGAAAGCCCAGCCAGCTCAGAGGAGGATTTATCCAGCTTGTAAAAGATAAGAGAGAAGAGAGAAGCTGCCCTAATCTAAATAATACACAGGCAGTGTGCAGAGAGGGGCCTGAAGGGGGGAGATGCATCACAGAACCACAACACTGAAGAACTTGGCAGCCTTCCAGACACAGGCCGACAAGTCTGACAAGAGAGAGATAAGTTGATTTATTACAGAGATGGTGATAGTAGAACGTGCTGCAGTAAGCCAGAACACATTAGAATAGCTTTTGGAACTTGTAGGATGATAAAAAACAGGATACAATTTTTGTTACGGAGTCTCTTTAAGTTAGGAGGTGATTGGGGGAGGGTCAGCAGCCAGCTCATGGGCCCAGGAGGGAAGTTTGGCTGCAACAAAGGGCCTCTAATGACGCTTTTTGGTCAGGGGTGTCTATTGGGGGGCCCCCAGGCTACGGTAATTTTGCCCTAGGGCCCAATTGTTACTTGAACCGGCCCTGTCTTCAGCATAGGTCTAATTTGCCCTAAAAGTAATTTGAAGATATAAATGATCTAGAATTCCTTTGCCTGAATTTATTAAAAACCCAAATTTAGACTACTGTTTTTCAATGCACATTGTGCAGAATATATCATCGTTTGCAATTTCCAACTTTTTCTGTATCACTCATAAACCATTTTTACATCAAGGTTTTTTTCATCATCAGCCACAGGAAGCAAACAGGAAGGAGCTGGATGGGAGAAGGGAGTAACTAACCTTTCCTTCTGAGCACAGAGTTGACCATACCCACCTCCTCTCTATGGTCCACAGGAGGTGGAGGTGGGAAGGTCCTGTGTAGTGATGGCTCTGCCTAAAAGAGCTCACGGAAAAGCATGTGATCAGTTTGATCAGTTGATAGATTTGTAAGGCTTTAATTTGCTGGACATGATCATGCATTAAACCAGGAAGAAATCAGGGCAAATCAGAACCTTACAAATCTATCAGCTGATCAAACTGATCACATGCTTTTCCATGAATTCTCCTAGGCAGGGCCATCTCTAGTCCTGTGTTGCTTCTCTGCAGAGGCAGAAATTCTCACAACGGGACCTGTGTTTTGTGCACAGATTTCTGGGTCATGTGACTTTGTCAAAGGGAAATTCTCTTCAACAGCTGCATCAAATATTGTGTGCGTAATAATGGCACAGTCCCCTATTCACCTTTACTATCTATGAAAAATCTGGGAGGATGAACTAGGGCTTTAAAGACCCACTACAAACACAGGATTTTTACAGAAAACCACACTTCAAGATTACATTTTACATTACAAAGCCCCTACTTTTGAAAAGTACAAGTAACAATATTACTGTATGATCTTCACCTATAGACAAACCCCACTTGAACTGTAGATTTAAAGGATACCTCTAGCCACATAAAAGAAAAGGTTACATACCTAAGAAGGGAAGGTTCTGGATCCCTTAGACCCTTCATGTTCCTCTCTGTGTCCCCGCGTTCCACCACCCCCCATTGTTGCGATCCAAAGTAATGTCAAAGAAGTCTTCAGGCTTTCTTCTGAAAGCTTTGGGAAAACTTGGGTCTTCGAGTATCTCTAAAGTCAAAGCGATTCTGTACTGTGCATTAGCGAGTGCAGACTCACATTTGCATAGTATGGAGCCACTCAGCTTCGGAAGTACTTGGCTCTTCAGAAGTACTTGGAGAGCCAAGTACTTCCGAAGCTTTCTGAGGAGACTCAACCGGCAGGAACGGAGGAAGGCAGAGCAATGAGAAGACTGAGAGAGGACAAGGAAGCCTCTATAGCATGCAAAGCCTTCTCTCTTCTTAGGCGAGTATGTAACTTTTTGGTTTTTATGTGGCTAGAGGTATCCTTTAAAATGTTTACTCGACTTCGGTTGCCCCAGGACTTAGTGCGCAAGATATAGAATCTGAGGCCGAAGAAGCCAATAAAACACCTGAAGGTCAAACAGAACTAGAGTCCAGGAACAAGGTCAAAGGTCAAACACGGAAAGGTGAGATGAATAGTAATCAAAGTCAGGAAACAGCCAGAGGTCATACACAGAGGTTAGGGAGGCCAGGTAGATAAACCAGTGATGAGACTTGAGCATGCCCACCAGGGGGCGCTCATGTTCCTGCACGTGCGCCCTTGCGGACTGGAAGAGGAAGACACCAACTGCCCAAGCTGACTCTTAGGAGAGCCAATTTGAAGGCATAAATGATCTGGAATGCCTTGCCGCTGGACTGCGGACTAGGCACTTTTTTATTATGTTATTTCTTTCCATTTTTCACATCAAAAGTGATTTTTTTCTGGTCTTTTAATGAACTTTACAAATTTCATCTTAAGTAAAGTTTTGTTCTTTAATGTATCCCACATGCATGTGTATTACACATCTTCTCTTACATTACTTCTCAAACCACAGCATGTTTGTCCGTCTGGAGGTTATTGAGGTTGTACAATGATTTGAAACAAAGAGGAAACAGAAGCTTTAAAGAGAATCTGAAGCATTTTTTTTTCTTTTTTACACTCTATACCTCATTAGCACTACAGTACCTTGCTAAGTGATCCGTGGCGTATCCGTGGCAGAAGGACCAATCCTCTGCCCAGAAATGTCCTTTACACTTTCTCCGACCCATTTGGTCGCAGAATATGCTACCACTGTAAAATGCCTTCTATCTCCACCCCCTTTTAATTAGTATGCCGCTCCTCATGCACCCCACATGCGCAAGGATGTACAGAATGAATGGCTATGACCCGGATGTTATTCCGGGGTTGCGTCCATCTTTATACAGGAGTACCGTTTTTCTGAATAGATCTGCGGACAAATAGGGGGGGCAGAGGAGCAGCAGTCTGAGGCATAATTGGGTTTGGAATATTAAGATCTTTCGACACATGTATTTTTTATTTCATTTAAAATTTGCTTCAGATTCTCTTTAAAGGAAATGTCAGCCAAAAACCCTCGAACCCCCCCCCCCCCCCCGCTCTACTGACCTGGAGCTTCCTATAGCCCCTTGCAGCTGTCATGTCCCACACCTCATCTCTGCTCTCAGCCGCCGGCCTGGGGTCCTCGCCGCTGCAGAGGCCGACCTCGAAGTTGTCCTCTACTACGCCTGCGTGAGCACCACTGTCAATCAAGTCCACGTTGTTCGGAGTGAACTGCCCAGGCACAGTACACTCTGGACAACATGGACTTGATTGGCAGCAGCACTCATTGACAGGTGCAGTAGAGGATGACCTAGAGGTCAGTCCCTGCACTGGCGGGGACCCCAGGTCGGTGGCTGAGAGCGGAGCTGCGGCGTGGGACATGTCGGCTGCGCAAGGGCCTGGAAGAAGCCCTGGGTAAGTAGAGCGGAAGGGGCGGGGGGGGAGAGGGTAGGATTTTTTGACTGACATTTCCTTTAAGAAAGTTAACAAGTACAGTATAACTGAACTCTCCACCTAGTATTTAGGTATAATATTATTATAACTGTGATTTATTGAAAGATATTTTTGAATTATAAGGTTTGGTCCACTGGTTGCTAAAAGGCTGGTTTTATGTCGTTTTAACTGGTGTTGTTTTGTGTTTAGTTTTTTCAAACACAGCATGTTGTATTCAGCTGTGTTCAGGCAAATGCGCAAAACCTCATGGCCTAAAAGCAGCCTAAGGGCCTGTACACACTGCTGCGCTTGCGTTGCGTTTTTAAAAACGCATGCGTTTTTAAAAACGCAAGGTCTTTTGAAAAAGAATGAAAATCGTGATGACTTGTACACACTGGTGCGATGCGTTTTTAAAAAAACGCAAACGCAGTGCCTGCTGCGCTTTTTTAAGCGCAACGCATGAAAAACGCATTAAAAACGCATGCGCTTGCGTTTTTGCCTGCGTTTTTCAGAAGTCAGTATCCCAGAAGACTCTGCAATGTCCTGATTCCTGTTGAAATGTAAACTAGAAAAAAAACAAAGGATTCTTTAGCCAATCAGCAATTACAAGAAAAACACAAACGCACAAAAAACGCAGGCAAAAGCGCATGCGGTTTTTAAAACTACAGGCACTTTAAAAACGCATGCGCTTGCGTTTTTGCCTGCGTTTTTCAGTGTGTACAGGCCCTAAGGGCTGGAACCCACTACAGCGATTTTGTGAGCGTTTAGGGAGAGATTCAAAACTCTAGCGATTTCCCTAAACGCTCAGCTAATGTTAATGGATGGGACAAATTCCACTGGAGCGGTTGCGATTACCAAAATGCAGGACATGCAGCATTTTTGAGCGTCAGGGATTAGTGTTAGCATTTCTGCAAAAGTACCGTATTTCGCGCCGTATAAGACGCACCGGAATATAAGACGCACCCAGGTTTAGAGGGCAAAAACCAGGGAAAAAAAAAAATACTAAACCTGGTGCATCCATATTCCAGGAGCGTCTTGTACATGTCCTTCTGTGTGTCCTCATGTGTGCTCCTGTGCCCCACATATCCCTGTGTCCTTCTGTGTGTCCCCCTGTGCCCCCATGTGTCCTCCTGTGCCCCCATGTGTCCCCATGTGTCCTCCTGTGCCCCCATGTGTCCTTCTGTGCCTCCCATGTGTCCTTCTGTGCCCCCCATGTGTTCTCCTGTGTGTCCTTCTGTGCCCCCCATGTGTCCTCCTGTGCCCCCCATGTGTCCTCCTGTGCCCCCCATGTGTTCTCCTGTGTGTCCTTCTGTGCCCCCATGTGTCCTCCTGTGCCCCCCATGTGTTCTCCTGTGTCCTCATGTGCCCTTATGTGCCCCCCATGGGTTCTCCTGTGTGTCCTCATCTGCCCCCATGTGTCCTGTGCCCCCCATGTGTCCTCCTGTGCCCCCATGTGTCCTCATGTGCCCCCCATGTGTGCTCCTGTGCCCCCCCATGTGTCCTCCTGTGCCCCCATGTGGTTTTCTGGTGCCTCCTCATGTGTGCTCCGGTGCCCCCATGTGCCCTCATTTGCCCCCCTGCCTTCCTCCCTCCCACCTGCCCAAGTCTCCTGGCCCCCGGATGGAGAGTTAATAGCGGCAACAACTTACCTTTGCCAGGCTCCCGCGCTGATCCTAGATCATTGCGCTGCCCCCCGCTAGCCTCCTCTGCCTCCCCCCTCTGTATCTGGCCCCCCCGGGCGCAGTTCAAAGCCGGCCACTAGAGCGAGAAGTGCCTGGAAGACGGACGTCTGCAGTCATCGCGGGCGCACTGCGGAGGTAAGCTGCCGATACTTATTCCTTCACCCGGGGGGGCCAGATACAGAGGGGGGAGGCAGAGGAGGCTAGCGGGGGGCAGCGCAATGATCTAGGATCAGCGCGGGAGCCTGGCAAAGGTAAGTTGCCGCCACTATTAACACTCCATCCGGGGGCCAGGAGACGCAGGCGGGCACAGAAAGGCAGGCACAGAAAGGCAGGGAATCCCCAACGTGGCGGCGGGTCGGCGGTTCGGATCGGCGGGCGTTATTAAGTTGGGGATTCCCTGCCTTTGCCGTATAAGACGCAGGGACTTTTTCTCCCCATTTTTGGGGGAGAAAAAGTGCGTCTTATACGGCGACAAATACGGTATATAAACGCTGGCATAATCGCTCGTCAAAACCTACACGGAGCAATTTTGCTAGTGTTTTTACATTACTGCACACTGTAAGAAATTTAAAATTAATTGAAAGGACCAATGAGAATTAAAAATGCTAATTGCTAATCTCTACACAACCGCTGGCAATTTGATTACACTTTTTAAAATCGCTACTGAAAAACGCTCATGAAATCGCTTACAAACCGCTCATACAAAACGCTAGCGATTGCGATTAGCGATAGCGTTTTGTAGTGGGTTCCAGCCCTAACTGCGGTACAAATGCACAATTACCAAATGCATACCGCCCACATTTTTGAGATGAGAAAGAGGGACACTTAAGCCACACCCCTGATCACGCCCCTAGTCTTGCATACCATAAAGATTTAATTAAAAAAAATGTTGTTTTATAATTCAAGCCACACTGGTCCTTTCTATCCTGGTTCATTTTCCTTCATGTTAACATTTTAAACATTTTTAAAAAAGATATATATATATATTTAAAGGGACCCTCAGCAGTGACTTAAATTAAAAGATTTCACTTACCTGGGGCTTCCTCCAGCCCACCGTAGGCGGCTAGGTCCCCCGGCGTCCTCCTGGCTCCTCTCCGTGTCCCTCCGGCGGCTCCGTTACCGGCAACACCCGGGCCGGCTCTTCCTGGATCCTGACGCTCTGTGTCATCACGCCGGCAACTATGCGTCATCACGGCGGCTGGTGTGACAGGTCTGCGCATGCGCGGTTTTCTACAGCTAAACCGCGGTCACCGGTAACGAGAGCCGCCAGAGGGACATGGAGAGAGGAGCCAGGAGGACGCTGGGGGACCTCGCGGCCTACGGTGGGCTGGAGGAAGCCCCAGGTAAGTGAGATCTTTTAATTTAAGTCACTGCTTAGGGTCCCTTTAAAGGATAGGAATAAAGTTTAGAGTCATTTAAACACATTTGTAGGTAGAAAAATACATATATTTACAAAGATCTGTACATGAGTCCTGAAAGAGGGACAGATGAGGAAGAAAGAGGGACAGAGGGACAGGGCTCCCAAACAGAGACTGTCCCTCCAAAAGAGGGACAGTTGGGAGCTATGACCGAATGGCCCTTAAAGAGAAACTGTAACCAAGAATTCAACTTCATCCCAATCAGTAGCTGATACCCCTTTTCCCATGAGAAATCTTTTCCTTTTCACAAACGGATCATCAGGGGGCTCTGTATGGCTGATATTGTGGTGAAACCCCTCCCACAGTGTGATGTCAGTTTCCTGTCTGTGAACCTTGTTGCATTGCGGGAAATAACAGCTTTTTCCAACTGCCAAAAAAACAAGCAGCGTCTCCTTCCACTGACATCACTTGCCAGCAGTAAAAATGTCACTATGTGATAAATACCAGAATGTGTATCAGGGAGAGAAAGATTTTACAATGGGCAAACATCGTCTAAATAATTTATAAATATTTATTGTAAAAATGAAGCAGTTTTTTTTTATTACATTATTATCACTGGAGTTCCTCTTTAAATTATGAAACTCCATGCAAAACACATTCAAAGTTGTCCTTTAATGGTCATCTAAGTAAACTTCCTTGACTGTTTCATACCAGAGTTGATTAGTTAAAGGGCAGCATGCAGCATTTCAGGAAGGGTTCTCATTCCCTGGACGAAAATCATAAATACAATTACAGCAAAATTCACTGCAATGATTTGCGCAGTGTAACAGCTCTTATGCTTATTTTGCTACAGGTACTCTTTAAACTGAATTATTGCCAATCTCTTCATGGTCCATAGGCTTCCTACATCCCTCCTGCACTGCGCTCGGACCTTCTAAAGCAAGGGTGTCAAAATCAATTATTTAAAGGGACTCCGAGCAGTGCAAAAACTATGGAAAGATGCATATCATTTTAAAGCTCTCTTTCTCCTCTTTCCAATGATATATAAATCGCCTCTTAGTTTTCGCTATTTTCGCGATTGAAATTGCCGCGAAAATAGAGAAAACTAAAAGGGGTAGGGCGACGATTTAGGGGTCGTCAGAAAGAGGAGAAAGAGAGCTTTAAAATTATATCCATTTTTCTATAGTTACATTGTATTATACAGGGCGACTTTTTCCTAAAGTCAGCAGCTTCATTCAGCAGAAAAAGTCGCCCTGTGTAATACAATGTAACTATGTAAAGATGGACATCATTTTAAAGCTCTATTTCTCCTCTTCCTGACGACACCTAAATCGTCACCCTACACCTTTTAGTTTTCTCTATTTTCGCGATCGAAATCGCAGCCGCGGAAACTTCAATTGCGAAAATAGCGAAAACTAAAAGGCGTAGGGCGGCGGTTTATATATCATTGGAAAGAGGAGAAAGAGAGCTTTAAAATGATATGCATCTTTCCAAAGTTTCTGCACTGCTCGGAGTCCCTTTAAGGGGCCAAAATCTACAACACAGTCTAAGTCATGGGCCAAATTATTTATTAAGATTTACCATTTTTTGAAGAATCTCTGTGAGAAAACACGGAAAGGCAGCCGCTTGCTCTCAGAGCAGAGCGGCTGCTTCCGCGTCCGGCATGGCGGCGCAGCATGGAGAAGCCGTCGCATGCCGCGAGAACTGCGGCGAACGCGGAGAAGCCGCCGCGTGCAGTGCGACGGCTCCCGCAGCTGGCAGAGACAGTGCTGGTGTGGCTGGGACTCATAGTCCCTCTAGGTGCGCGCGCACTGAGGCAGGGATTTTTTGACACCCAGAAATGAGTCAGCTGACCAGGCTGGTCAGCTGACTCTGGCTCCACTCCTGATTGGTCCAGCACTTAGGGAGGTGCTGGGATGATGCCTGTGTATATATACTGCCGGCTGTTCAGTTGCTGGTTGTCTGGCGTTGCGAACACAACGTGGTAGCACTCAGACCTTAGTCAGATCCTTAAGTGTGTCGGGACCAGCTGGAGCTGTAATCCTACACTTGGCTAGATTCTGTTGATAGCTTAAAGTACTAATTTGATTGTGATTATCTGTTATGACCTTCTGCCTGCCTCACCATTCTCCTGAACTCTGATCCTGTACTTTGTAATTCTGTTACTCTGTTGCCGAACCCCGGCTCGTCCATAGACTCTGCATCTGCCTTCTGATTTTGTACCCCGATATTTCTGATACCCTGTTGCCGAACCCTGCCTGTACTTTAGACTCCGCCTTAGCCTTCTGAATCTGTACATTGTCTGTCCATGTGGTTACGACCTGATCTGTCCGACCTCGAGAACCGACCTTACTGTTAGAGGCGGTTCCCAGTCCTGATAGTGACACTTCCTTTAGAGTGTCACTCTCGTTCTGTCACTCCTTCTCTCAGCCTGACTCCTCCCTCCGGGAGAGTCCAGAAGGAATTGGGCAGTACTCCTTACTGCTCTGAGGCCCAGTCCTCTCATTATTACTGTTTGCACCAAACACTCTACTCAGGTGTCCAGAGGTTAGCTTGTATATCTGATTATCGGTGATACTGCAGATCATCAATAATCAGGTATATATCTGTATTTCCAGTGATACTGCAGATCACCGGTAATCAGATCCTCTCTGTGTTACACTGATCGTTACAATCTCCAAGTAAGTGATGTAACTATATTGACTGTGAGTGGACTGCTCCTCCCCTTCTGCAGAGTAGCACAGTGGAGCAGTTTTATATTTACCTTCTCCAGTGCTGCTCCGAGTCTCCTCTGATCTTCCTGACAGCCAAACGGTCTATGCTGTCTGAGGCATGTCACGATCAGGAGAAGGAAGTATGGAAGTACAGAGCATGTGACTGCCAGGAAGTACCGAGTAGATAACATATCGCTGGAACAGGCAAACATCAAAATGCTCCACTGCGCTACTCTGCTAAGGGGGGGATTAGAGGGTGTGTAGTTGGCTGTGTATATCATTTACCAGTAACCAGGGGGCCCATGCTAATTTTGCGGGGGGGGGGAGGGACATGGACTATTGCTGTACCCTGGCTCAGTCTGCTAATGTTTCAGTCAGAGACACTGTCATAGTTGTGCTAATTTGGACTGGAAGGCAGTGTGCTGTCTTTTTTTTTTACCGCTGCTTACAATGGTGGACATTGGGAACTCTCGAGGGCCACATAAAATGCAATGGAGGGCTGCATTCGGCCCATGGGCCTTGTATTTGACACCTGAGTATTCTAAAGAATACTCGGCAATAACGTTAAATACAAAGCTCTGCACAAACTCATTCGCCTGTACATCTGCTCACTTGTTTCCAGATACCAACCCAAACGCAATCTCAGATCTGCACATGAGCTTCTTTTGTCTTCCTCTAGAATCACCTCCTCACATTCACGTATACAAGATTTCTCATGCGCTTCACTCGTCCTCTGGAATACTCTTCCCCAACACACCTGTCACTCTCCAACCTTTGATATCTTTAAACGCTCCCTCAAAACTCACTTTTTCCGTCAGGCATACAATCTGCCTTAGGCCATTCCTCTTTGACCTCTGGCCAAATTGTACTACTTGCTAGATAACCTAAAAACATATTACCTGTATGTATGAATATTCTATACTACCACACCTCTTGTTACCCCCATTCCTTAAAACTGTAAGCTCACAAGGGCAGGGCTCTCTCACCCTTTTGTGTCTTAGAATTTGTTATTCAGTTAATTCATCATGTTACTTTAGTCACTGTAATTACCAATTCTGTATTTTGCATATTGGTGTACACCATTTTCTGCATTATTATGTATCCCATATTTGTTTCTCACTTTGTACAGCGCCACAGAATATGTTGGTGCTTTATTATGCTGGGAATACACGGTTCGTTTTTGAGGTGATTAGATGGTTCGATAGATAATTTCCGACATGTCTGATCTCCCTTTCGATCCTTTTGCTGCTCGATTCCTGATAAGGTCCGTACACACGCCGGACTGGAGGCAACGACGGGTCCGTCGTCACCTCCCACTGGGTGGGCGTTCCAACGACAGTCCGGCGTGTGTACGCCCGGCGGATCGCTCAGAATCAGCCGTATCAGTCCGCCGACAGTGCGTACACACGCCGGACTGTCGTTGGAACGCCCACCCAGCAGGAGGTGACGACGGACCCGTCGTTGCCTCCAGTCCGGCGTGTGTACGGACCTATAGAAGTGAATGGAAAAAGATAAGAAAAACGAGCGGAAGATAAGAGAATCCAAAAACGATCGAAAGGAGAGTCGAGCGCCAGAAACGAACCGTGTATTCCCAGCATTAATCAATTATAATAATAAATATTGCTTATGGCTGATAATTTCAAACTTTTACTTTTTTCATAACTGAATTGTGTTCAACAGGTAAAAAAATGTATACATTTTGCATAGGTACAAACAAATCCTATCTGAGTGAGCCGACACAGAAGAGACTTTGAGGCCTCTTGCACACTGCAAGTGATTCCGATTCAGATTCCGCTTTTTAATCAGTTTTTACATCCGATTCAGATTCCGATTTGCAGTGTGCAGGGAGCAAACTGCAAATCTGAATCGGAATCGGAAGTAAAAACCGATTAAAAAGCGGAATCTGAATCTGAATCGCTTGCAATGTGCAAGAGGCCTAAGTCCTTGTTCACATTGCGTTCCGTCCGCGTGTCCCTCCGCGTGTCCGTCCGCGTTGGCCAGTTTTAGATGCGTTTTTTTTCGATGCCCGGCGATTACCTGCGTGCTGTATTTTTTTAAACCGCTTTTCTAAGCGGTTTTGCCGAGCGATTGCGTTTTTTTACTTCCTGACGTCAGTCAGGAAGTGAACTCTTTGATCCGCAAAAGAATAAATACAATGTATTTATTCTTAAAAACACGAACACAATCGCTGCACAAAGCAATTTTGTGAGCGTTTGCATTTTTCCTATACCTTTCATTGAGGCAAAATTGCCTCAAAAATGGCTCAGGCATCGCTTTTCTGACCGGAACGTGGACGGAAAGCTCCAATCTCAAATACACCATAGAGAAGCATGTGTTATGTATATGCGAACACGTTAAAAAAAACGCACGCAAAACACAAGAAAAACGCACATATGCGGAAAAAAATGCAAATGCACAAAAAACGCCCTAAAAACGCATTACAAATGCAAAAACGCACATGACAGGAAACATGACGTTTCATGCACTGACAAGTGTGCACCCAGCCTCTAACTTAGAATTTTAATTTTTCTAAAGTGAAAGGCATATGGAGGCTGCCATATTTATTTACTTTTAAACAATACCAGTTACCTGGCTGTCCTGCTGATCATTCCCGCATCAGTAGTGCCTGAAACAAGCATGCAGCTAATCTTGTCAGATTTTTGTCAGAAATATCTCATCTGTATGCTTGTTTAGGGCCTATGGCTAAAAGTATTAGAAACAGAGGATAAGCAAGACTTCCAGGCAACTGGTATTATTTAAAATTAAATAAACATGTCAGCCTCCATATGCCTTACACTTCAGGTTCCCTTTAAGCCTGGGTTTACATCTGGCCAGTGTGTTTGTGGTGCAATGCTCCGCCCCATCACATCGCACTGTAAAAAACCTACATTCATGTGACCCTGCCGCAAAGTGCATTTACAGGGTCATATGCAAAGCAACTCCCCAGCACGACCCTTTGTCGCAGTCACTCGCAGATCCTCCTGTCCCCCGCCGCCAGCTAGTTTCGTGTTTGCCGACAGGCTTAATGCGCCTGCGCAGGCCTGGCCACGTGTCTCCTTCTTTGCATTCCTGCCTGCGCAGGACGTTATTGTGGACGGGAACGCGAGGAAGGCTACAGGGCCGGCGCTACCATAGAGGCAAAGGGGGCAATTGCCCCAGGGCCCTAGAGCTTGTAGGGGCCCCCAGTAGCTACAAGAGGAAAAAATGTTTTTCAAATCGACCTTATAGTTTTTGAGAAAACTGATTTTAAAGTTTCAAAGGAAAAAAAATACACATTTAAAAAACTGCCGACTTTAATGGTTAATAGCAAATCCACCTTAAATGCTAGAAACCCTAAATTTGCAGGATATGTTAAGGGGATCATCGGGAATAAGAGGAAAACACAATTTTTCAAAAAGAGGTTATAGTTTTTGAGAAAATTGATTTTAAAGTTTCGAAGGAAAAAAGTATACTTTTAAATGCGGTAAATGTCACTTTTAGTAGCAAACGGTAGTGTAATTTTACATGTATCAAAAGAAAGAGCAATAAATTTCCTTGCGGAGTTTCCAGGGAGTCCATACGCAACCGCATCGCTTTGGCCAGGGATCGCTATACAGCCGCAATATGGCTGTATGAAAATCCCTGGCATTTTTTCCTATTTTCCCAATTTTTGTTTAGAGTGTGGGATTTTTTTTTAAAAAAAATTATGTGGGGTCCCCCCTCCTGAAACTTTTTAACCCCTTGTCCCCCATGCAGGCTGGGGTAGCCAGAATGTGGAGCTCCGACCGATTGGAGCTTCACACCCTGACTATACCAGCTGCAAAAAAGGTCCCTTAATGCCGATTTTTATTCCGGGGTACCTGTTGGGGGGGCCCCCCAGGTTTATTTTGCCCTGGGGCCCCATTGTTGCTTAAACCGTCCCTGGAAGGCTACACGTGGCCAGGTCTGTCGGCGAAATTAAACTAGCTGGTGGTGGAGGACTGGAGGATCTGTGAGTGACTGCGAGGGCACGGTATGGCTGCAGAGGGCTGGTAGAAGCCCCAGGTAAGTAAAACTGATTTTACACAGACTTAAGTATCCCTTTAAGGCAGGGCTGTTTCTTGGGCAGTGCGGGCAGGGTGGCCACAAGTAGAAGAAGAGTGGCACAGACATAAGGACATAAACGCTAGGGAGCTGGTGACGTGTGGTGCAGCCAAATGGAAGAAGAAAGAAGATTACCAGCGCAATCACTTGTCTTGACTCCGCCTGGGCTGCCTGCGTCCTATGTCAAGTCATCATCACGTCAGCACCACGTGATGACACCTGATGTCCTGTAGCGGTACTGAGGGCTATCAGTGTGCGGCGCCCGTGGAGGAGTCGGCTTTCTGAGCTGTCTTGGCCTGTGTGTTTTCCTGGTCCCTGCTTACTCCTGGATGAGCGGCTGGTCACTAGTAAGTAGGCAGATCTACTTGTGACCTGTGGCTGTGTGACAATTTTTAACACCCTCGCCCTGGGTGCAATTTAGCCTAGAAACTGTCCTGTTTTAAGCAATACCAATTGCCTGGCTATCCTGCTGGTCTGTTTGGCTAGTAGTGTTTGAATCACACCAGAAACAAGCATACAGCCAATCTTGTCAGATTTGACAAAAATGTCAGAAACAGCTGATCTGCTCTGTTGCATGCTTGTTCTGGGTCTATGGCTAAAAGTTTAAAGAGAACCTGTACTGAGCAAAAATATTTAAAATAAACACATGAGGTAACTTCAAATGAACGTTACAGAGTTACCTTGCCATCAGTTCCTCTCAGAAGCTCACCATTTTCTTCTGACAATAATCCCATCTAGTTCTGACAATATTTTGTCAGATCTGAAATATATCAGTTGCTGTCAGTAAAATATCAGTTGCTGTCAGTTATAGCTGAGAGGAAAACGGATGTACCAGGTAATGTCCATGTTTCCCTATGGCTGAAGTGGGCGATGTTACAGTTTAACTGTGTGCTGACCAGAAAGCTGTTATGGGTAATGGCTATTTTTTAAAATGGAGGACGGAAAATTCCCTTGATCATAGTGAACAAATAGGACGCGGGACAGGAGAAAGACACTGAGGAGTAGACTACATGGAAGGTAAGTATGACTTGTGTATGCTTATTTTGACTTTTATTTTCAGTACAGGTTTTCTTTAAGAGGCAGAGAATCAGCAGGACTGCCAGGCAACCGGTGTTGTTTAAAAGGAAATAAATATGGCAGCCTCCATATACCTTTCGCTTCAGCTGTCCTTTAAGCTTTTCTAATTACAATATCACTATGGGATTCCAGGAAACGTCCTATTTAGGATTAGGACTATATAGATAGATATAATTGTGTATCTCCTATTCAATATTCCCCATTTCATAAGCTATAGTAGCAGAGAATAGCAGTACAAATACAATATTGGTACAGTAATGTCACCAACAACATACCTCCCAACTTTTTGAGATGAGAAAGAGGAACACTTAAACCACGCCCCTGCCACACACCTGACCACGCCCCTGTCACACCCCTAGTCACGCATACCATAAAGATTACATAAGAAAAATATGTTGTTTTATAACTTCAACCACACTGGTTCTTTCTATTTTGGTTCTTTTTCTTTCATATTAACATTTTAAAATTAGCAATATATCAATTTAAAGGATGGGAATAACTGGGAATAAAGTTTAGAGTTAATCAAACACATTTTTAGTAGAGAAATATATATGTTTACATAGAAAGAGGGACAAAGTCCTGAAAGAGGGACAAATGAGGAGGAAAGAGGGACAGAGGGACAGGGCTCCCAAAGAGGGACTGTCCCTCCAAAGGAGGGACAGTTAAGAGCTATGCAACAGTGAAAATAGTACCAGTTAGAGCCCAGCTACCCTATGGGCTCATTCACACTACACAACGCATGCACGAACACGATTTTGTGCATGCGTTGCCATCGCACGGACGTCGGCAGCTGTACTCATCTAGTAGCATGTGGGTCGTGCGATAAAATGTCCCCAGATGCGTTACATCATAATGCATGGGAACGCACACCTATAGAGTGAATGGTAACATGAAAGTCTATGGACTTATATGTTGCCATATGCATCGTGCACAACGTGCTCTGCGTCAAAACTGACAGCGCAACACATAGGCCTCAATTCACTAAACTTTATCAAACATTTGATAATTCATCTCATGGGTAAAATCTAATTCTGATTTCACTAAGGTGTTATAGATTTATTGAACGTTTTATCAATAAAACATTCGATAAATATATAACATCTTAGTGAATTCAAAATTAGATTTTACCCATAAGGTAAATTATCAAATGTTTGATAAAGTGTTTGATAACGCTTAGTGAATTGAGGGCGAGGCCATAATGTGAATAAACCCTATGCTAGCTACATGAGTGCAGCCTGGAAGATGCTGGACCATCTGCAGCTGTGACCAGATAGGCACTGGATGTGCTGGGTGACACAGAGGGCGAGGTATACTGCTGATGTCACTGCCAGGGATGTGGCCACACATGCCATTAGTTACAACATGAGACTTTTGTACAATGAATGGACATATCCCAGTGGGGGTTTCAGCACTGTGTCCCTATCCTTCAGCTTATCCCGTCCCCCGCTGCAGCACAGGACACACTGCTGTGTGCACAGGCATTCAGCAGGAAGCTGGGGAAGAGACAGGACCGTACTCAGTGCTGCTGCTGGATAGTTTGCTCTAGTACAGGATACTCTTCCATCATTCCTGCCCAAGTCTGAGGACCACAAACTTCTGGAAAACTCACAAGCTGCTGGTTATTGTGGCTGCTGGTGCTGACAGTGGTGGGATCTGCTGTTGTACAGAGGGGGATTGCTCACATAGAGATGCTAAGCTGTGCCACTGTGGCAATGCTGTGCCTGCTGTTTGGATGCCTGATGCTCACAGGTAGGTGTCACTCCCACCTGGGCCTTCTCCTGCACTTTTGCTGGTCTTCAGCCCCTCCTCTTTACCTGTGGATGACTTTTGGACTTTTGGAAGCACTCAATATTCAGTCATTAGGTTGTACATGGCAGTCGGTTGTGCTCTAATGCCTAGTACACACCATACAATTTTCTGTTAGATTTTTCTGTTAGATTTTCTGTAAGATTTTCTGTAATTACATTATTTTATGTAAAGTACTGGTAGAGACTGGTCGTTATCTCTCTGGTGCATTGTCTTCTGGTTATCTCCTGCTGAGTAGAACAATGCCTAAATGCTAGACAGATAGATGGTTAGATAGACAATTTCCAACATGTTAGAAATGATCTATCTGGCAGGTAAATCTAACGGAGAATCTTACAGAGAATTGTATGGTGTGTACTAGGCACTATACATTGCATAGCTTGCACCTCTTGCGACATGTCTGATCTGTTTCTGATAGAGAAAGGTATGAAGTTTGCAAAGAAAATCGATCAGTTTATCGATCAGGAGCAGTTTGGACACGGACACACGATACAACTTACCGTCTGATCATGCATGGATCAGACAGGAAATTGGATCGTGGGTTCCCAGCATTACAGATCTATCCAACCCTTGTTCAAACCTATGGTAGCCATACACTTATAGATGGCCAATCGATGTGGCCAAAAGATTGATCCCCTCAGATCTGAATCTGATTGAATCCTCTACACACTAGAATCTTTATAGATTTCATCATTGCATAGCTCAATGCAGTGCAATGCTATGTGCTGCCAATCTGCCATCACTCCTGATCATTATCTCCTGTCCAGTATGATTAACCAATCTGATCAATTTTGACCGAACATCAATCTAATAGATGATCGTTCCGGTATGTTGGGGGCATCACTTTCTAGCAGATTCAATCAGAGTGGTCAAATCTGCCAGATATGGATGGGGAAACCCTTTAAGTGTATGGGCATCTTTACACTTTGTGAAACTGCTGGCTAAAATATACATTTATGGTTTTAAGGTATAACCAGTTTTGGTCAGGCGTAAAGACCAAGCCAAGTACCTCTGTAAATATCGGTTTCCCATATGTGGATCAAAACTGATTTGAATCTTATTTTTTTTTTCCTCGTTAAAAGACTACAAGGTGTAATATAGAGCCATATTTTTCAGTCCCGTCCCCAAATCCAGCCAGTAGCTATACTCACAGGTGGAGCTGTCTGTGCATCAGCAATGTGCTTCAACAATGCAGATACCGTATAGGCTAATTTCACACTGATGCGTTGTGCTGCATAACCTGTCAAACAGGATTGCAACAGAGGGGAAAAGTCGCATTATGTGTTAGACGTGTGATGCGACGTATACAGTGAAGCATACGGTACGTGAAAAGTATGCTTCATCCCAACTGTAAACGTGGAAATCGTCCAGTAACACGCAGCGTGTCTCACGTTATTCCATCGGATTCCGCAGCACCGCACTGCTAACACGCAGAGGTGAATGTGCCCTCCTACCTAATAATCCCCCTGTGTCGCTGCGCCCCCTGTCCCTGTGTCCGTGCGTTTGCGCTACTGCGCATGTGCAGCACGGACAGCCGATGGGACAGGAGGAGGATGGGGCCAGACGGACGTGTGCGCGCGCCTGCGCACTGACATGCGGCGGTCACAGCGGCGGGAGGGGGGTTGTGAGACCGACTTAGAAGCCGTTATAATAACAGGATTAGGTCTACTAGTTACAATATCATCGCATTTCATTTCCTATATCATTTTATGCAATGAAATGCTTCAGTGCGAAAGTAGCCTTAACTCATGTGGATACCCTAAAGGTGCCCATTAACGGTACAATTTTTCCTTCAGATTCGATCTTCTGACGCACTTTTTATGATCCAATTGTATAGAAAACTGTGCCGTTTGCGGTGCAAATCGATGTTATGCAATTGTTGGATTCGTCGATTGGCCGATTGAAAAAAGGAAAAATGATTAATCCGAAAGTTGGATTTTATGATCGAATCGGAATGTAAAACCTTCTTAAATCGTTTGAGAGCAATCGATAATTGCCTTCTGATTACCGGTAGATAGGATCATTCAAATCATGTCAAAATATTGCATCTGATGGAAAAATTGTACCGTTAACTGGCACCTTTATGCAGATTGTCAGGAATTGCGGATGGGACTTCTAGGAGACCTCTGTGAGAATTGCAGCCGTGGAATGGCATAGTCTTACATTTTCACACCATGACTTTTCAGCTTGGCTAATGTGGCTTTGTTATCAATCACCATGATACTCACCAGAGTTCCGGTGCCTTCATGCGGTAACAGTGTTTGTATGCAGTATGCAGCTTGCAGGTTCAACATTAGCAGGGTCGCTTTGTGCTTCTGCTGTCTGGTGTGGTTTATACTTGTGGTGTTATTACTGTGTGCTGAGTCCATGCTTCTGGCGGAATTGGTGCCATACACTTAGCTGTAGCAAGTGATGAATAGCCATAGTATTCATCCGGACAGCACAAGGTGTTTGTAATTGGCTGGAATTACTGTCTAGCCCGCTGCATAGAATAGTATGATATTATGATACAATCTTCTGCCTGAAAGACAGAAGATAAGTTTTCATTCATTTTCATGCAACGTAAAAACTTGCTAAGCCCCTTGTTATGGGGCCCTTGCACAATAGAGAGGGTCAATGATATGCTAATAGTTCCAGCTTTCATTCATATTTAATGTAGATTATATGCAAATTAGAATTTGGGCCAATCAAGTTCATTTCCTGTGGCTATTGATTGGGCAGATTCCAAACTGCATACACATTGCATTAAAATTGCATGCAATGCAAATATATTAGCATCTCATTGACCATCACCATTGCACAGTTTAAGATGAAATGACTCCTTCGCTATAAGGCTGGATTCACAGTAGCATTCGTAGACATCGGAACGGACACCCCGTTGACATTGCCATGGGTTGTTTCCTGGCTTTTGGTGTGGCAGTTGTGCACTGTCTGTTTTTCATGGTGATTTCTCATAGGGAAGTTTACATGAGATGTGAATAAGGTCGATCAAAAGTCACCACCAGCAGCCTCCACCGCACTTGATGCATCACGTCTAGTGCAAACACCACCATTGAACCCCCATGTCTGCATTTTGTCTGCCATCCTCCATTATTCACCCAGTGATAGGAATTATTATTCAATCTTTAGATAGCGCCAACCTCTTCTGCAGCACTGTACAGATATATTGTCTTGTCACTTGACTGTCCACCATCTAATCCCTACCATAGTCTTATGTCTATGTATGTATCATGTAATGTATGTATTGCAGTATAGGGCCAATTTAGGGGGAAGCTAATTAACTTATCTATATGCTTTTGGGATGTGGGAGGAAAACAAAATGCCCGGAGTAAACCCACGCAGACACGGGGAGAACATACAAACTCCTTGCAGATGTTGCTCTGGCTGGCAGTGAAACCAGGACCCAGCGTTGCAAGGCGAGAGTGCTAACCACTCCGCCAACATGCTGCAGGAACAACAAGAAGCAACCGGCATCTGAGCCAGCTTGAACCTCGCCATAAATCTAGCTGGAGATGACTTTCATGGTCACCAGTGGCGTAGCTAAGGAGCTATGGGCCCTGATGAAAGTTTTACATTGGGCCCCCCCAAGCACTCTATACATAACAATTGATGCGGCTCACCAAAACCTGCCAATGGCAACTACAGTGTCAGAGGTGCAAGAAGGGAATGGGGAACAGTGTGTTAAAGATTACCACTTTATAGAAGTGATTATTATGAGCACAGGACCAATAGAGAGCTAATACTGTAGTTGAGGGAGGGCCCCTCTGTCCCAAGGGCCCTGATGCGGTCACAACCTCGGCAACCCCTATTGCTACGCCCCTGATGGTCACTGATGATTTGTAACACTATAGAATAGTTTTCATATTGTACCACATAAAATATTATATGGAAAATGTTTTGCTTGAACATGTTACCATTTACTTGCACTGTTGTATATCAAACACAGAAAGAACTTGGTATCAGAGCTATTCTATCTTGGGATGTCAGGCAGTTGATTCCTATGAGTGTTGGGGGTGGGTTTGAGGAGTCTTGTATTGCCCATGAAGTCAAGCGCTGAAATAGCCGAGTTCCCGGGACACTTAACATTCCGTCACTCATATCCCCGCTGCATTCTAGGCTTCTTTTAAAGGGAACCTAAGGTGAGAGGGATATGGAGGCTGACACCAGAGCCGGGCCGAGGCAGAGGCGAGAGAGGCTCAAGCCTAGGGGCGCAGTGTAGGAGGGGGCGCACAACTCACTCAGCTATGATTCCCCTATTGTGTTTAAAGCAGAGAGAAATAAGAAAAGGGGATACATGGCAGTGACTGCAAGCCAGATAACTACAGATTAAGGTGTTGGAGGCTCTGGGCCGCCTCTTAGTCTAATAGCAATCAGTGTGTGACTGTCGGGGTGGGAGGGATGGAAGGGCGCACTTTGGTGTCTCAGCCTTGGGTGTTGGAGGACCTTGTCCCAGCTCTGGCTGACACTTATTTGCTTTTAAACAATGCACATTACCTGGCTGCCCTGCTGATTCTCTGCCTCTAATAATTCTAGCCATAGACCCTGAACAAGCATACAGATCAGTTTCTGACAAGAAAAATCTGAGAAGATTAGCTGCATGCTTGTTTCTAGTGTGATTCAAACGCTACTGCAGCCAAATAGATTAGCAGGGCTGCCAGGCAACTGGTATTGATTAAAAGGAAATAAATCTGGCAGCCTCCATATGTCTTTTTCCTCTGGCTCCTTTTAAATTATGAGTGTTGCTAAAATGTATCTGTCAGATTTGGGTGTTTGTGATACGAAGCATGGATGGGAGCCGTGGCAACTACAAATCATGTTAACCCCCCCCCCCCCCCCCCCCCCCGAAAAAATTGTATGGAGTCCCTCAATGTTTAAACATCCTCCCTTGCTTACCTCTGGTGACCCTCACAGCCTGGGGGCCCATCTTGCAAAGGTCATAAAACAAGTGTGGACATAGTAATCATCACACCGATAACAAGTGTAGCCATACAAACACCTGAGCAGAGTGAGTGAGGTAGTAGTCGGGGCTCCCTTACAGCTCCGCCCCCCCCCTGCAGTCACGGAGACTACTCCCCTCTAGTTACACCCGTGAATGGGAGCAGAGGTGTCACTAGCAGAAATCGGTTTGTGATTCCCTCACAATGAAATGAGTCATGTTCAGATATCCAGCTGTGTACATAAGTTTTTTTCCCTTCATAATTCCCCTCCATATCATTGGTTGTGAGATGTGAGCTCCGATTATCCTCACTGCTGGTCACTCGATGTCTCTTTTTAGTAATCGGCTACCATGACTTTGAAGTCTGGGGCAAGTAGGACAGAACGGGAAGATATGAAGTCAGAGACAGTGTCAAATATGCAGCAGATGATATGTTCCTGCATCAGTTGCTCATACAACGTCTTGTAGAATGGAAGAATTCATTTACAGTGCATCCCAGTGCTTGGTCAGTAGCTGTAAAGCTGATTACATCCCATGTGGCACTGGCACTATGGCCCTTATTCCTTATTCAATTCATTTTTTCTCCTGGGGGATATTTTCACACCTTATCAATAAAATGCCTTTTAAAGCAAATGTGAAGTGAGACTAAAATAAAAAGTCAGATGCTTACCTATGGAGAGGGAAGGCTCTGGATCTTATAGAGCCATCCCGTTCCCTGTTCCAATGTTGTCACCCCCGATCACATCTGCTGCCACAGGAGGCTTCGGAAGTCTTTTGGAAGACGGGCACCTCCATACTGCGCATGCACGAGTGCGGGACACAGTACGGTGACGCATGCGCAGGGTATGGAACAACCCGTCTTCAGGAGCACTCGGGCTCCTGAAGCATCAAGAGGATACGCAGAGCTGTATTCGACCAAGTGTTCGAAAAGCTCTTGGGGGGAGGGGGTGTGTGGGCGGACACAGCGCTGGAACGCGGGGACTATGAGAGAAATGGGAAGGCTATAGGACCCAGAGCCTTGGAAAGTTATTTTAAAACTAAGATGAAAAATGATCTCCTAGTAGTAAAGTTGAGAGACAAAGTGAAATGAATAAGGGTTATATACTGCAGGTTGTAGATCTCTGATAAGGAGTGGAAAATGTGTGCGCACTGCAGAATTGCGGAGAACTGTCAATATGTAAGCTAATATTGATGGTCTTACTAGTCATGCAGAATCTTATAGAACCCTATAGATCGGTGGCTGGCTTTGCAATGAGTAAAATTACCAATCAGAACCATGTAAATAAAGGAAACTGTGCTATTTTGTTTTATAGGTGTGTTTGCATGGCCACCAGTTCTGATTTATTGGGAATGTATCCATGTGCTGCAGTGATGGGAAAATACATTACTGGCAGATACAGTTTACAGTATGGAGTTTACATCTGAGTTCTGTACTGGTTTGCTTAACTGATGGAGAGTATTCCATTGCTTCTGGTTAGCTGGTCACATGTATGAGGAGGGCCTAAATCTAGAAATGGCATTGTATTAGTATTCTACCATAAAGTATGATGTTAGGTACTGTAGGTCTGTATTTGTCATATCTCACAATACTTTCTTTTTGGATGTTGTTTAATGGATTATTGTTGAAACTCATAGAAGGCAGCTCACCCAGTTCATAGAAAGTAAGGTCAGATGGCTCTTCCCTTTACTGATGAATAAACCCCTAATACTGTTAATTAACACCTGTGTGGAATGACATGTAAACACGGAGGGGACTTTGATCAGTGATCCCTTGCTGCATTCAGAGAATGGAATGTTTCCGATTCTGAGTTTGAATGATCACATGTCCAAAGAACCTTTCATTTACCAAATACTCAGCAGTTATTGTTTCATTGGGTATGAAGACAAGTTAAAGCCTATACCCACTACACAAATTTTACAGTGATTTTTTCGGCAATTTTTATGACCCCTGGCAATTTATTTGCGCAATGAGAGATTGTATCCACAATCTTGTGACGTGGGCAAGGCACGCGATTACATGAATTACATTTGGCTACACGTTGCAATAGTGACCGTCACAACGGATCGGATCTTTCAGATCCTTGACGACTCCCGCACAAAGTTCTGCGATCTTTGAACTCCCGTTTGCCCTCATCATGTGCCATTGCGTGACGTTGCATGTTCCTGCGAGTGGGAAGATGGATTGGAGAACCTCGTTCATCGGTAGACGTCAATGTGAGGTTCCCCGATCCATCTTGAGGTGACTGTTCAGCTTTAGACGTACAGTATTTGATAAATGATCACAGATCCATATACTCGTGACTTGTACTGATATTGATACAGAGGATTAGTGAGATGCAGTCTATACACTCAAGCTAGAATCTTATCATTTTGGCCAAAAACCTAGATTTTCATGCAATCTTCTTAAAATAGCTATTGTAAAATAACGATGAAAAAATGTAAGGTAATTGTTTGGTTGTTTTAAAAAGATTGATCTCAATGTGGTTAGGTCTATGTTTTCCAGCTCCACCGTTTAATAAAATATTTGCGTTTGATCATAAATTCTTGCAATTAATCAATTGTTCTTATTTGGTCAGTTTGTATTTGCAAAGATACGATTGTTTATTGGATCTGAGGTGCCTTTTGAAGAGTCGCCATTAAAACGTGTGTGGCTGGCATAAGACCCATGGTCATAGGAATGTGTTAGAGAACTCTGCATATATTGTTCTCCTGTTTTGCGAGTGAAATCACACTTAGCTGTATCCATACTTCTCACTGGTTGAACTTATTATTGTATTGTCTGTGGTGCATGTGGCTGTCAAATCCACTACTTGTTGTTAATTTGGGGATTAGCTTACTAATGTGCAGACGTTTGCAACCCTCGCCCTACCAGAAAACCAGTGGCATAGTAACAGAACCAAAGGCTCCAGTGCAAGATTCATGCTGAGCCCCCTTAGCTTAGTATGTCAAATAGCCACATAATAACACCCACAACTTTTTTTTCCTTCAGTATGAGAGAGTTGTAAGCATTGGGGTGGGGGCATTGTGCTGATGCAAAGCAGGGGCATAACTACAAATCATAGGGGCTCTCAGTAAAACCCTTGATGGGGCCCACCAATGTTCACGCCCCTGCCTTGCCTCCCCTTGGTGACCCTCACAGCCTGTGGCCCACCTTTCAAGGGTGTTAAAACCAGTGTGGCCATCATGATCTGCACATCCTTAACAAGTCTAGCCACAAAAACATCTGATCTGGAGGATGGACCATTGTATCAGTTGGAGGAGACAGTTGGAGGAGAGCAGGGCTGTGGAGTTGGTACAAAAATCATCCGACTCCAACTCCGACTTTGACTCTTCCGTTTATGAAAGCTCCAACTTCAGGTACCCAAAATTGCTCTTACTCCTCGACTCCTTAGTCTGATTCTTACCAGGGCTGTGGAGTTGGTACAAAAATTATCCGCCTCCAACTACTCTGTATTGAAACCACTGACTCCGACTCCAGGCACCCAAAATTGCTCTGACTCCTCAATTCCACAGCCCTGGAAGGAGGGCTAGTTGTTGGAGGCCCCCACAGCTCTGTTGGACTCCTGATCCGAAGCACAAATAGAAGTAATGATTTCCACTACAGCACCAATAAAGTGCTACTGAAGGAGAGCCCTAAGGTGGGCCATTGCATTGAGTCCTTCTAGTCCACAGGTCCAGGTGCAGTTGCAACATCGGCATCCCCGTTTGTTGAGCAGAAAATAGTGAGGATGCAGCAGTTATGAAATGCACAGTGAGCGTGTGGTTGATCGCCATCCAACCACTGTCGAACCCAGTTGCCCACGGGGAACCCCACATTCAGTTGCATGCACAGAAAAAAGGTGAGAGGTTGATCACCGGTTGCTGAGAAGCTGGTCCATGCAGTTACCACTGTACTCAAGTACCCATCAGAACTAGTTCTAAAGTTGTTTGAAAATAAGAACCAGAAGGGATGATAGGGTTAGACATCAAAAAGGAGTTAACATAAAGGGGGAGGTTAGGATTAGGTGTTGGGAAGGAGTTAAATGAAGGTGGAATTAGGGTCTGGGGTGCCCCTACTGACCAGGTGCTTTGTTGGTGGTCCTCCCCCTGCTTCAGAAGCTTTGGCCAGACTGCTTCCATTTAGCTTCCACAGTCATGGAGGTTAGTTTGCTTCCAGACCCATGGGTTGCATACTTGCATTATTTTGGAAGAAAGCCTCACTCCTTACCAAGCAGAAGAACTTTGTGCTAATGCAGTTTTGTAACGCAGCCAAGTCCTCATTGCTAAAGAATGGAGGTCCCCCCACTCTGTGCAACCATCCTGACTCATAAGCTGAATGAAGTCTATCATTTTGAGATAATCACCTTTTCACTTGCTAATCGGGAAGCTCAATTCAATAAGATCTGGTCCCCTTATTGAGATGATGTGTGTGTGTGTGTTACCTCCCTCTTTCCCCTATTCTTGCTATGAAGGTGCATCATGCTATGTATTTTTGGTGGCTTGCATGTATATATCATAAACGGCCCTTTGCATCCATAATACTTTCATCTGTTGGATTCTGTATGCATTGAATACTGGCAAATTTGTGTTTTTTCTTACACTTTATTTGTTCAATAAATGCCTTGTTAAAAAAATTAAGGTGAGAAGTGGAGGTCAGGAATTTGGAAGATTTGCCAATAAGGGAATCAGATAGGGTCATTTGGCCTGCAAGGGAAAAGCACCAAAATCATCAACCAAAATAGCACCACAAAGTTGATATAGTAGAGTATCTACTGGCTTTTTCATGCACTGAATCCAACAGGCACTGGAAATATTGCAGGTTGGGGCTGTCTGCTGTGGACACATGTGCTTTACCAGATCAGGTGATTTAAAGAGGAACTTTAACCAAGGATTGAACTTCAACCCAATCAGTAGCCTAAGCCTATACCCCCTTTCTCACAAGAAATCTTTACCTTTTCTCGAATAGATCATAGGGTGGGTCTGTATGGCTGATATTGTGGTGAAACCGCAATCCACAGTGTGGTGTCATGACCATGGTCCTGAGAGAAAAGATTTTAAAATGGGCAAACACTGACTAAATCATTTATAATATTTATGAATATTGTAAAAAAAAATAAGCATTTTTATTCATTATGTAATTTTCACTACCGTTCCTCCTTAACATTTCGTGTTTCTGGTACTGGGTACATGAAGAACGATTATAACTCAGTTGCAGAGTGTAATTGGGGCACCTGCTGGCTCGCTGTGGTTGGTGTGTTCCTGCAGAAAGCTGTAGGAAACGTTCTTGAGGAACGCAGGCTGCCCAGAGCTTACCGCTCCTGATTTCTGAGAGAGATGCCAGCCTCAGCCTCACTGGGACGTGTTACAGTCTGCTTAGTCGCAAGGAACACTGTGGCTCATTCCAATGCATTAGTTCATACAGTTCATTGAGCTGAAAGATGCCTGTTTGTCCAGGTCATTAGAACATCCCCATTGGTGGTTTATTCCCTCCTTCCGAAGAAGATAGCGAGCTTCTCAGTGGTGTCATGTTGATTGTGATTCTGAGGTGATATAATTTATTTACTGGCTTTGTGTTATACGAAGGTCATTTAAAGTATTGGGAAATCCTATATTTGCTTTCAGACAATTAAAGGATACACGTGTTTGTTTTTTAAAGCCTAAACTTGCCTTGATCAATAAAGCAAAATAAATAATTGATAATTTTGCACCCCATCCCCCAGAAGACCTGAGCTCAGGGGCGTAACTAAAGGGGAGCAGGGGGACCCAGAGCTGTAAGTGGGCCCCAAATACTACTTCACTTCCTCTGATAAAGGGGTCCATCCTTAAGATCATGTATTTTTGTGGCTACACTTGTGGATATGAAGATTATGATGGCCACCAGTGTCGGACTGGGAGCTGGAAAAGCTGAGGAAATATTGGGGGGCTACATCAAAGTTTCGTTGGTTTTACCTATTTTCAAAGCTTCTCCCTCCACCTCCCTACCTTATATTTGACAGCATACTTACAGTACATATCTGTGTCCTGTTATACTGTATGCACATCTTGTCTGGGTACTTTTCTCTGTAATTAATTCCCTCCCTGGTCTGTTCTCTCAGACCTAACAAGCAGAACTGCAGATACTACGGTAGATCACAGATATGGGATTTATGTTGCGGATGTGCTAGAAATTACATTACAGGCAGCATCAGCAGCATGAGCAGGTTAGGGAAACTGTTAGACCCAGGGGCTCAGCACGGCTATTGATAGGGGAAATCTTGAGATGATTTGACAGATGCAAGGGAACCTGAAGTCAGAGGGATATGGAGGCTGACATATTGATTGAATTTTAAACAATACCAGTTGCCCGGTTATCCTGCTGATCTTTCTGTCATCAGTAGTTTCTGAGTCACAAACCTCAAACAGGCATGCAGCTAATCCAGTCAGATTTCAGTCAGAAGCACCTGATCTGCTTGCGGAACAGCAGTACAGCCAGTCAATGGTCAATGTTTAAAAGGCAATAGAGATGTCAGCCTCCGTATCCCTCTCGCTTTAGGTGTACTTTAAGCTATAAATGTAATTACCCTCAAAGATTATGTATCTATGGCATTATGAGTTAAGCACATTAGGTTTATACTTTATGTTTTGTTTGGCATAAAAATTCCCGTCCTATAATGTTGTGGGCCAAAATTTAGAGGAAAAAAAGGTAATGTTGTAAACTTTTTGTTGGATTGTTGCATATTGTGATTGCACTGGCAATACTGGAATTGTATCCACTTTTTATGCCTCGAGTCACAGAAAGAAGCAGTTGGTTATGTGTGTGGACTGAATATTCTGTCAGTAATGGAATGGTTTCTGAATGATTGTCCATGGAATTTGTACGCACAGACGGACGGCATTGCTACCTTTTGTGCTGGTGCATTTGTAGACACAGAGGGCCCTTTGCAATAAACTCTTTCTCCTGAGTTTTCTCCTTGGTGATATTTTGCCACCTTGTCAATAAAATACTGTTTACACTAGCAGCAAGCAAGAAAATACTCAAAATAATTTTGATAGTACTTTTTCATCTCCTTTTTGGTACTTTTTCAATTGCAAAGTGCCGAAAAGTGATTTTAAAGAGAAATTGAAACATTATCTCTTAGGAGAAAACTAAGGAGAAAAAGTTAATGGATTAAGGATCAGAGAGCCTGATGTGATAAGAATCTCCAGGACTGGGGAGCACTAGAGGACACGGGAGAAATACAGTCATATCTCAGAAGACTTATAATATGGTTGTGACTGTTTTGGCCACACCTCTGATATTCCTCTCATGTCACAGTCTGTCCTGCCCGTAACTCTGTTCCTGTCTCTACTACGTAAATGGACATCCCTGTTTTTTGTAATGACCTTAAATAGACTTTTTCCGGATATCAAAGGAAATGACTTTCCCATATCCTTGGCTGTGTTCTTCCCAGTTCTCACCTATAAATAGCCCCATCGACTTCCTCTTACCTGAGTGCGTGGCTCCATGTCCTCTGTGTACTTCCCCTTTAATTTCCTCTAACACTCCATGGTGCCCATTACTGTCTTCTTTTTATCTAAGTGACTAAAGACTCACCTTCCTCGGAGTGAGGCAGCCAGGAAGTCAGACTTCCCAACAACTCGTCATCCCAACATGTCATTAATCTGTGCTCTGCCTCTTGTACGCAATGCAAGCGGATTATGTGCTCTCTGAACTGTTACACAGAAGCCTAGACAGTGATCAGTGGTGTTTTTAAGGCACTATGTGCCCAGTGTGAGTTTTACAGTTGGCTCCTTCAACCACTCTATATATAAAAATCAACATGAAGCACCAAAACCTGCCAAAAGCACGACCACAATATCAGAGAGGTGTGAGCAGGGGAGAGAACAGCTTATTAATGGTTACCACTATGCCAAACACATAGAAAGGTGATCATTTCTGCATTGTTAGGCCCCGTTCACACTTGCGGTTCGAGTCCGCAAGTGTCCGGGGGTCCGGGGGCCGCAAAGAGACCGTACGGGTCTCTGCGGTGGCCACAAGTTGCCACCAGTTGCGGATCCGGAATGTATCAGTTCTGGCTACAATAAAGTAGCCGGAACTAGATACATTGCAGTGCCAGAAAGGCACCGCAAGCACGGGGGATACCGGCGTGTAGTCCGGGCCCCCCAAGTGGCATAGGACCGGTGCTGGAAGCATCCGGTCCTATTGCCAGTGTGATGAGAAACATCCGTTTCTCATTGCACAGCATGGCCGCATGTTCGGGTCAGGATCCGGCCCGGGTGCGTGGGCCGGAGATCCGGACCCAAAAAATAGCGCATGTTGGAAAAGTGTACGGAGTCCGGATCCGATCCGGCTCCGTTCTGTACGGAACGGACGCGTGTGAACGTCCGCATAGACTTTACATTGCTATGCGGAACGTACGTTCCGTTTGTACAGTATACGGTCCGGATCCAATCAGGCGAATCCGGACAGTGAACGCTAATGTGAACCGGGCCTTAGTGTTATTGATTTATAAAGAGTACGAAACAAACATAGGGTGCATAATACAGGCAATGGCATACACAATATATGGTACATAATACAGGAGTGTTAGACACAATTACACGATGATCAAAATATATACAAAATTCCAAGACACAAAAGGGTGAAAGAGACCTTCCTATGCGAGTTTACAATGAATCTAACAATCTTACAGTAATAGGGAGAAAACAAGAGATGGGGTAATATACAATATGCTGACCTAGAAGAAGTGTGTAGGATATTACCGATAGTCTACTAGATAATTCCAGCAGTAAAATATCAGTAATCTTTACCAATATTTTAATATATCCTAACCTTATCCAAACATAAGCCCAATGGATCCCCCTTGTTTGTGTCTAACCTTAACCCCCCCCCCCCCCCAGGTGGTGCCTAACGCAGAGCCCTCCTGGCACTGCCTTACCTTAAAAGCACCTGCTGGCACCTAACCTTACCCCCCTCCCATGCCTAACACTTATGAACCCCCAGGTGGGCGTACGTTAAAAAGGGGCGCTGGGAAAAAAGGGTGCGGGGTTTTAAACGATAAACATGGATAACGTTTAAAAATATAATGTACTATATTTCGTTTAAAAATAATGTTTTATAAAGTTATAAATCATTAAATAATGTGCATGAAATTGGCAATTGTGAAAACGTTAATCTTCCGTTTAAAAAGTGAAACGTATAATAACGTTTAAAAAAAAAATAGTAAGTAACCCTCCCTGTACCTACCCCTAACCCCTAGACCCCCGTGTTGGTGCCTAAACCTAAGACCCCCCTGGTGGTGCCTAAACCTAAGCCTCCCCTGATGGTGCCTAAACCTAAGACTCCCCTGGTGGTGCCTAAACCTAAGACCCCCCTGTTGGTGCCTAAACCTAAGACCCCCCTGGTGGTGCCTAAACCTAAGACTCCCCTGATGGTGCCTAAACCTAAGACTCCTCTGGTGGTGCCTAAACCTAAGACCCCCCTGTTGGTGCCTAAACCTAAGACCCCCCTGGTGGTGCCTAAACCTAAGACCCCCCTGTTGGTGCCGAAACCTAAGACCCCCCTGGTGGTGCCTAAACCTAAGACCCCCCTGTGATAAGCATTAATAACGTGTGAAAAAAATATTGTACTGTTTTTCGTTTAAAAATAATGTTTTAAAAAAGATTGTACTGTTTTTCGTTTAAAAATAATGTTTAAAAAATTATAAATCATAAAATAATGTGTAATCATGAGAAGCAGTTATAAAACAGTAAAAGTCTCCGGGCGCCGCTTATAAAACGTTATTTTTCTCCGGCGCCCTTTTTTCCTGTCGGGCGCCCATTAAACGATATTTACTATGGGAGTGAATGGCGGCGCCCGATTTGTCCACTTGCCTCAGGCGCCCGAATTTACTGTTACCCCCAGGTGGTTCCTAACCTTTAAGACCCCCCTAACCTCAGCAGCCTAACCCTATCCACCAATATTTTCGGCACCATAGGCGGTAATGTTAAAAGCCATTATAATTGAGCCACAATCTGCATAGCGGGTGGCCTCCAGTGCCCAAATTGCCATTTATAGTTGTGGCTTTTATCATTGCTGTCTATGGCAGCACTGTTTTTAACAGCTTTAGAGCAGAGAGGACTCATATACAGCAATCACGAGGTTCAGATTTTCAGAATATAATGAACATATTTTTGAATGATACTAGGCTATTGGATTTCAGCTTGGCCACAGGCAAGGAAATTTTGTAATATTTATGTGCCTGGAGATACACTCATAAAATAATCCATGTGTGCGTTGTGACACATCAACAGATAGCTGGGTGGTCAGCGGCGGATGTCCCAGTATGGGCAAAGGCTACGTGCATCCATTCACGCCTTCTTGGAAAATTGAGAACGGCTGAAAATGACACATTGCTATAAACCCCACATGCTTGTGTAGGAGGACATGACACCACCAATACCTAGAACTGTGGCCAGATATGGAAAGCAAAAGCAGAAGAATGGATTGCAAAACCTCGTTAAAGTTCATCAGAACTGTTTATCGCCCAAATATATGTAATTATGGGGATATGCTTCAGGGTCAGTTCTCTGGTAAACCGGTATGAAAAACAATCTCCAAATCCAATCCAAAGATAATGCTCTGAGGTACGTTCACACACAAAATTACTGTCGCCTTAAGGGATCAGGACTCAACGTGTTCTATTGCTGTAGGGGGGGGGGGGGGGGACTGATGGCTCTGCGCACAATGAAGCAGGTCAGAGTGGATGGGTTGAGCTGGAGAACAATAGGGTCAGCCTCACCAGTTCAGGTACATCTGAGAGTTGGGGGCTACCATACGCATGCTAGGTTCTATCATGCCTGGCAGACTGAGGCTTGGATGGTGTCCTACAATCTGATAAGCTGTTTATTCATCTGGGTCCCTGTTGCAAGGGCCCTTATGTGAGTGGATGTTTTAAAATTTCTTAACTTTCAAGGCATTCTAATAAATGTGAGATCGCTATTGGTACACTTAGAAGCGATTTTTTAAGTTTTGTTTGCAAATGTTGAATCTGCTGCTTAGAGTGGCTGTGGACTTTGCACAATAGAAGAGGGATCATGCAGGAGAAGAGCCCGCTGCTGGTCCATATAAAGCCCGGATAGACCCTGTAATTTAGGTCTATAGCATCTGGTAAGCGTGTCCTACTTTACTTTCGGTGTGGTGGTGGATATGTAAGGTCAGCGCTGAAGATTGACGGATTTTACTTGGAAATGTTGTACTGAAGCACTGGACTTTAGCAGCGACCTAAATAGTGTTTGAATTCTGTCTGGAAGCGCAAATGACTTGTACACTTGTTCAAATGACTTGTATACACGCAACCAACTGCACGATATCATCCCAACAGTCGTGGGAGTAGATCCAATGGTTGGATCTGGCAAACTACCTATTATCAGTCACTAGTCTGGTCCTTTGTGTGCGTATACATGCCTGATTATCGTCCAACAGACTAAAGTCAGACGATAATCAGGCAGCAGGTTGATCTCTGTGTACGAGGCTTTAGAGTCAGTGAACCCCTAAATCAATTTCTACTGACTATTGATCCATTTGTGGCTGAATAGTGTACTGGTTAAAGAGAACTAGAGATGAAATGAAGTAAAGCTTTTATACATACCTGGGGCTTCCTCTAGCCCCATACGCTCTGATCGATCCCACGCCGCCGTCCTCCGCTGCCTGTATCCGCCGGTACCGGGTCCCGTAGTTTCGGCCAGTTGGCGGCAGCACGCGGCCAATTGTCCGCATCACAGGGGCTCCCTCCATACCCGTACGCGTGCGACTCCATACTGCTCAGCCGCATGCGTAAGGGTATGGAGGGAGCCCCTGTGCATGCGGACAATTGGCCGCGTCCGCCGGAAGTGACGGGAACCGGTACCGCCGATAGTGGAAGCGGAGGATGGTGGCGTGGGAGCGATCCAGGTTTATGGGGCTGGAAGAAGCCCCAGGTATGTATAAAAGCTTTTTTCATTTTCCCTCTCTCTCCGTCTCTGGTTCCCTTTAAGTGCTTTGCCTCTGTCACAGGAGACCTGGGTTCAAATCTCAGCTCTTCCTGTTCAGCAAGCCAGCACCTATACAGTGAGGAGACCTTGGGCGAGGCTCCCTAACACTGCTAATGCCTATAGAGAATGCCCTAGTCAGGCCTGGATTTACCTCACAGGAGCCTATAGGCACAGATATCCTGGTACATTAGACTTCACCCTCCATGAACCTACAAACCCCCGCCGAATCGCACTACAACTGTGGTGGCTGGCCCAGCTGTCACTTTTCCCTTACTTCCCTTGCCAATCATAGCTAGTGCTTCTCCTTAGCATTAGGTAGCCAGAGGTACACTCAGTATTAGGTAGCTAGAGGTGCCCCCGGCTGAAGGAAGGTCTCCTCAGTGGAATGCAGAGAGCAGGCTGAGTAACATCTCATTTATGCTCTGCTTGGGACTCTGCATCGGGAAGTAGAGAGGGAAACACTCGGGGAGGGGAGTGAGTGAGCCGACTTTTCCATCATCAGGCGCCTGTAGGCACGTGCCTATAGTGCCTTATGATAAATCGGGCCCTTGCCCTAGTGGCTGCCGCTCTGGCGCTTTGAGTCCCCCAGGAGAAAAGCGCAATATAAATGTTCTGTGTCTTGCGTTTGAAGCACAGTTTACCCTTCCCATCCCTCCCTGTATTATGCTAAGGACATTGCACATCGCTTGAGTATTGTATATTGTTCAATATTTTCTGTTCAGCTCTGTGAAGTTTGTGTTAAAGCTATATAGGTAATAGCAATCAATTCTTCCAGCTCATGTCAATCACAGAGAACTAGGAGTCCCTCCCTAATGGTTTATGGATAATTATTATTATTATTATTATTATGCAGTAAATAGCAAAAAGCCACGTGACCTGTGTAATGAGATGATCAGGCCCAGCAAGCATTCTTGATAAACATACATAAAACAATCCTTTAATAAATTGGACATTAAAGTGGACCCAAACTAAAAATACAAGATTTCAGAAATAAAATCTATTTTCTAAATTATAATAATAAATAGCAGCCTTTTTTCAGCTGCGTGATGACAAATATAAAATATTTTACATTTATTGAAGGAACCCCTCCCTTCCTTTCATATTGCCGGGACAGAATCCGGCAGACTGATGGCGTAGATGGGGTCCAGCAATGGAGGAATTGCTAATGGCTGCCACCTGTATAACCCTAGTTATGAAAAGAGAAGAGTGAAAAGCATGCACTGAAATGCTCATAGGTTTGAAGGAGTGGTGCAACTAAATATTTTAAATAAAAAAAAATGTTTGGTTTGGGTCCGCTTTAACTGCATATTTAAAGGATACCAGACGAGCGCTGTAATAACAGTGCAGAAGATTCGGGCGCAGCTGGCGCCGCCATGCACCGTAATAGGAATTACGGCTATAGCGGCGCACAGTGAGTAACTTAGCTGAGCTGAAGTTACTTTTAAAACACTGTAATTCGTCCGCCAACAATAGCTGGAAGCCGAATGATATCATTCCCCACTATCCATGTGGACCTGGAGGGGGAATAATAATAAACGCTGCCCGGACTTGTGCAGGAGCAGGATAAGCCATATATCGGCTGTATCCTGCGCCCAAGTCTCCCGGCGGCGAGTTCTCTTGTACACATACCAGAAGGACTCTGGTGAAATGGCCATAAGTCATGTGTGGGGTGTTAGTAGTAGATACTTGCTGCGTCTTCTGTTCCCCTTCTGTTCCCCTCTGTCACTCGCCGTTGTCCAGTTATAATGCTTCCCTCTCTCATGTGCCACAGTGCGTCTGCCTGGCGACTTGATTGTGCGCGGCCACAAGGGTGCAGAACAGACATACTGCATCATAGGTTATGTGAGACGATGGTCGGCTTGTTAGAACGGGGCTTGAAGCTGGACAACAGCTAGTGACGGAGGGGAGCGGAAGGCGTGGTAAGTATCTACAACACCCCCCACGTGACGTATGGCCAATTGGCCATTTCACCAGAGTCCTTCTGGTATACTTTAAGCAGCAGACACGCTGATCACAGTATGTATTCTTCTTTCGCATAATTGATTTCTGTAGCCATCTCTGCATCTGCCTTATATTATTGATTGCTCCCATTAACAGGTTGGAATACAACATTCCAATCCACTAAATTCTGTGTTCTATACAACCATAGAATTGTTTCACGTCAATTTTTTTTCCCTACTGCATGGTTTTCTGTACAATTCGCTTGTAAAAATGAAGAACGCAGGCCTGGATTTACATCACAGGAGCCTATAGGCACAGATGTCCTGGCACCTTAGACCTCGCTCTCCATGAACCTACAAACCCCCGCCGAACCGCACCACAGGTGTGCTGGCTGGCCCAGCTGTCATTTCTCCCTTACAGGTCATAGGTAGCTAAAGGTGTCCCTTAGAATTAGGTAGCCAGAGGTGCCTCCAAGTATTAGGTAGGTGCTCCCGGCTGAAGGGAGATCTCGTCAGTGCAATGCCGAGAGTAGGGTGAGTAACCTCTCATTTATGCATTACTCGGGACTCTGCATAGGGAAGGAGGGAGGGAGGCACTAGAGGGGAGTGAGCCGCCTTTCCATCATCAGGCGCCTGTAGGCACGTGCCTAGAGCGTCTTATGGTAAATCCGGCCCTATAAAGAAGCCATACAACTAGCAATCACATGATTACAGTGCATTCATTTTACTGTTTTATCAGGTGCAAGTAAACAACAGGCATGTTTTAGGCTAAGGGAAGATACATGTCGTTTTGCAATGTTCTAGGACCTTTTTATCAAAATATGCCTTTTTTACATTTAAAAAAATCTATTGTTTTCTTGCTATCATACTTATACAGTATGCAGATTGGGGCTTCTGACTTGGCTGCATACATGTTTTGGGTAATAAATTCAAATTAATGTAGGCTTTATAACAAACTGTGGCCTCAATTCACGGAGCATTATCAAACGTTTACTAAACACTTTATCAAACGTTTGATAATTTACCTCATGGGTAAAATCTCATTTTAAATTCACTAAAGTGTTATATATTTATCGAATGTTTTACCGATAAAACGTTCAACAAATATATAACACCTTAGTGAATTCAAAATGAGATTTTTTTACAACGCTTGCAGGGGGAGAACCGCATGGCTAATGAAAGTGAATGGGATGGTGCACACCAGAGAGTTTCGTTTTCCCCACAAACGCAAACTCGGGGGCTGCAGCATTTTTTAGATTTCTGAGGCGTTTCTGCCTCAATGTTAAAGTATAGGAAAGTGGAAAAACGCTCTGAAAAACGCTAGATCAGAGCGGTTTTCCAGGCGTTTTTGTTACATTAGCTGTTCAGTAACAGCTTTACTGTAACAATATATGAAATCTGCTACACAAAAACGCTCCAAAAAACGCTAGGCATGTTTAGAAAATCTATCTGCTAGAGGTTTTTGGTGTGCACTGGCCCTAAGAAAGTACTAGACACCAGGGAATTGTATAGGGGAACGAGGCGGAACCAACACACACTAGGGTACTGAATAGGGGAGGTAGTGGGGCCACTAGACGCCAGCAAACTGTAGAGGGGAAGAAGGGAGATCACTAGACACCAGAGAACTGCTTAGGTGATGTGAAAGGGGGACCACTAGACAGCAGGGAACTGTATAGGGGATAGAGTGGTGCCACTAGACACTATGGTACTGTATAGGGGAGGGAGAGGGGTCACTAGACACCAGGGAACTTTACAGGGAAGGGAATGGTACGCTAGACATTAAGTTTGGCCTGCGACTTGGTCCCAGTATTCAATTTCGTCCCACTGTGTTTTTGAGTTTGACACTCCTGTGTTAACTGGTCTGATTTTGACAGTAAACAATGGTATAAATATTTATGAATGTGGTATTGATAAATAAAGACACTGGAATTCTGGCGCCTTTAAATCAGACCAAATATTCACACAGCCATAAGAATTCAGTAAATAGTAATGGGACATCCTTGACCCCATCATCGGTTTCATCACCCAGTTAGCTAGTTCTTTTTTCAGGCCCTGTCTGCATGACTCACTACTCCATAAATATAGCTACTAATATTATTCCTGTATTACCCTGAACTGTGTGAATCATCACCCAGTTATGGCACAATGACCGTAATGCACAAAACTTATCTCTTAAAGAGGCACTGTAGTGACATATAGTAGAATGCAGTAAATTATTCAGGATCCCCACTTTTATGGTAAGTTTCCTGGTTTCAGCATCAGAAATAATTCCGATATCTATAAACAGTATTGCTGTATGTCGAAAGTAGCCCCGCCCTCCCAGAGATGCTTAGCCTGGGCTGTTTAGGTATGCGGAATTCACCTTTCAGAGCATTGTGGGAGACCAGGTATATTTTGTACAGGCTTCAGAGCTCTCAATAATGAACCATTCCGCAGAGATTACCTGACATCACCTGTGATACATTTTAGTGTGTAAATCAGAGTGAGAATAGATTTTACAATTGGCAAACACTGACTAAATAATTTATAAAGGAAAGTTGTAAAAAAAATTAAACAATTTTAATAATGTTTCTCTTTTAACTACAGGTACTCTTTAGCTTAACTCACTTTATATAATAACTTCTCACTGCAAAGCCAGTAAAAAAAGTCAAAGAGTAAAAAATAGTTGTCCTTGATTGAAGTTTGATATAACTTTTTTTTGTTTTGCTTTGTTACTTTATCTACAATTTCTTTTACGTAAAAGGTATAGGAAAGGCGCTATACAGAGGTGAGAAAATTATTCAGTGATACCAACTCATTAGAACACTTTAGATAATTTGGCTTTAGAATCCATGGGGAATATTCGGTGAACTGCGGAAAAGCATAAACGCACAAGTGTCAGATACGTTAGGCCTGGTACACACCATGCAATTTCCCATCAGATAGATGGGTCGAATAGATCATTTCCAACTGATTTCCAATCGTTTTTCTGATTGATTTACATAGAAGTGATCAGAAAATCGATCAGAAATCAGATCAGATCTGTCGGAAATTATCTGTCGACTCATTTATCTGATGGGAAATTGAACGGTGTGTAGCAGGCATTATAGTACGCACGGAATTACCCTGTGTAAAACTATATCAGTCATAACTAATTAATGTTCATTACTAATTTCTGGTGATATGTTATGCATATAAGGAACGCACAAAAACCATGACTTTTATTACATCTCAGGTGTGTTTGCACCTGTTATGCTCAATTTACATATGCATTAATTGCAATTATTTATATAGTGCCGACATCTTCTGCAGCGCTGTACAGAGTATATATTGCCTTGTCACTTATCTGTCCCTCCCACAGAGGGGCTCACAATTTAATCCCACAGAGGGGCTCACAATCTAATCCCTACCATAGTTATATATTTAAGTATGTATTGTGTAGTGTATGTGTTGTAAAGTCTAGGGCCAATTTCAGGGGAAGCCAATCAACCTATCTGTATGTTTTTGGGATGTGGGAGGAAATCGGAATACCCAGAGGAAACCCACACAGACACGGGGAGAACATACAAACTCCATGCAGATAGTGACCTGGCTGGGATTCAAACAGGGGCCCCAGTGCTGCAAGTCGAGAGCGCTAACCACTACGCCATCGTGCTGTCCACAATAGTAACATTGTATGAGTTAAACTGTACTAATGTGTAAATGCGGTATTACTGTAGTGCATTACCTCTAATTATTCTGATTACTGCCGTTTAGTGAATATACCCTTGTGCAACTAACAAGACTTTTAAAATGAATTATTAATCCACTTGAAGTGGATCTTTGGCAACTAAATATATATACCCTGTGACCCCTGCCAGGAAGGGAGGGGGGGGGGGGTAAGGGGGACTAGTCCTATGGCAAGGAAAGCAGAGCATTACCTTTATCCAGCAGAGGGACAGGTCCTCTCTTCACTTGCCTCTTTACATGCTATCTCCCTGCAGCTCCCATCTCCCAAGTTATCCAATGCTTTGTGGAATTCTTTAATCCTATTTCATTCTACAGCCATTATATCTCATTATATCTCATGAGGCACTACTTTTTCTCTGACTTTCTTGTTCCTAGAAGTTCAATCATGTGAATGTAGAATAATTATAGAAACATGGCTATAAAAAGAAGTTCAGTTATTTTTGTCCAGAGCTGCAGATAAAGGGACAAATCCCAACGTTCTTCCCACTGTGGACAAAAGCAGTTTTTTCTTTGTAAGTTTAGTAAAAGATCTGGATACAAAAAGTAACATTTTTAATCCAAACTCTAGTCCTGTTGGGGTTCTTTCACAGTATTGTGGTGCACAATAATGCAACATGTTAATGTATATGATCAGATTGTGTTATCCTAACGCACTGTCCGAAGTGAGTAGGAATGTGAGCATTCTTTAACAACTCAGTAAGTCGCAAAGGGCTTTATGACATGCTGGATAAAATCTGGTGCCCATTGATTCTGCTGTCTTTGACAAAAGCTTTCCACAATAACCTGCAAGGTTCTGTAAGATTTGATGGTGAAACATCTCAACCCTTCAATGTAAATCGTAGCATTAGGCAAGGCTGTGTGCTAGCGCCCACGCTCTTTGGAATATTATTCTCGGGCACTGCTACCGGTGGAGTCCATCTGTACTCTAGAAAAGAAGGAAAGCTCTTCAACATCACGCTCCTGAAATCTCCTATTCGAAAAAAATTCTTAAAAGTAGGTGAAAACATGCTGTTTTCTTGCTTACTGGTGGGTCAGGTGGCTTAAAAAGGAATGTTATTGATAAGTAGTGATGACTATGTCTAGGAGAAGCATTTGACTTGACTGATCAGCTGATAGATTTACAAAGCTCTGATTTGCTGTGATCATGTCCTGCTTTAGCTCATGATTGACTAGCAAATAAGAGCCTTACATATCTATCACCTGACCAAACTCATCACACACTTCTCCATGAGTTCTCCTAGACATGAGCCATCACTATTGATAAGGTGTCACCTCGGAGAAAACTTAGAAGAAAAGGTGAATTGAATAAGGCCTTTTTGCCTTAGTTTTCCCCTAGGTGATATTTTCACAACTTTTAAATAAAATGCATTCTAAATTACCAGCAAGCAACAACATACTCACATTAATTTTGATAATTTTTCACCTACTCTTTGGTACTTTAAAATTGCAAAATGCTGTAAAGTTATTTTAAATACAAGATGAGAAATTATCTCCTAGGAGAAAACTTAGGAGAAAAAATTAATTGCATATGGCCCATTGGGCTTGATTCACTAAGCTGCAGGGCACCTTAAAGTGAGGAGCGGCCGGCCAGCCGCTAATGCATGCCTTCCATCGCAGCCCTTGCTGCTATGTAAGGAGCGTGCCTTCCTTAGGAGCGTGCCTTCCTTAGATAGGAGTGTGCCTTCCTATACATACTGTAGTTACTCCTTCACATTAACCTCCCTGGCGGTAAGCCCGAGCTGAGCTCGGGCTATGCCGCGCAGGGGGATTTCTCCGGCTCTATTGGGGCGATTCGCCCCATTCAAAGTGCTGTGCGCGCAGCCAGCACTTTGCTAGCCGCGCGCACAGCTTGATCGTCGCCGCTCTGCGGCGATCGCCCGCACGCTGCAGCGAAAGAGGGCCCCCCCCGCCAGAGCCCTGCGCTGCCCGGACCAATGAGGTCCGGGCAGCGCTATGGGCTGGATCGGGTGCGCCTGACGTCAGGACGTCGGCTGACGTCCATGACGTCATCCCGATCGTCGCCATGGCGACAGGAGAAGCCAAACAGGGGAACGCGTCATATACGCGCTCCCCTGTTTGCTATTAGTGCCGGCGACGATCACACTAGAGGGACACATGCGCCCTCTAGTGGTGTTTCATGTAGCTACCACTCTGGTAGCTTTACATGAAACAAAAAAAAAACATTTAAAAAAGAATTTTTGCCCATTTGGCAAAAAAAATTAACCACCAGGGAGGTTTTAAGGTGTGCTGCTTTAGCAGTGCAGTGCAGTGTAGTGAATCAAGCCCATTGTCCCCTATTCAATTTTCTTTTTCTCCAAGATGTTATTTTTACACCTTTGTAAATAAAATGCCTTTTAAACCACCAGCAAGCAAGAAAATACACAACAGAATTTTTATAGTACTGTTTCACCTCCTTTTTTGTACTTTATTAGTTGCAAGGTACTGAAAAGTTAATTTAAGTAGAAGATGAAAAATTATCTCCGAGGAGAAAATCCAAGAGAAAAAGTTAATTGAATAAGGGCCAAAATGTATTTCTCAAAGGGAAAAAACAGTCATTATCAAAGCATCACTATCTAAGTGCTTTAACAAACTGTATTAGGTATACATGTAATTAAGGCACCGGAACATTTGGGCGCAGGGTGAAGTTGAAAAACGACTCACCCTGCTCCTGCAAAAGTCCTGGCGGTGTTAATTACTATTCCACCTCCAGGCCGCCATGGACTCAGGAGTAAGACGTAATTAGCAGGTGGCCGAATTACACTGTTTTTAAAGTAATTTGGGCACCGTCTTTTGACGGCGCCCAAAGTACTGTCTGAGAGCCACCATAGCTGTAATTCACATTACTGCCTATGGCAGCGCCTGTTGTGCCCAAATTTCCTGCGCCGTTTTTGCCTATCTCACTGGATTAGGGCTTGTTTCCATTAGGGGCGATTTGCAGCATTTCCCTCTACTTGAATTGGGATGGATAGGAACCCTCCTCCTTGTGAAATGAATGTATTGTAATAAACCCAGTGGAGCAATCTTAGCAATTTCAAGTTGCTTTGGCAAGAGGGCTACAGCCAAACTCACCTAAAATCTCTTGTGCCACAAATCTAAATTAATTTCAAGATTTTTATTTATTCATTTTTTTGGGTCGACTAACCCCTGCAGGGCAATATTTTGCCTTGTAGTTAGTTTAAGACCCTGCATATCCTGACAACGAAAGCAAATACAAATTTTTACAAGCTGTGCCCTTAATTGTGCCGATCAGGTTATGTTTTACAGCCAGCCCAGATGAGTCAGGTTCATCTTCTTGTTGGTTCACTGGTGGGTACCTTATACTGGGGGCCCAACCTGGCTATCTATACCAGAGGGGAGGCTACCTAAAACTGGGTGGCACATCTGGCTACTTATACTAGGGGGTACCTTATATTGCGGGCAGATCTGGCTATCTAAACTGGGCAGGTGGTCTTCCTAATACTGAGGGCATATATGCTACCTGTACTGGGGTGGGCACAATATGGGGAGATGCACTTTGGAATCTCTACTTTTAGTGCAGGAGAAGCCTTGTTTGGGTGTTACACGGCGCTTTAGACAAAACAATATTAACTCTGATCTTCTGATTATGACAGAAAATAAATTTCCATGTATAAATAGTCACTTATATGGAGTGGAGCAGTAACTGGAAGCTGCATTTTGTCTCAGACATCGAGGAGCTATCAGAATTCAGAGTGCTTGGGCGAAGGTGAGTATCGATCTCTATTCTATCTCCATGGAAGGGTTTGGCTTTTGAATGGAGATACACTTTAATAATGGGGCTGATTTAAAAATATTAGTGCAAATAAAACTATAACAAAAGTGGAGCAGTTACTCAGAGCATCCAATCCCCTCATGATATTTTCATTGGTTGCTAGGGGCAACAGCTTCGACACATACATAGCGCATTTGTAATTTCTTAGGACAGTCTGTTTTTGGCCGTTCATTCTTCTCATTGCTTTTAGTTGATCTATTTTTGTGAACTTCCTGTGCTGTTTTTGGAAATTTTGCATTGTCAGTATTATGTGTAATCATTTACAGTATGTGGCTTTTATGTGCTTGTAAGCAGAGATTCCCAGCAACTTTCTCATTTTCTTAAAACAGAAAACATACTTCCAACAACTGGCTGGGAAGGTTTCCAGACATCAGAATGTACTGTTCCACATTGAGTGGATGTCTCCTGGGCTTATTCAGTGAGGCACTGCAGAGTGCACTTGGTAATGTTAAAAGTGCAGCAATCTGTACAACTCACAAATGATGTCTGTCTGTATGAATCTTAAAATGTAAGTTGCCGATATGGAGAAATAACCCTGGCACTGTTTCTATGCTGATGTCTGTGGGGCTCCATTTTGCCCTACAAATTTCAAGATCTTCGGAAACAACATAAAGTATGAACTACCTGTAGCGGAGTGCCTGCTGTCGCAGTAGCAAAATTTGGGCGTCCACTGCCACTTGGAATTTGTGTGTCGATATAGACTGCAATGTTATTTGCACCGGAGGCCCCAGATTTAGTTAAAGCATCAAAAAGCATTGGAGATAGTGGCAGAGGGACAGCTAGTGGCAGAGGGACAGATAGTGGCGGAAAAAGTGAATATTAACGGGGCAGATAGCACTGGAGGAACAGATAGCAGCAAGTGATAGGGTGCATGGGGTAAGTGATAGGGTGCATGGGGTTCGGTTCCCGCTGCACCTAAGTCTAATAGTTGAGCTCTTGCTGCACCTGCATCTTGAAGCTGATTTCCTGTTGCACCTGAGTCTCGTAGCTGTCTTCTTGCTGCACCTGTGTCCTGCAGCTGAGTTCCTGCTACACCTGAATCCTGCAGCCGAATTCCTGCTGCACTTGTGTCCTGCAGCTGAGTTCCTGCAACTCCTGAATCCTGCAGTCAAAATACTGCTGCACTTTTGTCCTGCAGCTGAGTTCCTGCTACACCTGAATCCTGCAGCTGAGTTCCTGCTACACCTAAATCCTGCAGCCGAATTCCTGCTGCACTTGTGTCCCGCAGCTGAGTTCTGCTGCACCTGTGTCCTGCAGCTGAGTACCTGCTACACCTGTGTCCTGCAGCGGAGTCCCTGCTGCACCTGAATCCTGCAGCGAATTCCTGCTGCAGTTGTGTTCTGCAACTGAGTTCCTGCTACACCTGAATCCTGCAGCGAAATTCCTGCTGCACTTGTGCTGAGTTCTTGCTGCAACGGAGTCTTGTAGCTGAGTTCTTGCTGCATCTGCATCCCACAGCCAACTTCCTGCTGCACCTGTGTCCTGCAGCTGAGTTCCTGCTGCAACTGAGTCTTGTAGCTGAGTTCTTGCTGCACCAGCATCCTGCATCTGAGTTCCTGCAGCACCTAAGCTCCTGTAGCTGAGTTCCTGCTGCACACGCATCCTGCAATTGAGTTCCTGGTGCACTTGCATCCTGCAGCTGAGTTTCTGCTGTACACGCGTCCTGCAGTTGAGTTCCTGCTGCACCTGAGTCTCGTAGCTGTCTTCTTGCTGCACCTGTGTCCTGCAGCTGAGTTCCTGTTACACCTGAATCTTGCAGCTGAGTTCCTGTTACACCTGAATCCTGCAGCTAAGTTCCTGCAGCACCTGTGTCCTGCAGCTGAGTTCCTACTGCACCTTAGTCCTACACAGAGGCGTAACAATAGACCCTGCAAGAGATGCCTCCGCAGGGGGCCCAGAAGCCACAGGGGACCCGTGGGGGGGAAAGTTTGAGAGACTGACAGCTAAGGGCATGGAGTGAAAAACTGTATTCTGCTCTCGCACCATTGTTATATTGACTTTATGTGTCCACCACACAGATAAGGACTCATACACACTTTGGAATTTGTACACTGTCCCTGCTCCCTAGGGTTCGTAAAAAACATCTTTCTCACACTGCAGCTAAGTTCTGATGACTTCATGTACAACCTAAAAAACAAAGGAGTCACATTTTGAAAAAAAAAGTTGTAGACTTTCCCTTTTCAGCAATCACTTCTAGGATTTCTAGGACTTCTAGGATTCCTAAATTCTTATCCCGCATGGGCTAATGATCTTATGGCCTCGAATTACTTTTACAACACAATGGAGTAAAGATTGATGTCTTACTGTTGCTGCTTCATTGAGAGCTTGTTGTCTCAATGAAGTCCAAGATCCCGTAATAACAGTATCAACCAGTGACATTCTGAATGTTTTGCCAAAGTTACAGTGAATGAATACTACCGGTATATCTTATGTTCAGCATGTCATTGTTGTTCCTCCATATAGCATGTGCTCTCATGTAGTAAAATAATACGGCTGTGTGTGTATGTATGTACTGGGAGCAGAGCTGTGATGAGGGACTTGTTAGCTGCAAGAGGCTGGAGGAAGCCCCGTGTAAGTAGATCTGGGGGTAGCATAGATTGCCTGACATTTCCTTTAAGTCTAGGTGTTTTTATCTGCATAGGGAAAATACATTGGTCCTCAGTTTTCCTGTGCAGAAAGCAAGGGGAGGGGTGCCAAAGTTTCGCGGGGGGGCCCATCCAAAGTTTCGCAGGGGGGCCCAGTGATGTCTAGTTACGCCCTTGGTCCTACAGCTGAGTTCCTGCTACTCCTGAGTCCTATAGTTTCTGCTACACGTGTTGCCAAAACTTTGTTATCAGGCGCTGAATTCAAACACAAGCTTTTAAACTTTCAGTTCATCTTTAACAAAACTTAGCAAAACTGTCATTCTTTTCCTTTTATAGCATTATCATTTCCCTGCTTCATATTGCTTGTGCTTGTGTGCAGCTGTGTGTAATAAAACAAAGGACGCCTTTTCTCTGGCAGACGCTTCTGAATATGTAACTGCACAATAAATTCAGCGTTCTGAGGTTCTGCTGTAGAACAAAATGCTTTTTTTCATGTGACTTAGCAGAATAGCGTGGTGTGCCGGCACCTTGTGACCGCTGCTGTGTTGTTGGTGTTCGCTGGCACGTGCTTCTAGCTCAGCGTACTCCCGCTTTCCAGATGTTCTCTGCACATTGCTGCCATGTGAGCATTGTTCCATGCCACTCAGCAAATCCACTCATGTTGTTTTCATTTAGCGAGTATTAGGCTCTGGGCGGCTTTGATCTTGACCAGCCTGCATAACAGGTTGAAAAATTTCCCCCACTAATCTCTATTATAATTAACAGCTATGTCCATGTGTAACTTCCTGAATCATTACACACTGCATGAAGCATCCTGGCTCATCAGCGGGATTATATCATTGGAGTTGTTGGTTACAGCGGACCTGAACTCAGAACTTCCTCTCTGCTCTAAAAAATAAGCAACCCCATAATAACCTTGAAAGAAAAATGTATTTGATACAGCTGATACAAGTCCTGCAATAAATCTGCAGTTTGTCAGGCATAGGATTAACATCCTGTGTTCCCAAATAAGCTGCTCTGCCGAGCAGAGCAGGGACAATGTCCTCCAGCACCCAAGGCTGAGACACCAAAGTGCGCCCCTCCATCCCTCCCACCCCAGCCGTCACACACTGATTGCTATTAGACTAAGATGCGCCACAGGGTCCACAACCTCCCCAACACCTTAATATCTAGTTGTCTGGCTTGCAGTCACTGCTATCTATCCCCTTTTCTTATTTCTTTCTGCTTCATACACAATTAGGAATGACAGCCGAATGAATTGTGCGCCCCTTCCTCCACTGCGCCCTGAGGCTGGAGCCTCTCCAGCCTATGCCTCGGCCCGGCCCTGCTGCCGAGGCAGCCAGCTGACACAGCTAAGAGATCAAATTACAGTGATTAGTCATAGATGAGGGGGAATTAGACAGGCTAAACTCTCTAAATACATACAGAGTGCATTTCTCTCTGCTTTCCTTCTTTCCTGTGCAAGAGTTCAGGTCCACTTTAAAAATGGAGGAAAGTCAACTATTCATAGCATCCATATTTGAAAAAAAAAAAATACTTTATATGCCCCATGTTCTGAATATGAAAGCCGTGAACCTCGGGGAAAGCTTCTCAGTAGTGATGGACGAACATGTGCATTGACAGAGTGGCTGGATAGTGTAGTGGTAGAGGGCTCTGCCTCCGACATAGGAGACCAGGGTTCAAATCTCGGCTCTGCCTGTTCAGTAGGCCAGCACCTATTCAGTAGGAGACCTTGGGCAAGTCTCCCTAACACTGCTACTGCCTATAGAGCACGTCCTAGTGGCTGCAGCTGTGGCGCTTTGAGTCCACCAGGAGAAAAGCACCATATAAATGTTCTGTGTTTGTTTATTGTTTTGTTTGACAGACAGTTCCTGGCGAACAAATTGTTTATTCGCCATTCATTTGTCTGGTCCATGGACAAAGGGCTCTTCCCACCTCTGGTGCTCAGGAAGAGGGGAGGTGTACTCGCTGGAGGGGGAGGGTTTCATGGAAGCCTTTGGGAGACCCCCAGATGCCCACCCCCTCCGCAGGTGAAATGAGGAAAGCGGTACTGATGTAGCCATTTCCACAAAAAGTTAAAATTAAATCAAAACACAACAACAAAAAGAGTCTTTCAATGTTTTTAATTAACCATAAATATGTTTGGTTGCTGTCTGCCACAACAGTATCCTCTGAAATGTCCCACGCTGCACGTGCTGATCCCTGTCGCGGGGGTCACCAGTATTGACAATTCTTTTAAAAACTATTTAAAAAGTTATTGCGTAAAATACGCAATTTTTGTCAAATATTTTGCCATTTATCCTCCTACCTGTCCGGGTTTTGCCACTGTCCAGGTTGGATACTGTGTACACCTTTTTTTAAAGAAATTGTGTCTGCAGAGGTGCCATTAAAGTCAATGGGACCATTTGCCATGTTTGTCCATCACTACTTCTTAGGGTCTACTTGTGCTTATAACAGAGTTATTTCTTTGTAACAAGTTTTGAGTTATATAAAATTATGACTTTTATGTAAACAAGACTTACCAAGTATTCCTAGAATACATATGTACACTGGTATTATCTGTATGTCATTACTATTATATCTACCTGACATTGGTAATACCTGTATGTCATTGTGATCTACCTGTTGTTTTTATCATCTGTATGCCATTGCTATTATCTACCTGACATTGATAATACCTCTTTGTCAATGTGGTCTGCTTGTTGTCGGTATTATCTGCGTGTCATTACTATTATATCTACCTGACATTGGTAATACATGTATGCCTTTCTGATCGTTCCTCTTGTTGGTGTTATCAAGCTTTTGTTGACATTGTCATTGCTATATACCCATCTTTGGTATTACCTAAATGTCATTGGTATTGTCTGCATTCCATAGCTCTTTGCTTGTAATTGGTATTACCTGTCTATCATTGGTATTGTTGGTGTTGTTGATGTTATCTGGCTGTTGTTGACATTATCTGCCTGTCATTGGTGTTATATTCATATCATTGGATTGCCTACTGTTGGTAAAATCTGCATGTCTTTAATATTTGCCTGGTATTGGGTATATCTGGATATTAATGTTGTCTGCATATCATTGGAATTTTCCTCACTATTGATGATAGTTACGCAACAAAGCTTGCTTAGCTCAATTCTAGTAGGATTTTCAAACAAATTACCTCATGTATGGCAATTTACCTCATGAGGTAATGACATTAAGCAATTCTGGTATGTTTTAGTCATGCTTTACCTCATGTGGTAAATTTTACTCATGAATTACTGCATGTGGTAAATTATGCGGTAATTCATGCAGTAATTTGCATTCATTTTACTGAAAATCTCTATTGTCATGGAAATTAAGGGACATGTTAACACATAATTTACTGATCACTTTAAGACCGGCCTGTTCCTGGCGGTAAAGTCAATTTGTCAGCATTTTGCAGTTTTTAGTGGCGTTCCTATTGCTTTTTTTAGTGGATTTCCTCAGGCTGTGTAATAGAAAAGAATAGTAGAAATAGAACTCCAAATATTTACTAGATACTTTTTTAATAGAGGATGCCTATAAATAGAATTACTAAAAAGACAGGAGAATACCTCATGAGGTATTTTACAGACAAAAAATTATTTACCTCACATCACATAGCTACCAGAATTGAGGCCAATGTCTATTTTCAAAAAAAGTTTTGCATTTGTTTGACACTCTGGCATATGAGAGCAATGGTGCTTGCTTGTGGCTCAGTAATATACGAGTTATGTGTGATATGGGTGCAGTAAGAGTTGCACATTAAACTGTAGCTACATCAAGGTCATGAAACATTGACTCACATACTTAAAAGTCACACACATTATATGACCTTGCCCACAATCTGTTTGACCATGCCCACTTTTTTACCATGACATGCTAATACTGCTTGGAAAATCAAGTAAAATGATCACTTCATATTTTCATTGCTGAGTAAGGTGTTATAGATAATCAGCAATTTGGCCCAATGTAACCTGATCCCTGTTGGAAGTAACAGGATTATTACCTTTAACTGCAGCATAGTAAAACAACCACAAGATGTCACTGTGTGTAAAACATGATGGTAATCTTGATTGGATTATTATTTCCTGTATTAATTGTGTATTCTCTTTGTTTTAAGCAAGCTGCTTTTCCTGATGCTTCTATATATTTCCGTATTTTCTTCAGTAAAGAGTTCTAACTTGTTACACTGGGTGTCTATCTGTGTTTACAAAACAAAAATCCCAGGTCACCCTATACCATCCCATAACCTGATCACATGGTCATGAAGAGTTGACTAAATGAATCAGAAGGGGTAGGAACCTGATTGCAGGCAAAACTATTCTCCTGGTCTGGTGGATGTACACAGGGAGAGCTCATATATTTGCCTGTGTATAATTTCCTTGGTTAGCTGATTTTTAAAGAACATATACCTTGTAAGGCCTTGTTCACACTATGAGCGTTTGCGGCGTTTTTTAAGCACTGCCAATTTCAGAAATCGCCCTAAAAGTGCATGGGCAATGATTCCCTATGCGAGTGTTTACATATGAGCGGTTCAATGGCGATCTGCTTACAAAAGCGCTGCCTGTACCATTTTCTGAGCACTTTGGCGCAATGGAAGGTATAGGGAAATCACAAAACGCTTGAAAAAGCACTGTGTATAGTGATTTCCCCAGGGCCGGCGCTACCATAGAGGCAAAGGAGGCAATTGCCCTAAAGCCCCAGAGCCTGTAGGGGCCCCCAGTGGCTACTAGAGGAAGAAACATTTTTCAAAAAGACCTTATAGTTTTTGAGAAAATTGATTTTAAAGTTTCAGAGGTAAAAAAATATACATTTAAAAACCCACAGACTTTAACGGTTAATAGCAAATCCACCTTAACCCTCCTGGCGGTATGAAAAATTCCGCCAGGAGGCAGCACAGCAGTTTTTTTTTGTTTTTTGTTTTTGTAAATCATGTAGCGAGCCCAGGGCTCGCTACATGATAGCCGCTGCTCAGCGGCATCCCCCTGCCCGCTTCGATCGCCTTCGGCGATCTCCAATCAGGAAATCCCGTTCAAAGAACGGGATTTCCTGGAGGGCTTCCCCGTTGCCATGACGACGGGGCGGGATGACGTCAACGGGGCGGCGGCGATCGGTGTGCTGGCGCAGCTAGCAAAGTGCTAGCTGCATCCAGCAAAAAAAAAAAAAGTGCTAGCTGCATCCAGCAAAAAAGAAAATCCGCTGAGCAGGGCCGGAGAAAACCTCCTGCGCGGCTTACCCCGAACTACGTTCGGGGTTACCGCCAGGAAGGTTAACTGCTAGAAACCCTAAATTTGCAGGATATGTTAAGGAGATCATTGGTAATAAGAGGAATTTTTTTTTCAAAAAGACGTTATAGTTTTGAGAAAATCGATTTTAAAATTTAGAAGGAAAAAAGTATACTTTTAAATGCGGTAAATGTCACTTTTAGTAGCAAACCTAACGGTAGTGTAACGGTAGTGTAATTTTAAATGTATCAAAAGAAAGAGCAATGAATTTCCTGACGGGGTTTCCAAGGGGTCCATACACAGTACGTATGGACCTCCTGGAAACCCCTTCGCAGCTGCAGCGCTTTGGCCAGGGATCGCTATACAGCTGCAATATGGCTGTATAAAGATCCCTGGCATTTTTTTCTTTTTTCCCAATTTTTTTTTTTTTTTAATGTTTAGATTGTGGGAAAAATTTTTTTTTAAATTATGTGGGGTCCCCCCTCCTGAAACGTTTTATCTCCTTGTCCCCCATGCAGGCTGGGATAGCCAGAATATGGAGCTCCGACCGATTGGGGCGTCACACCCTGACTATACCAGCTGCAAAAGGATGCTTAATGCCGATTTTCGTTCCGGGGTATCTGTTGGGGGCCCCCCCAGGTTTATTTTTCCCTGGGGCCCATTGTTGCTAAAACCGGCCCCGGATTTCCCAAGCACTTTCATGAATAAATACATTGTATTTATTAATTTCCGGGTGAAATAATTCACTTCCTGAAAAAAAGAATCGCTCCGCAAAGGCGCTTAGAAAAGCGCTTAAAAAAATCTCAATAAATCGCTCAGCGCTTGCTATAGCGCTGGCGATTTCTATTGTGAACATAGCCTTAAAGTACTTGGTCAGGAATCTGTCACCAGTCATTTCCTGTAGCACAGACCTCAGAGCCTCAGGCTGTGATCCTTTCCGAGAGCTTTGTCTGTTCCTCATCAACTTCGACTCTGCGGTTAATCCATCATGTGCAGACAGCGCATGTTACGTTTACTGGGTTTGCGCAATTTACATAGTGAGTTATGCAATTAACTTACCCCGCTTCATACATGCAGTCTGGTGTTGATTGTATAAAAGGCAACATAAGAGTTGCATGTATAAAGCGAATTACCCTATTTGCGTAGCTCACTACGTAAATTGCGTACGTCTCGGTAAATGTACACGACCTGCACACATTTTTTTGTGAATCTACCTCTAAGTCACATTAAGGTACAAATGGAATTTTGCACTAATCTATTTTTATGCCAATGTTAGCAAGCAATGTATAGCAAGTTTCATTAATCTTATAGCCACTGGCCAACTTACCAAGGACAAAATACAGGTGTAAAATAATTACAAAAATTTGTAGGCTGCTCCTCCACTTGCTGCGAAGTGCATCACTAGTGTTTTGCCGATCGTAACAGCACCACAATTAACATGTAAATCGCAGTACTCCTTTTCCATCAGCACGATTCCTTTTTACCCAATTTTTTCACAACCGCAATCGTATGCTTGCATGATTTTTGGTGCGATTGTGTTTCATTCCCGGCGGTTCGTGCCGCAATCGTGATGAGTGGAAAAAGCAGGTTGCGCAATTGCAAACTCTGAGCGATTCGGCTTGTAAGTGTAAAAGAAGCCTTATCTTCTCTGTGCAAAAAAAGGTAATTGCAGAAAAATATACATCTTACTGGGAGAAGAGGAATCCACAGTGACAATTACTACACACTATGTCACAACAAGGCACAGACTGAAGATGAGTCCACAGTGACAATCGCTGCACACTGCTACAGCATGCCACAAGCTGAGAGGAGCATAAATAGATCTCTAAACCTAAAAATGATCACAGACTGCTTAGCCATTATACCCCTATCCCACCCCCTTCCATGTCCCCCTTTTCCCATTGCTTTGGCAATGCTTGTATGAATTTTGGCCATGCCAATAAAGCTACAGTAGTTTTGATTTGATTCGATTTACATGTACATGCTAAACCACAATGTTTAGGCTCACTTTAAGATATGCAGGAAAACTCTTCTTCTTTTAGTACAGCAATTTTGGTGCATGGAGTTAGGTTTCAATACTTAATAAGGTATTGTTGGGCTTTAATGGCCAAATAGTAAATTGCTGTAGTGTAAAGTATTCATTAAATCTTGTTGCATAATGCTTGTTTGAGCTATGTATATATATCCATATAAATGAGATTTGTTGTTGGTTGCATTATGATGCCTCTATTAACAGTGCAATTTTTATGGAATGATCGTATTTTCAAAAAGATCATTTAAATCAAAAAAGTTTGTGTTTAATCCATCAACAGCACTATTGAATCCAAACTATTCCCTATATCAAAACCAGATGTGATTGTATATAGGAAAAGATCCACCACGCCAATCAACCAGTTCTTTAACCTTTTAAATGCCTTGCCCGAGTTATCTCATTTTAGATAACTTGGGGCAGCCGACTGAACTCGGGCCCACTATTGTGGAGCGGCAGGGTGCACTTCACATTTACCTGACTCAGACACAGGATTCACCCTCCCTTTACAGAATTGGCTCTTCTCTTCCACCACCAGGATTGGCTCTCCTCTCCATCATCCTCTTGGTCCCATCCTCCTCCTGGTCCCATAATTCTACGGGTACCAGAAACATGATGTCACATGTGATCGGGACACAACGGAGGATGTCAGCATTACAGGACTGCTCAGTGGTGGAAGAGGAGAGCCAATCCTGCAAGGGGAGAGCGAATCCTGCGCCCGTATCAAGCTGATAAAATAAGTGGCGCTGCAGAGCACATGAATAATCTGGTCAAAAAAATAAGAAAGTTCAGTTGAAAAATTGTTCCATTAATGGGTACCTTTAGGGAAAGAGGTGTAAGGTCACATATTTTGTATTTGTATTTTGGCTAATATGCTGATGCATGATACTGTGGAACGTTGACTAAAGTACATTTTTCTCACTGTCTATCTCGATTGAGGACTTTGCAGCACTGTAGGCAAGTATATCATGTCAGTTAGGCTTGGTGTAAGAATGCACCATAAGGCTATATGGGTAACCCCGCCCCCTTAAAGTGCAAAGAGTGCCGAGAACGTCTGACTTAATTAAATATGATTTTTTTTGTATTAATGCATGGTTGTCTTGGATTTATTATAAAACATTGTAACTGCAAGTGCACACATAACAACAATCACATAACTGCCAGTGTACTAAACAATTCATTGTTTAGCAGTTCTTTTTATGGTTATTAGTTAGTGATGAGAAGATCGTTATTATGGTTAGTTATATGGTAGAGTAAAGAGAAAGGCTGGCACTGCTGTGGAAGTAGATTTATTGTTGCATATAATGTCACAGTGCAATATACAAAGTTGCAAAGTCGAATGCAAGAGGTACACATACCATGGTGAGAGGAGGCACGTGGATGCCTAGGCATCCTACGCCCTGCACACACCACCATCCACGTGCCTCCTCTCACCATGGTATGTGTACCTCTTGCATTCGACTTTGCAAATTTGTATATTGCACTGTGATATTATATGCAACAATAAATCTACCTCCACAGCAATGCCAGCCTTAACTCTTCACTCTACCATATTGCTACTTAATACTGCTGGCTAGAGCACGCTAAGGAAGTATTCCTAGGAAGAGGCACCTTTAACCCAGATTGTGCACAGTACATGTATGTTTGCTGTAGTGCCAACCTCCTGTAACCCTTCAGTTATTATGTTTATGTATGACTTGTGTGAGGGTAGCAAGCTTTTGCAGCCTAATAGTATCAGTGTGTAATATGTGTAACCAGAGTTTATAGCATGTAATATTAATATATCTATTTAATGGCATGATGGCTGAGTAGTTCGATTTCTGGCCTTGCAGTGTTAGATTCTTGGGTTTGATACTCACCACGCTATCTGTCTCTCTGTTTCTGTGACTATCCACTGGTAACCCTGGTTTCCTCTCACATGCCTTACTCCCCTTCAGTACTAGTGCATTGCTGGTCACGTTTTCTGCAATACACCGTGGCCCATATGCCATTCACTTTTTCTCCTCAGTTTTCTCCTAAGTGATATTTTCACAATTTGTCGTAAAATGTTTTTTAAGCAAACAGCAAGCAAGAAAATACTGAAAATAAATTTGATAGTACTTTTTTCACCAACTTTTGGGTCCGTTTTCAATTGTAAAATGCTAAAAAGTTAGTTTAAAGAGAAGATGAAAATTATCTCCTAGGAGAAAACTCAGGTAAAAAAGTGAATTGCATATGGCTAATGTTTCATCTTCTCTTCAGAATAAGTTTTTAGCACTCTGTGGGCCCATATGCAATTCACCTTTTCACCTGAGTTTTCTCCTAGGAGATATTTTTCCAACTTGTCATAAAATTCTTTTCAAGCTACCAGCGAGCAAGAAAATGTAGTTTAAAGAGAATATGAAAATTATCTCCTAATACTCAGGTGAAAAAATTAATTGCATATGGGCCCATGTGTGCGACATGCACGTCATCAGAAGAGTATAGAGCAGAGTATGGAATCGCACACCACTAGTGAGGTGCTGGAACCAATATTGTTATCCACAAAAAATTCCAGAGAGTCCGCACACTCTTCAATACCAAGTCTTTTTTATTCAAAACGTGACACAACCATTCCAAGATCCAACAAATCGTTTCGGGGCCCCGGGGGGTCCCCTTTGTCAAGGCAGAAAGAAGAGCATAAACTGCACTGTCTGTTATTTCCAGCTATGCTTTGCATTTCATTGCATGCAATTTTGTACAAACAAATAGGCGATTCTATTCAATATAAATTAAAGGGATCTGCATCGTATCAGAGATCAATGCAAGTGCCGTGCGTTACTGCGGTCAACCGCGTTGCAAGCATTGCGCAAGATCGAAAGGGGCCTAATGAATAGCGGCAAATTAATGGACAAAGTAATAACAATTTCTGATACAAATATTCTAAAAAAGGTTTGCTTGAGAGAGTTGTTGAAAATATAAATAAGACTTAAATTGTAATATTTATCTCATTAAAAATAAATAGATAAAAGCATTACAAATAACTGCTCTTAATTGCTGCAAGAGTTCAGTTGGGGAAGAGATCAGAGGCTGCTATTGTAGTGACCGGGATCATGCTGTGAGAATTCTAGTCAATCACCTATTGTCTATTTTATATCACAAATAACATATAATCTTAACACCAGTAAAGGCAAATAACCTACACGGTTCCCCTCTATCTGGCCACACAGGCTGCTACTGTATTGGTACATTGATAATGATGTTAATATTTATTGACTCTAGTTTGTTGTGCACTGTCTTTTGTACAGCACCCCTGACGATGCCTCCTTTGGAGGTAAAACATGTCAGTTTTTGGTGTTTCAAAAGGTTATGTTTCAACAACTCTCCAGGACAGGAAAAGCGTAATAAATAAATCGACTTTACCTAGTATTGGCCATAGAAGGTCATTTAATTGTGGGTTCAGTGCAGTATAGAAAGTGATGTGATGGTTTCAAAATTCTCTGTAAAGTCCATAGGAAATGTGTCACTAGAATATAAGCAGGTAAGGGAAAGCAATGTCCTTATTGTCATTGTTTATTCTGTGTCATAGAAGCTGTAGTAGAAGAGGCATGATCAGCCATAGGGATGTCAGGGAAGTGGGACATATTGATCAGTGTTTTCTAGTGTTAATTATCTTATATGAAATTTATTTTGGAAGATTTGTAGTATGTTGTACATTCACGTGAATTGGTATCTAAGTAAAATTTCAATGTTAGACAAAGGGAGTGGTTCACAAAACTTGTCTTACCGAATCTCTGATTATTTATTTATTTCATGCATTATCTCTTCTTATAGTTGAGGTGAAAAATAAATAAGGTTAGGTAATTTTTGAGATAAGTCAAACCCTATGTTTTTTCTGGACAAAAATAATTCTCACCATGAAATGTTCGGTAATTATAGCAATACACATGGCACTGATAGAGGATTAGTCGAATAGTCGATGTTCCCCCTGGGGTTAAGATCAGTAAAATCGCTGTGCGCTGTCTGCACATGGCAAAACCCACCGGACTTCCATACATCAGGCCCATTGTCTTGTGTATGTTGCAGTACATTTTTTGTGTTTGTGGAATCTCCCCACCAGTGTCAATTAATTCACTACGAAACACGTGTTATGGATTAGGTACGCATAGTAGCCACACTGTTATGGATTGTGGATTCATGGTCGCCACATTGTTATGGAATGGGGACTTGTGGTGGCCACACTGTTATGGGTTGGGTAGTCATGGTGGCCATTCTGATATGGATTAGGGAGTCATGGTGGCCACACTTGTTATGGATTGTCGAGTAATGATGGCCACACTTGCTATTGATTGGGGACTCATGGTGACCATGTATGTCATGGACTGAAGAGTCATGGTGGCCACACCTAATATGGATTGGGGAGTCATGGTAGCCACACTTGTTATGGATTGGGAAGTCACAGTGGACACGTGTTATGGATTGGAGAGTCATGGTGGCAACACTTCTAATTGATTGGGGACTCATGGTGGCCTCCCGTATTATGGATTGGGGAGTCATGGTGACCAAACATGTTAAAGATTAGGGAGTCATGGTGGTCTAACGTGTTAAAGATTGGCGAGTCATGGTGGCCACACATGGGAGTTACAAAGGTGTGATTGGGAAAGGAGTTGGGGGGGGGGGGGGCTCAAAGCACAATAAATGGAACATCTAGTCTTTTTGCTCAATAACCTGATAGATGCAATGTTAGATGTAGGCCTGGTGTTGGACTTTAAGGTAAATGAGATGCTAAAATTAGGAGTAAAAATCTGTTTATTCCTCAAGAAAATGGCTGCTACTTTTGGGATGCTTGTGTTGCACAGTGCTGTGCACGATTTCTGCTATGGGTAATTGGTTGTTGTAGGTTACTGCAGCTTGTTTTTGCTGTCTGCTTTCTCTGGGATAAGTCCATATTTGTCATATTGTTGTTTATTTATATCTGTGTCATTTATGGTCCTCCAGTTTCCAGCAAACTTTATCAAGATGTGTGGCCTGGCCTTATTCTCTTATCTTTCCTCTAGGTCACAGCTCCGGTTCCAAGTTAAAAGCAACAGTATTGAATGTCAAAGGAAAAGAGTTAATTGTACAAGCAGGCCAGTCAATAAGCCTTACGTGCAGGTAAGGAATTTTATATCATGTCTACTGTGTGTCCAAAGTGGAGTATGTGCACATCTATATGGTCTCCTTTGATTTGAAAGACAAATATCAGAATGTGGGCAGGCTCAGAAGAAGCGGAGGGATAGCCCCGGTAACAGAATAATCCTGCATATAACAGAAAGGGAGGGGGTTAAAACAAATGTCACTCAGGATGTAGAGAGTTTACAGGAGTGGTAGAATGCAAGGAGCATGCAGAGCTTGGAGCAGTATGTTGTCGATGTCCTCAGCCCACCAGTCTGCTCCTTCTGCAGGGAGGGACAATGCTACAAGCATCACTGCTTTCCACTGTGCACTCTGCAAGCATGACCTTTATGGTGCCGGTTCTAGCTACAATAGGGCTCCGGGGCAAAAGTAACCCAGGGGTCCTCATGACAACCCCCCACAACAAATTAACCCCCAAGGGTCACCCTCAACTTTGTTGTGCTCTCCAGGGCCCCTAAATAGCAACTGGAAGCATAGCAACTGTCCTGGCTCTCATATTTCTTCATTAGTCCGTGCACTCCCATCTTCATCCTCACAGGGGCGCCTCTTCTCAGTGACTCAGCACATGTAATTATGTAATAACATGCACCGGGTCACTGAGAAGATGTAGCCAACGGGGATGAAGATGGGGAGCTCACGGACTAATGGAGCAGTGTGCATACTGGGAAAAGTGAGTTCCTATACTGCAAAAAACTTTGCAGGGGTCCCAGGGGAAGCACATGTTAGGGGGAGGCCTGAAGGGGTTCTGCAGCGCTCGCCTAGGTTGCCCTATGGTAATGCCTAGATTATGAAGCAGGTGGTGTCTCCATAGCTGTAATATTATACTGCATGGGTTGCGTAAGGGTATTTCTTAGTTCATCCCTGGACCCCAAATTACTCTTCCCTCCGAGTTGCTACAACTTGGAGGGGGGAATAGTATTTAATGCCACCAGGGATTTGAGTGGCAGCAGGGTGAACCGTTCTTCCTGTGTTGCCTTTCCAGAGATGTGTCCTTGAGGCCACTACTTGTTTAAAAACTTTGTGTATCCTATTCCTGGATGATTGCTGGATGTAACTAATGTGAATATTTGGCTTTGACATTTTTAACTTGCTAACCATTAGCTGTATTTGACTGTTTTTTTACAGAGGAGATCAAACGGTTTCCTGGAAATTCCCAGATGTCAAAAGTAGGGAAAGGTACCAAATTACAGACAATGCCTGTCAAGGAGGCCCCAGTCCTGTGTGCCTAAGGAGCGTAACACTTTACAAAGCTCAAATCAATGACACTGGATACTACAAATGTCAATACGAGCATTTTACCTCACCCAAGACCTTGTCTGCTGTCTATATATTTGTTACAGGTAAATCTGAACTGTTTTTTGTCTAGTTAATGTCATTATCAGGTGCTGCTATACCAACACTGAATTTGGCTTGTTTAAAGGACATCTGAGGTGAAAATAAACTGATGAGAAAACAATTGTATCTATCCCCCTTCTCCTAAAAATGACTATTTTAGATATCCCACAGTTTTATTGGGAAATCTGTTCCATGACTTACCAATCAACCAATTACTGGTCTGAGCCATGCTTACGCGCTTTGAGTCCTACGGGAGAAAAGCACTTTACAAATGTTATTTGTTGTTGTTGTTGTTATTTTATATTTAAATTTAGTTTTTAAGTTTTTACTGTTTCATTGTCTCTGCTTAATGACACCTTCATTGCAGTATGCTAGAGCTCAAATTTATGAATGATTGACCCTTTTTATGTCTTTTCTTCTCTCAGAAGCCATTTACTGACAGGAAAGTGTTTTATGGCTGTAATTACTTAACAGTGAGGGACCGGGTTATGCTATAGTCTGACCCAGTCCGACCCAGACAGAAACTGTCACTTGCATACCTGATGTTTAATCTCTTTCAGGCAGAGAAATAAAAAAAAAAGGAGCACAGCCTAGTTATTTGTGTGCTTTGCACTGTACATACACATGTCTATCTCATCATGTCACATTTTGTCACCTTTGTTGTGCTTTAACTATGTTCATTAAAAACATCTAGCTGGATACATATGCATATCAACCTTTCATTGCAGTTTAGCTGTCATTTTCACAGTTTAACTTCAATTCAGATCTTCCATAGTTTGAAATAATTAAATCATTTTTCTAGGTGTATTTTACATGAAGATGTGTTTCTTCAGTTTGAGCTCAGGGTGGAGTCAGAAAGCCAACTAAACTCAAACCTTTGTCCGCACTAGTCCTAAAAATGGAATCTTCCATGCAAAGGCCGATGCTCGAGGTGAATACTTAGAAACGTCACTGCTTTTCTATGTATGGGCACTAAAAGATTATGAAAGCAGCCATTGTGGACTTATGAAATTTGGAAGTGTACCTGAGAGCGGCATTCGAAAGATTTTATACTTACCCGGGGCTTGCTTCAGCCCCATGAGCACCACTGCATCCCTCGCTGTCCTCCCGGGTGGCTCCGTTCAGCCGCAATCAGCCCTGGCAACTCGCATCAGTTGGGCTCTTCTGCGCATGCGCGGCTGACAGCGCACCTGCAGAAGAGTGCAGCTGACGTGACTGAGCCAGTTACCGGGGCTGATTGCGGCAGAACGAAGCCACCTGGGAGGACAGCGAGGGACGCAACAGTGCTCATGGGGCTGGAGCAAGCCCCGGGTAAGTATAAAATCTTTCCGATTCCTGCTCACAGGTACACTTTAAAGTACACAATAGAAAAATATATGTGCGCTGCGTCCAGGCCCATGATGCCAAGTGAGGCGACTTCCTCAGGCGGCAGAAGGCTGGGGGCAGCACCAGGCAGAAACAGGAAGTGAAGAGAGTGCCTGGCCAACCTATACTGGGGGCAACTGTACCTCGCTACCAATACTGGGGACACCTATACCTGGCTACCTACCTATACTGAGGGTGTTTTTTGGGGGGCTTACCGCAGCTATAACGTGCTTTGCAAATTGTCAGGTGCTGTGCAATCATTCAAAAATGGGCGAGGGGAGGGACACATCCTCTCAAGTTTGCCTCTGGCAACAAAAAGTCTAGAACTGGCTCTGGCTGCGTGTTCCAACCAGGACTAAAGGATATTATGTCCAATGTGAATCAGGTCTCCAATGCCAGTGTCAGACAATGAAAGGAGGAAAGGTAGCATCCAGCGTAGCTCTCTCAGAGGCTGAGGCTCAGAGGACAGGGACAGGGACGGGGTATTAACGGTCTAGTGTGCATATAAGGCCTTTGCCCTGGTCCTCCTTGATGGATTATTTTTTGCCTTTAACAGCTGGTTATCGACCATGACCTAAAGTACAAACTTTAAGCAAAGGTAATTTTTTGCTCATTGTTAAGGCTAAGGCAACAAGGCTCCTTAAAAAACGTAACTTTTTTTAGATTTAGGATATCAACAACAGGAGTCCCAGCCAACAAATAGTACATATTTTTGTATGTTTAAACAAAGCATCCCTTTAATTCCCCCGCTATTGTTTCCTTGTTTGCCTACTGGTGCTACATTACAGTCCTTGGCTGAACTTTTGTACCCCTGTTTTATCCTTTGGAACTCCACATTTCCTGTGAGCCAGACATGCCCATTGACAGTCTCTCTGTATCAGGAAGTAGCAAGCTGGGGAGGATGAGTGTGTTAAATGTTATCCCAGTGGTCTGCGCCTTGCAATTCCATGCCCAAAGCGTGATGGGCCTGAAGTATAACTGGATACACATATATTCCTGGAAGAGGATAGTGGCTTTTGACAATTTGGCTGTTGGAGTGGAAGGATATAAAGTCTCCATTTCTTAATGCTGGATGGCGCCAATGGTTCCTGCATTCATGATGAAGTCCAAGGTCTTCTGGCTGCGTTTGCATGGAAAGGAAATGATAAATTTGTTAATTACATGGCGCATTGTAACTAAGTAGCGCTTACCGTGATGTGATTTCTGGTGATTCCACAATACAAGCTCAAGACTACTTTCATCTTTCTTATGATTACAAGAAATAGTAATGCCTCATTAAGTGGAGTTTGAGGGGGTTCATAGTGATTTATCACAGACCTCCACTGTTTCGGAAAGAGGACGCTTGAACAGATCGAAATTTAAAATAATAAAAATAAAACACCCTGTCCCCTCTCTGCTCCTCTTAGGCTACATCTCCACTGTAGGGTAGCATTTTCGTGTTTGGAAAGACTCATGGAATTGTTATGCGTTTTTATGCGAATTTCTCATGTGATTTTTTGCAAAGGCTCATGTTCTGCCCAGTGACAAAATGGCACGTTGAAAAGGGTCGTGCAAAAATCTGATTATATGTGATATATCCCATGCGGAATGTGAAAAAACGCAGCAGGTTGTCTGTTTTCCCTGGATACAATGGCATGTGCAAAATGGCATTACATGGAAACGCTCCTATTCACAATGGTTGGTTAGCATAGTAATGCAATTTTCCGTTACAAGATTCGAAAAAAAACCACACACGGAAACTTAGTCTTACCATAAGCCAAAAGCACACTTAACCTTAAAAGTAGCAAGCATTGGGCCTTATGCACTTCACTTTTTCTCCAAGTTGATATTTTCACACCTTATCAATAAAATGCTTTTTAAGCCACCAGCATGCAAGAAAATACTTAGAATAATTTTGACAGTACTTTATCACCTACTTTTGGTACTTTTTCATTTGCAGAAAAAGTTAGTTAAAACAGAAGATGAAAGCTATCTCATAGGAGAAAACATTGGAGATAAAGTGAATTGCATAAGGGCCATTATTTGTTAGTTGTGTGTGGTCTGGTGTTAGTCATGGAGATAATCAGAAGACATGACAACAAAAGTTGTTTAGATTATACCTTTAACCACTTGACCACTGAGGGTTTTTTTCCCCTTTAGGACGAGAGCAATTTTCACCTGTCAGCCCTCCTCCCTTTCTTTCGCCAATAACTTAATCACTACTAATCACAACAAAATGAGCTATAATTGGGTTTTTTTTTGCCACCAATTAGGCTTTCTTTGGGAGGTACAGTATGCTAATAATTATTTTATTCTGAATGCATTTTAATAAAAATAATAAGAACAGAAAATGAAAAAAAAATCATTTATCAGTTTTCGGCTATTATATTTTGACTTTTACTCATGGCTAACACGGTACAACACTCTACTGCTTCTAATATTTTGAAAATAAAACATTCTTTTTTTGTTATTAAAGAGCTTTATTGAGTAATAAGGACAAATAAAACTCGCTTAAAATAGCAATGAGCTTTCAGAAATACAAGGAAGCCAATATAAAAAGTCAAACATAAATGTACATCCAGCATACAGATAAACAGCAATCGAAGAGCAAGGTCAAACAAACCGGGCCATTCAACCTGGGAAATGGGGCACTAGTAGTGCTGCACTTCTACCAGCTGAGATCCCAGGGATCAGTCCATCCAATAGCTCTTCTTTACCTAAAAAAATACTTAAAACTAAGGCTAAAACTAAAAAAAAAAGGAAAATAATTTTTTTTCCACTGTACTACCTAAACGTAAGGGTGAAAATAAAACATTCTACTGCGGATAGAACCCACACATTTTATTTGCCCATTTGTCCTGGTTATTGCAACATTTAAAATATTTCCCTAGTAGAATGTATGGCGCCAATATTTTATTTGGAAATAAAGGTGCATTTTTTCAGTTTTGCATCCATTACTAATTACAAGCCCATAAATTAAAAAATAACAGTAATATACCCTCTTGACATACATATTAAAAAAAGTTCAGTCCCTAAGGTAACTATTTATGTATTTTTTGTTGTTGTTTTTACGCAAAAAAAAATCGGGGGTACTATGGGAGAGTGTTGGAAGGAAAGAGTTAATTTTAAATGTAAATGTAGGTATTTTTATTAAATAAAATGTATTTAGGTGTAATTTTGTTATTTGGCCACAAGATGTCCTTGCGCATTATTTACTATTCACGTATGTAAGTACATGAATAAGAAGTAATGCATGGCACTGTAACTCCGAAAGATACAATACAGTGTTCATTGACACTTAGATTAATGACTTACTTTTTGTTTAGATTAATAACTTTGTTTCATATGTTGCTGATGAAAAATATTCTTACTTTTTAATGCATTGGAGCTAATTGCAATAAGTAAATGAACAAGCTAAGAAAAAGACTCTATGTATTCCCTTTAAAGTACGCGAGAGCTTACACTGAGCGCGATCCCCGTTTTGGGGTGTGTGGAAGTTCTGGCAGCAGTGAATGGTGACACGATGTCTGCAGGGCAGCTTGTTGAGCACCTTCTAGTGTTATCTGAGGTGGAATACAGGAAATTGCTCTACAGCACTAGCAAAGTTTGGAATTGTTGTTTTAATCCCTTGACATGAATGAATACATCCCTCGGGGAGCCGCAGTAATCAGTTCTACAAATGATTAAAAGTATGAAACGAATGACCTTCTCACACATCCACCACTCCTGGAAAACAACAAGTCTGTTTTCGCAGCTTCGTTACACAAGTCCTTCAACTTCCCTAAAACAGGAGGAAATTGTCACTGGCACATGGATATACTCTGGACATATTATGAAAATATGGATGACATGGTAACCATTACTTGGATTTCATAACACGTTTTTAATCCTATCTGTGTGCAGGATTTCCTTCAGAGAACTCCTTCATAAATCTTTAGTTTGCAGCAGGAAATTCGAGAATAAGATGCGAGTCTCTCTGGGATATTATTTGGTGTCTTGCTGCCCTTCAGCTCTAGGATAAGTAGTCAAAACAAAAATAATAATCAGACATTCTAAAGGCATAGGTATTGTCTAGTCTTGTCCCACCTAGGTCAACCAAGCATGCACATGGACTGCAGCAAAATATCCTAATTGTAGAAGCAGGCTGTACTTCATAGTATTTTATGTTGGCCCTAACAAGTCCTTTTCTTTCTTCTCATGGTTTGTACTTGATTTTTAATGTGTTGGAGCTCAATAAAGAAAAGATGGTAACCATAATATTGCGTGCCTCTTATTTGTAGTCAGTTGCTCCTAGGATGCAGAGGTTGTGACCATAATAGGGCACTTGAACCTGAGGTGCCCACTCCTCCTGTTAGCTCTTCATTGGTGCTATGCTGGTAAAGATCACCTCTATATGTGCCTTTAATAGCGGTAATCATTAATGTGCCATTCCTTTTTCTCTGCTTACCGCTCTCTCACACAGCAACACATACCCACTTTGTATATTTCCCTTGTCCAGTATAATGGACCAGGGTTGTATCTTCACCTCATGCTAGGAGAGTTGAAAGTAACAACCTACAAGCATGTGGGGATAGGCCACAGGGTGGTTTATGGTGGATTCTGGGAGCCCTCTTTAATAACTAGTGGATCCCCAGATGTCTGCCTCTCTCAGATAGGTGGGCAAGGGAGTTACTTTTAACCCCTTATTATTTACAAAAATTACTCTTTCTTTTTTTCAAAATTAGACTCTTTTATTTCCATCTGCATGCTTCTTTCTTCTGTTGGTGTCTTGTGACATCATTTTGTTCTGTATACTTCCAACTTCTTATGTCATTTCCATCTGTAAATATCTTTCATCTTTTGTGTACTTCCCCCTTGTGACATCTTCTTCTTCTGTATACATCTATCTTCTGTCATTTTCATCTGTAAATGTCTCTCTTCTTTGACCTTCTATTATTCAAATCTCTTACTTGCAGCCCAATGTGCACTATCTGTCTCCACAACTACCCACCGCTGCAGTAATCAGGGACTTCCTTGGCAGGCAGGTCAATCTGCTACCATTGTGGGAACTGATAGGAAATTTACATTTGGAATGACAGGGCCTCTTGAAACATTAAACATCTGCATTACACATCTTCTTAAGTGGCCACTAATGGTCCAATTTCTAGTGAAAAATTGTTAGAGTGATCAGAAATTCTGATCGGAAGAAAAATCGTTCACTACACCATCAATGAACCAATCTTTGCTTCCTATCTATCACAACCTATCAAAAAAAAAAATCAAAATTTTGGTTTGACAAAAATCCAGTCGGACGATTTTTTTTATAATCATTCATAATCGATTGTGCCCATCAACTTTGATCGGAAGAAAAATCGTTAACTACACCATCAGCGAACCATTCTTTGCTTCCTATCTATCACAACCTATCAAGAAAATCCAAATTTTGGTTTGACAAAAATCCAGTCGTACAATTTTTTTTTATAATCGTTCATAAATGATTGTGCCCATCAACTGGGATTATTTTCAACCAATCCGATCAGAATTTGTGATCGCTCAAACAATTTTTTGATATTGGACCGTTAATGGCTACCTTTAGAAGGATTTTTTTTGGGGGGGGGGGGGGGGGGGAGTAGTATTAGAAAAAATCTTATGTTCAAATGTTTTATTTATTTTATAAGTAGGAATATATAAAATGCCACAAATGAAAACATTACATTAGACTCCCACCTGCTGGTTTATCTGGAAAGCTATGTACATTTTGCTTTAGTGCAGGTTACTACCGATGAAAAAGCTCTGCAGAGAACAACATGGCCTAGTTATTAGACACCAAGTCTGGGGACTTGGGCTTTTATGATGTTCAAGAATGCTTTAGTAAACTGGCATCCTCTTCTGCTAAGAAACTTTTAGCAGTGAAACTGGCATACAAACAAAAAAAAACATAACCTTAAAAACACATGCTTTTTTAAATGCTAATTTTTAGTTCTAATCACCATTAGAAAACACATTTTAAAAATGATTAAACTGCTTACATTCCTTTAAAGAAACCAAAAAAGTATGTCATTCATTTTAAAAAGTCACACGTCGCTAAACTAGAATAGCTTATGTTGGAGTTTCCTCTTTCTCGGTACAGGATAATTTCCTCTCTTTGTTTCAGGGTTTAGATGTGCTGATATCATCCACCAATCAGCTTTGATTGTGTGTGGGTGTGTGCGCCTCACACTTCTCTATTCTCCAATAAAAGCTATATTCTATCTCTCTTAGGAAATGCATAGAAAAAATGGCATGAGTCATGTCACTTGCGTGTCTAACAATACCACTGAAGCACAGAGTGAATCGTCATCCCACAGGGCAATTAACATTCCAGTTCATCAAACTTTTTTCTCCTGAATATTGAACAATACAATATATTAAATAGGTTTTTTTAAAAAGGAATCCAGGTGAACAAATAATAAAAAAAATAATGCTATATTAATCCTTGTTATGTCTGTTTACAAATTCAGGGGGGAAAAATCCACTTTTTCAAAAATGTTGCAGTTGGGAGGACCACTTATTGCAGCAGTGGTTTTCCATCGAAATTTTTAATTTCGCATCGTAATGCCAAATTTCAGGGAAAATCATAATTCATTTTGTAATTAAGTGTGCATAAATCCCCTTCTCAGGATTGATCAAGTGGCTATATACAATTAAATACTACTGTCTTATTCTGATTTTTGTTGTTGTTTATCTTTACCTCCTATTTTAGCATTGGCTGGAAATTATAATGGTTAAGGGCTCTGCCTCTGACAGAGTTAAAATCTTCCTGTTCAGTAAGTCTATTCTGTAGACCTTGGGCAAGACTCCCTAACACTGCTACTGCCTATAGAGCGTGTCCTAGTGCAGGGCTTTTCAACCCTGTCCTCAAGTACCACCAACAGTGCATGTTTTGTGGAAATCCACAAAGGCAGTTAATCAGCTCTGCTGAGACACCAATTACCTTACCTGTGAATGTTTGTGGTTTTCTGCAAAACATGCACTGTTGGTGGTACTTGAGGACAGAGTTGAAAAGTCCTGTCCTAGTGGCTGTAGCTCCGGTGCTTTGGGTCCACCAGAAGAAAGCACCATATAAATGGTATTTGCTTATTTTCATATTTTATGTTCATAATATTATTATTTTTATTTATTTCCCAGGTAAGAACAGTGCATTTGTAGATCCTGAAAACAAGGAACCAAAAGTAGTTACCATCACCGATGGAAAGAGGCTGATTGTCCCATGTCGGGTTACATCCCCTGATATTACCGTCACGTTAAGAAAGGTACTGTGAGAAGGCATTACCATAAAGCAGTGATAACGTGATGGAAGTATTTTTTAAATCTGTTTAATTGCATCATTTTCAAATATGTATCATTAAAACAACCTTGAAGTGCAGCTATAGTATAGTCCGGGGGGGGGGGGGGGTGTCCGGGTCCCGTACTGGCCGTACGGATCCCTCAGGATCCGGTCAGACTGCGGTCAAAAAGGATCAGTTCGGCATCCAGAAAGTAACACTTCCGGATTGCCGATACTGAACTTTTAAACAGGCGCAGCAGCACAGACAGGCATGGGGGGAGTCGGGGGGGGGGGGGGGGGGACAGCGCACACAGTACAGGACAACAGCCCACAATACAATAATAAACATACCTGGGCTGTTGTCCTGTCAGCGCTGCCGTCTCCTCCCCCCCATCTGTCCATGCCTGGACCCCCCATGTGGCAAAGGACGGGTGCCATAAGCACCCATTCCTATTGCCAGTGTGATGAGAAACTTTCGTTTCTCATCACTTCCTATGGTTCGGGGAAAATGGTCAGGTTCCGGGCCAGGTGCGGCGGCCGGAGCTGCGTTCCTGAAAAATGCTGCATGTTGGAAAAACCTGGCCCGGACCGCAGACCAGATCAGGGCTGAATAAGTTGTTGAATAACAATGTAACAATATTGTTGAATAACAATGTATCCATTCACATCCGGGTCCGTTTTTACATTATACGGTGCGTTCCGGGTCCGGGGAAACCGGACCTGGAACGCAAGTGTGAACCGGGCCTTCGCGGATCAGTCAAAACCATCCTTATCAGCCTGCCAACAGACTGTACACACGGGCAAACTGTCGGCAGAACGGCCGCCTTCTGACGACCCGTCGTTTGATGGAATCAGGCGCCTTTAAAGAAGCAATAGCCAGGGCCAGTTAAGGGGAAGATGAGATATGGGAGACTGCTGTAGGTTTTTGTTTACATTAATTTGCTTAGGTAAACTTTACCTGTAGAGATATATGTATAGTGGCTGTACATCATATGCAAATCATTCTTCTGGAGTCTGTGGTCTAAAGCTGGCCATACACTAATAGATTTCTAAGCAATGTTCCAAAATGATTGATTTTTTTTCCTGAAAATAACTGATTCAGAAGGATTTGATCTCTACATCAATTTCCAATAGATTTCAGCAGGGACTCTACTGAGAATCAACCAAACCACGGTGTTGCACCATTCAATGTAGCGCAAAGCTATGGGCCATCGATCTTCCATCCTGTCCGATTGATGCTTTTGATCAAAATTCAATCGATGTGACATTTTAGGGAATTGATTCCCAACAGATGAATCGGATCTGCAGGGAATTGAATGGGAAAACCGATGACTGTATGGGCACCTTTACAACCTTGGAGGAGACTCCAGACTCTTCTCATTTGGTTTATGATATGTACATGTTACTGCTTTGACATTTTGATTTCATTCTTTCTATATATTCAATATTTTGACTCTTTATGTTTTTGATGAATGATTGATCATTATTCTTTGTACCATACTATGATGCATCAAAAAAAAAGTAAAAAAAAAAAAAGAAGCAAATGCCAGGAATTAGCATTTTTAAAATTGTTATTTTTAAATTATTTTTGAGAATTATCATTTTGTAAATAATCATTTTAAAATGTATGATTTTTGTATTTTCGTTATTTGCAGTGGAGGAAAGGGGTTTTAAGGTTAGGCGTCAGGAAGTGGGGGATTTAGGGTTAGGTGTCAAGAAGGGGGGGGGGGTGGGGTTATGTGTCAGGAAGGAAGGTTTTAGGGTTAGGTGTCAAGAAGGGTGGGGGGGTTGGGTTTATGTGTCAGGAAGGAAGGTTTTAGGGTTAGGTGTCAGGGAGGGGGGTTTTGAGGTTAGGTGTCAGGGAGGGGGGGTTTAGGCCAAGGCATCAGGAAGGGGGTCTTAAGGGTTCTGTTTGAGAGCAGGATTAGGCTTAGTTGTAGTAAAATATTGGTAATACCAGTGTTTTTCTATCGTCAATTACCACTGTTAATAATTTTTTGTGTTCATTTGAGCCTAGAATGGTAATTATTGTTCACACTGTAAGTGTGAACAATAATTACCATTCTAGGCCCAAATGAACTTCACTTCACCCTACTCCCTTTTAATACCGTTATTTTACCATATTTATTAGTATAATGGAGATATTCATGAAAAAAACTGTAAAAAATCATTGTTATATACGACAGGTTGAAATGTTGGCTTCACCTTCTTTTTTTTTCTCCGCACCCTTATTTAATGTACGCGGGTTCATGTGAGAATAGGGTTAGGTTAAGTGATTATTGTTATTATTATTTATTGTATTTATAAGGCTCCAACATATTACGCAGCGCTGAACATTAATTTAGGTTACAGACAATATTTAGCGGTGACAAACAGCAATGACAATACAGGAATACATGCAGACCAGATCACACAGCACAGTATGAGTACAGGTAATGCTTAGTCAGTCACTGGAGGGGAGCATGGAGATTAGGCAAGTTAGGATCACTCACATGCATAGGATGGGTGCACAGTAATGGAGGTGCATGATCAGGTAGGACACAAAAGGAGGAGGACCCTGCCCAAAGGCTTACAATCTAGAGGGAGAGGTGGGGACACGAACGGTAGGTGACCAGAGTTCAGCTGCAGGTTTAGAGCAATTGTGAGGGGTGGTAGGCCAGAGTGATAGTAAAATATCAGTAATATACTTCATGATTATATATTACCCATTAACCAATAGTAGAATACTGGTAATTTTACTGATATTCTACCAGCGGCTATCCCTGTCTCCTTATTTACTGCAGTGATTTTTTGTATGTACGCCTCCTGAGTCCTGTTATACACCTGGCTGAAAATAATTACCTTCCTATTAAGTTCATTCTATAAGTGTGCTTTCTATTTATAGCTGGATAGAACGTCTAAACTTAGCAATTGTTGTTCCTCTGGTGGTAAACACGAGCTTGTTATGTGGAAAGACTAATGGCTGTAAAGTTTAGGCACACTGGGGCCACATTTGGTTCCCATACAACAACATGTGTATTTATAGGTATAGGAAGTCTAGACCTTTCAAGGTTTTCTATAGCTGAAGGAATATCTTTAGACTGGCCTGTCTGCTGAGCTGCTGCACTGCATGGGAATCTGTTTTAAGCTGAGAATAAAAGCACATCACTCTTCACCACTTCCTATGTTATAGGGAGATTCACAGCGGGAGTTCGTCTTCCCCATTCACAACACCGACAAGAGAGAGACAGTTCATGTTACACTGTGCTTTGTAACGGGGAGTAAGGATGACATTTGTACCGTCTTCATACCAATTTGGAAGTTGTAGTATGTTGTGTGTGTGGTTTTTTTAGTTGCTTGTTCCAGTTTTGGCTGATTCTGATTAGGCTGTTAGACTAGACTAGCTCTTTGTACTCTATTTCCAATATTAGCCAAAAGCAAAACCAGGCAACAAAACAGGTTATATTTAGCAAATCTGCATATAACCGTACTACAAATAGTCATACCATTGTCACTATGATGATGATGCTGCAAAATATACAGTATATCTATAGAGAGAGAAAGAGAATAGAGAGAGTTGTTCTGCTCTACTTGTCACTTTTCAAATGGGACTTACTGTGAAGTGGAATTATCATCATTTTTTTTTTCTCTGAAACATTTAAAGAGACTCTGTAACAATTTTTTCAGCCTTAGTTCTTCTATCCTATAAGTTCCTATGCCTGTTCTAATCTGCTCTGGCTTACTGCAGTCTTTCCTAACTGCACTGTCTCTGTAATAAATCAATGTATCTTTCCTCTGTCCTGTTTGTCGGGCTAAAGCTTGATTGTGTGGAATGTGCAGGGCTGCTTGTGATTGGTAGAAGCGTTACACACCCTCTGCAGGCCCCCTGCATACTCTGAATGACTCATACACTATGCTTAGCTGAGCCTATTAGAAGCTGGTTAGTTTGTTTGTAAACACTGCCTAAAACTGTTAATTACAAGCCAGGATTGCAGCAGAGAGTGGCAGAAACAGCACAGAGGGGCACAGGAGAAAATAATGAATAGAATGGTATGCTTTTTATTGTAAGAATATTAGAGTACAGATTCTCTTTAACACACTAAATAATGAAAATAAAACACTGTAAGACTGCTCTGATGCCTTTTGAATGCATACTGTATTTACACCTCACTGAAGCTGATTAATATAATTGCCGGCTGCTGGACAAATTATCAGATGTACTCCTAAAGAAATAATTAGTGAGCAAATAAAGGGGAGAAAGTTCTCTACAGGCCCATACACACGTCGGATATTTTCAAACGACGGGTCGTTTGGACGTCCCGTCGTTCAGTCCTTCGGACGCCAAATCAGGCATGTGTACAGTCCGTCGTTCAGGAGATAAGACTGGTCTTGAGCGCAGATCATTCAAGACCAGTCTTATCAGCTGAACGAGGGACTGTATACACGCCCGATTTGACGTCCGGACGACTAAACGACAGGACGTCCAAAACGACCCGTTGTTTGGAAATATCCGACGTGTGTATGGGCCTTACCTCTCTAACCATTTCTACCTTGTTGACACAGTGTATACATTTCCAGCTCAATCTAGGTCAGCAAAGGCAGGCTTATCAATTAGCATTCGTTACAAGACCGTGCATGCGTAGAACGCAGTGGGTTACTGCGGGGGACCGGAAGATCGGTTTGTCCAGGCGCAGGCACAGGGCGGCTGCAGGGGGGGGGGGGGGCGCTTTAGGTTTCCTTTAAAGTGAACCTGAAGAGAGAGGGATATGGAGGTTGCCATGTTTATTTCATTTTAAAGAATACCAGTAGACTGGCTGTCCTGCTCATCCTCTGCCTCTTATCCATTTAGCCATAGACCCTGATCAAGCATGTAGATCAGGTGTTTCTGACCAAAGTTTGACTGGATTAGCCACATGCTTGTTTCAGGGCTGTGATTCATACACTATTGTTGCCAGGATGGTCTACTGGACAGCCAGGCAACTGGTATTGTTTAAAAGGGAATAAATATGGCACCCTCTATATACTGCATCCCTCACTTCAGGTGTCCTTTAAAGTGAACCTTAAGTCAGGGGAAAGAAATGAGTTTCACTCACCTGGGGCTTCCTTCAGCCCCCTGCAGCTGATCGGTGCCCTCGCAGCCCAGCTCCGATGCTCTTGGACCCGCCGGCGGCGACTTCCGGTTTCGCCGGCACCGGCCGACAGGCTGGGAACGCGAGTGATTCTCCGCGTTCCCAGCCACAATAGCACTCCCTATGCTGCTATTGCGGCAAGGAAGGGTGCAATAGCAGTATAGGGGGTGCTATTGTGGCTGGGAACTCGAAGAATCACTCGCGTTCCCAGCCTGTCTGCCGGTGATTGCGAAACCGAAACTCGCCGCCGCCGGGTCCAGGAGCATCGGAGCGTGGCTGCGAGGGCACCGATCAGCTGCAGGGGACTGAGGGAAGCCCCAGGTGAGTTAAACTCATTTTTTCCCCCCTGACTTAAGGTTACCTTTAAGGTGCCCATCAATGATACAATGTTGTAAAATCGTTCCAAATCTATGTAGCAGAAGGGTAACGTGTAGTGAAAAAAAAGTGCCCCAAATGGGTACTTACCTAGGTAGAGGGAAGCTTCTGGATCTTTCAGAAGTTTCCACCGCCCACTCCACCTTCCCATTTCAGCACTGAGACCTTCCAAAGCTCTTAGCTCTTTTATAATCTGCAAAGTATTTATCTTTTTTGGTCTCAATTCTGGTAGCTATGTGAGGTAAATATATTTTTTTTAGGTAAAAAAAACCTCATGAGGTATTTTTTTCTTTTTTTTTATTACCAATTCTGAAAGATTTTTCTCCATTTCCACACATGAGGTAAAACATGAGGTAAATGCATAAAGTGAGGTAAAACATAGCTATTCTCATGGAAATGATGGGGCATGTTAGCACATAATTTACCGATCAGTTTAAGACCTGCCTGTACCTTGCGGTAAAGTCAATTTGTATGCATTTTGCAGTTTTTAGTGGTGTTCTTATTGCTGTTTTAGTGTCATTCCTCTTCAGGCAGTGTAATAGAAAAGAATAGTAGAAATAAAACTCCAAGTATTTACTGGATTTTTCTTTTTATAAGGGATGCCTTTAAATATACTTTTCATAGGTTGCTACAAAATCAAATGCACCTTTCCCCCCTCAAAAAAAAAAAGATCTTCCAAAAACTATCCTAACTTATGGAAGACAATTAAAGAGTATTATTATTTATTTACTGAATGCTTACCGCTGAAATACCTCATTTTCGGTAAAATTAATGCAAATTCAGAATCATTTTACGTCATGAATTACCTCATAATTTACCTTATGAGGTAAAACATGACTAAAACCTACCATAATTGCTAAATGTTTAAAAACATTTCTTTTGCTACAGCTGATAGAATCCTGCAATAAATCTGCAGTGTTTCTACTTCCTGCTTTCATGGAAGACAGACATAGGGTTAACTTCCTGTGTTTACAAATTAGCTGCTCTGCCGAGACAGCCATCTGACACAGCTGAGAGATCAAGTTACAATTTATGATTAATTACAGATAAGGGGGAATTAGACAGGCTAAACTCTCTAAATACATACTGGGTGCATTTCTATATGTTTTCCTTCTGTCCTGTGCAAGAGTTCAGGTCCACTTTAACACAATTTAACAGTGTTTTATAAGCTGTTTTACAGCAGCTTCTATATGATCTTCCCTATTTATTTATTAGCTCTTCGAAGGCGAACTCTCTAAGCCTGAAGACAAGAACATTATTTGGGACAACAAAAAAGGTTTCATCGTCCGAAAGCCAAGCTATGTTTTTATTGGCCTCCTCAGCTGTGAGGCGAGAGTGAACGGGACGCTCCAGAAAGTTACTTACATGACACACAGACAAAGTGAGTAGCTACAGAGGACGCCTCATTATTGAATTGTTGCCTTTGCGTATCATTCTGTGTGTTCACAGCAGTAACGTGATCATTGTTTACAGCCAGTACAATTCACAGTGTGGAGCTCGACGTGCCCAGTTCCATCAAAATCCTTCGTGGCAACTCTCTGACTATGAACTGCACTGCCATCACCGACCTGAATACTAGACCAGAGATAACGTGGATATACCCTGCTTCGGTAAGGCTCTCATTCTTACTCTGTGGCAAGCCTGGTAAGTGCCATGGGAGCCAAAACACAATGGCCCTGCTTCCTTCTCATACTAGAAAAGGAAGCAGAAGCTAAACATGATCACATGATTACGACTACCAAATCAGAGACTTACAATTCAGTCACCTGATCAAATTGGTCATATTTTGCCATGTATTTCGCTTAAGAACAATTTCTGTCATGAAAAAATGTTCATCTCTTAGTTGCTAATGTCCGTGTCCAGTCATGATGCATTCATTATTAAAAACAGCTCTTCGGGAATGTGTTGCCATTGCATAACCAAAACTACAGTATTTGAAGTAGGCAATAGGAAGAATATGTACACTATTTGTGCAATTTAAACAAAAAAAAAAAAACACTTTTTTTTAAATTAATTAAAGTCTCTTCTGGATTGATTACCATAATAAAAACGTAGAAAAATGTTGCAGTAGATGCAGTTTACAGCTGCAAACTCTCAACAACTATATCTCCTACTGCTTGTTAACCTTGACCACCCAGTCTTAAGTAAAATGTATTTGTATGTTGTCTTTTGAAATGTGGTTACCTGCATACCTTTATTTTACTGGGAGACATCACGGAGCTCAACCTGAATTATTGCAAATACTTTCTGAACTTTTGTTTTTATAGCATTTTAGTAAGGGGGCTTTTTGGTCCATTGTAGCCCCTTACACACTCCAATTAGTTCTGGTTCACCATGAGCTTGCTGGGCAATCTGTACCTTTATTTTGTCTCAGTGAGGTCCTAATCTTCAGATATACCCACAAACTGCCTGCGGACATATCTTCAGACTGCAGACAGGAAGTAGGAATATCTGAGGAATCAGACTTCACAGAGAAAAGGTAAAGGTAATGTTTCAGAGGAGAACTTACTGTGTCTCTGTGAAGTCCCAGTCCTGAGATAATTCCACTTCCTTCCATAGAAAGTCAGCTGTTCTACAAACACAGAACATTTATATCGCGCTTTTCTCCTGGCGGACTCAAAGCGCCAGAGCTGCAGCCACCAGGACGCACTCTATAGGCAGTAGCAGTGTTAGGGAAACTTGCCCACGGTCTCCTACTGAATAGGATCTGGCTTACTGAACAGGCAGAGCCGAGATTCGAACCCAGGTCGCCTGTATCAGAGGCAGAGCCCTTAACCATTACACTATCCAGCCACCCTACAGGAGGTAATAGGGAATGTCTGATGAATGGGACTTCTCAGGCACAAAGTAAAGGTATACAGTTAATCACGCTTCAGAGGAGACCATACAAATGCATTCTATTTTTTAAAAAGACATTTCGAGTTCAGGTACTCTTCAAAGTATACCTTGCATTACCACAGCAATGCCAGATGTAAGTGAACACTGTTATAGTAAAGGAAAGGCAAACGTGACAGTTCTCTGATAATTATAATTGCATGTTTAATCACAGCGGAATAAACCAGTGCATTTACAAGTAACTATATCACACATGGTTTAGTATACGTGAACGTGTAGTGTGTACTTATATCATGCCTAAATGCCATTATTTGTAATGTTGAAACACTTATTTTACAGAAATTTGGCAAAATTGTTGTCCCCATGAACAGAGTCTTCTTGACCAATGATAAAGCTGTAGTTCACAGCATGCTGCGTATTGCCAGAGTAGGCTACGTGGATCAGGGACAGTATATCTGCACCGCAAAGAATGGTCCATCTTCCAAATCTGACAACACTGCAGTCCGGGTTCACGGTACGTAATATCACATGACCCAGGTAAATTTGCTGTTAAAAATATAACAAAACTATTTTTTCGTGGTGGAGATGAACAATTTCTCTTATACCATTTTTTCTATTGGTGAAATAATGTAGGATAAAACAGGAAGCAGTAGTGATCACTTGAGTGACTGCTAAGTCTCTGATTGGCTGGTTTTGATGGCATGGTCACATGTTATCTCTGCTGCCTGTTATATGCTGCATGATTTCACCTGTTAGTCAAGCACATGTGCATGAAAGCCTATGGATCAAATGAGAATCTCATAAAGTGATACTGGATTGTGCGTTGAACAGAGCTGCTCATCCAGATTCTGGATATCCGGGTAACCCGGATATCCAACCTTTTTTCAGCTATACAACCGGATTCGGATTCTGGATACCTGGGCCCAAATTCGGATAGCTATCTGCGGATATTTAGTTGCATACCCGGTCCCGGATATCCGCAGATATCCGGCAGATATCCGGAACCGAATACTGTAACTAAGGAGATGACATCCTGGAGCCAGTCAGAGGGCTCCCAGCAGAAGCCCTAGCAACCAATCACAGAAGGAATTCCTGGCCAGCCCCACCTGACCTCATTGAGCCAATCAGAGGCCTCCCAGCCTAAGCCCTGGCACCCAATCACAGAAAGGAACCCTGGCCAGCCCCCCCCCCCCCCTCCAGTATAATAAGGAGGGCTGCCATGATGAGGCATATCGTCTCAGCTTGGGAATGCTCACTGCTCCAGTGCTGCAGCAAGGGCTGTACATAGTGATAAACCCAAAGCTGTTCAGTGATTAACCCCTTCACTATCACTACACTATTGTTAAATCATTAATTAGCTTGATGTCATTGTGTGACAGTCAGACTGTGTGCTGCAGGCAGCTGCTATGTGTCTCTGTGTGGCCAGCTATTAGCCTTAGCTAGCTACAGTATAGGTTAGGTTAGGGATTAGGGGATAGGATTACTGTGTTATTGTGTACTTAGTACTGTATTACTGCAGTCAGTGCTAGTAGTTGTTAGAGTAGTAGCACTACTGTGTTAGCTTTCTACAGAACTGCTGTGCTGTGAGCAGTGCCAGTGTGACAGTTATTGTGCACTAGTGTCTTCTCCTCTGCTGTCTGACTGTCACTCGGCACTTGACACTAGTGTTGGGCGAACACCTGGATGTTCGGGTTCGGGCCGAACAGGCCGAACATCGGCCAGATGTTCGGCATGTTCGGCCCGAACCCCGAACTCAATGGAAGTCAATGGGACCCCCGAACATGCCGCAATACGGCCCCCCTATGGGGTCGCAGGCATAAGGGGGGAGCATGCCCCGATTGCGGGGGGGGGGGTCGGAAATTCCCCCCACCCCCTCCGCTAGCGCTCCCCCCTCTGCCCGCTTCCCCATAAAAAAAGTTTTCTGAAAGTTAATAGTACCGATGGCTGGCTGCAGTGGCTGGCTGGCAGTGGTGTGAGTGAGGAGGAGGAGTCCGACTAGGACGCGTTGAGACCGGGCAGCGGGCGGTTCAGCGGTAGTACCCTTGTGGTACTTCCGCCCTTTCTCTGACCTCACGTCCTCTACGTGATGACGCATACGAGGGTACGCGTGACGCGTACCCTCGTATGCGTCATCACGTAGAGGACGCGAGGTCAGAGAAAGGGCGGAAGTACCACAAGGGTACTACCGCTGAACCGCCCGCTGCCCGGCCTCAACGCGTCCTAGTCGGACTCCTACTCCTCACTCACACCACTGCCAGCCAGCCACTGCAGCCAGCCACCGGTACTATCAACTTTCAGAAAACTTTTTTTATGGGGAAGCGGGCAGAGGGGGGAGCGCTAGCGGAGGGGGTGGGGGGAATTTCCGACCCCCCCCCGCGATCGGGGCATGCTCCCCCCTTATGCCTGCGACCCCATAGGGGGGCCATATTCGGGCGAACAGGGCCCTGTTCGGCGGGCATTGAGTAGTTTGGGCGAACCCGAACTAAAAAGGCCGAACACCATCAGGTGTTCGGCCGAACTCGAACATCACCCGAACAGGGTGATGTTCTGCAGAACCCGAACAGTGGCGAACACTGTTCGCCCAACACTACTTGACACGTGTCACGTGGCACTTGGCACGTGTCAGTTGGCATGTGCCAAGTGCGAACGTGACACATGCTACGTGACACATGCCAAGTGCCATGTGACACGTGCCAAGTGCCAATTGCCACGTGCCACGTCCGGCATGCTCCTGGCACACGTTACACCTGCTGCTGCGGCATTGCCCTGTGCAGCTCCCACTGCCAGGGTGCCACAGGCCACTGATACCACCTATATTTAACCCAAAACACAATTGCTGCGTAATTTGTTGGAGGTGTCTTGGCTGAAAACTGTCATGTCCCAGTTGTGCGGTTGGACTTTGGACACAATGTGAGCTGCACTACTGCTGTCTGGAACCTAGGCCTGATGTTAATTGACAGCCATTTTTTAAGGGGGGGGGGGGGATTTTAAAGAGTAACTGTTAGCCCCCAAATTGAAATTTAAATCTGTATTGCAATGTTTTATTTAGTATTTCAGTGAACCAAAAAGCCAATGCAGAACTTTAAAATCAATCTAATTTTTTTACAATGTAACCTTTTTCCCCGCTCTGGACGCAAAGCCGCATATCTGATACTGCTTAGCATGCAGAGCATGCCTATGTCTGCCCGACCCCCCTCTCCCCACCAGGACCAGGTGCCAATATATTCTCCCCAACAAACAGCTGACCGCTCTGACACGGAGACAGAGCGGCAGCACTTCCAGCGCCGTCACCGCAGAGCAGCCACCGCCGTGCATCTCTCACATGTGATTCTCTCACATGTGATTCTCTCACATGTGACTCGGCGGCGGCTGCTCTGCGGTGACGGTGCTGGAAGTGCTGCCGCTCTGTCTCCGTGTCAGAGCGGTCAGCTGTTTGTTGGGGAGAATATATTGGCACCTGGTCCTGGTGGGGAGAGGGGGGTCGGGCAGACATAGGCATGCTCTGCATGCTAAGCAGTATCAGATATGCGGCTTTGCGTCCGGAGCGGGGAAAAAGGTTACATTGTAAAAAAATTAGATTGATTTTAAAGTTATGCATTGGCTTTTTGGTTCACTGAAATACTAAATAAAACATTGCAATACAGATTTAAATTTCAATTTGGGGGCTAACAGTTACTCTTTAAGTCCCCACATCATCAATTAGTGTTTCCCTTTAAAAAGTTATGATGATACATGCTTCATTTACCCTAAAAACATTTTTAAATCAATTTAAAGGCAACTTCCGTTTTTTCTATCCAGATATCCGAATCCGGCCGGATACCCCAGATACTGAGGTCGGATATCCGATCCGGATCTGGATCAGAAAATTTTGAAATCGGATATCCGACCCGGATCGGATATCTGGGTATCCAGATCCGAATCGGATGCACATTTTGAAAAGGGGTATCCGAGCAGCACTAGCGTTGAATAGGATTATAATTAGTAATTTAGACGATTTTAATCATTTTTGTCCTTTAAAAGTTATCATCTGTAAAGATTTTCACATCCCACTCAAGCCAAAAGTTTAACTTATGATATCTAAATGAGCCTGAGAGACAAGCAGAGAGTTTAAAGACAGTAGAATGTCTGGGCTTTGCTGAAATAGTTTCTTAGGGTTCGTTTCCTCTAGGGGCGATTTGCTGGGTTTCCCTATATGGGATATTTTATTGGGCTAGTCCCTGGTCCAAATTTACACTGATAGCCGATCTTTCTATGGGCGCCTAGTGCCCTGTTGAGTCTCAAAGAGAACCTGAGGCAAAGTGTTCAGAAAGAGATAGTTGCCTAATGAGAGGGAAGCCAAAGTATCTTATTGAGACTTCCCTCAGCATCCTCTGCCCTCCCACTGCTGAGAGCGGACCCCCATAGACATCAGGGCCGTACTCCTCTTCTGTGACAAGCACGGCATGCAGTTCATGAGCAGCTCCAGTTTACTGCACATGCGGTGCTGAGCTTGCGTGGCTGTGCTGGGGCCAGAAGAGAAGAGCGACCCCAATTAGATTGTCGACTATACCCTGTCAGCAATCTTGGCAAGAGGGGACAGCAGAACTCCAAGGGAACCGTAATAGGATCCTGAGGCCTACCTCTCTTTAGGTAAGTATCTCTTTTTGTACCCCAGCTTCGGCTCAGGTCCACTTTAAGGGTTAGGCATGAGGGGAGGTTTAAGGGTTAGAGGTGGGTGGGGGTTTAAAGTTAGCCGCCCACTAGGGGAGTTTTTGTGTTAGGGAACACTGGGTCCCCAGCTCCCCCTGGCCCAAAATCTTCTGACTGAGAGCCAGTCCAACAGACTTTGAAATGCGCAAGCAAAGAAAAGCAGTGTTTGAAAATGAATTGCAGGGGTGGTCATTTACCGATTGTGGTGGTTGGTTATTTAGCGATTCACAGAATTTTTCATGAACAATACTTTGTCAATAGTTGAGATGGTCAACGAGATGCAAAATGTTCCACCTTGCATGCAAATGTAAAACCAATTGTATGGGCCGATCACAATGGGCAGGAAGTGCATTTGATTGGCTCATTTTCAGGTCGCATAAAGCCTGCATTCAATTTCCACGCAAACTGAAAAGACAAGCCTCTCTCTGGCCATCTCCAGCCAATAGCTGTGCTTCAATCTCTCTCCCTCTGTGTCTCTGAACAGCCGCACCATTCATTAATGTGAAGCCCAGACAGACGGGGGTATTAGAGGCTGTGGTGGGACAGAAATCTTATCATATCGCAGTCAAAGTGAGAGCGTTTCCTCCTCCAGAAATAACGTGGTGAGTTGAATATGCCAATATACTTTAACTGAAAGAATCGCATAAATCGTGACATAATACTGCGTCTTTACTTGTTCATATTCATATTATGGTGGCAGAATAAAATCTTCAATGTGCCTTGTGTAAAAATAAATGCTCAGAAATGACACTTTTTAAAGAGGGATAAAACTCTGACATAACATTCAATACAAATGTGTTTTCTTGCTTATTGTTACCCATACAGTTATGTATAGCATATTTGCTTTTGTACAAGTATTATTGTCTGTTTACAAATTACAAGGTCCCAAAGTACAGTTTATCTGCTCTGAAAGCTTCCATTACATTTTATTGCATAACTGATGTATTTATATATTAAAATCTATCAATTATATATCTAGTGATCACTTCTCAGCTCTTTGCTTCTACAGCAGAGAGGTTAGTTTTAGTACAGCTAGGAATGTAGCAGATAAAGGAATGTAAACAAAAGATAATGTTATTACCTGATTGGATGCCCCAGCAAGCTTTCCATTGAAAAAGAAACATGTGTTTTACTGTTCGAATGCTTTTCTGCTACAGTTGTTTTTTTTGGTAGTAGATTTTATGCGGTAAGGAATATTTTACACTAAAGAAGAAATGCTGAGTTTCATACATTTTTAACATTCAAAAGCCCCTCATCTATTAGCAGATGAGATCAGAGAATTGACTTAACTGGGAATAGAAATTGATCCCTCGATTGACAGTTTGGGGCCAACTTCTGTAAAGTAGTATAACTAGGCTAGAGACTAGTGGTTAGTCTGTTCTGTTGCGATGGAGTGTGGAGTAGGGACAACGCGTGGCGCACAGTGCAGTCCCAACATGCCTTTTGGCAATGTCGCAGGGCTCCTGTACACATGTTAGATTCTGGCCTGAGCGGTCCTGACTGAGTTTAACCCAGCATGTGTACAGCCAGTCAGCGTACTGTAATGGTACAAGCAGAGGCTTAGCAATAGGGGATGCAGAGGTTACAACTGCACCAGTGCCTCTGGAACTGAGGGGCCCTCCTCCAGTCACTGCATTAGCTCTATACTGGTACTGTAATGGTAATGGTCACCTCTAGATGAGATTTGAACAGTTATAATCCTTAACAACCCATCCCTTTTCCTCTGCTTACACCCAGGGCCGGTTCAAGTAACAATTGGGCCCTAGGGCAAAATTAGCCTGGGGGCCCAAGAACAGACGCCCTCCGAACCAAAAAGCGTCATTAGAGGCCCTTTGTTGCAGCCAAATTTCCCTCCTGGGCCCCTGAGCTGGCTGCTGACTCTCCCCCAATCACCTCCCAACTTAACAGACTCTGCAGAGTCCCTGAGGAGCAAAAGTTAAGATGGGGAGGGACAACTTGGGGGCCCCTACAGGCTCTGGGGCCCTGGGGCAACTGCCCATTTTTTCCTATGGTAGCTCCGGCCCTGCTTACACCTCTCTCACGCAGTGGCTGTCCTCAGAAAGACAGCTTTGGTGGTCAGGCTGGTCAGTATCACGCAACTGTCACACATAAACATCTGGGGGAGGAATGCAGAGTCAAATTTGCACTAGGACTCATCCACAATGGAAACATCCATCTGTGATCAGTGTCCTGAAAGACTATACTGTGTTGTATCTCATCAAGCAGGGTAGATTGTATTACTGGCAAATTAAGTGTTTTGGTTTATCCTTCTCCTCTTAATCACTTTTCTCTGCCATGGCAAAACTATGAACAAAAATTCAAATTCTAGCTCGAAGCAGGTGGTTTTGGTGCATGGCGCTCAGCGGCAAGCAACAAAACTAGGTGCTGTTGTAGCAGTAATGTTATACTGCGCGGGGCGCATAAGGCGAATGCCGGACCCCAAATTACTCCTCCATCAGAGTTGCTAAGGCTCAGGAGGGGGGATAGTATTTAGCACCGATGAGGATTTGAGCAGCAGCAGCTAGGCGAGCCGTCATTCTGCCCACCCTGTGCCCAGCTCACCAGTGCGTACATATATGTACGCTTCTAGCTGTGGGTGGCCATTGTTCAATAGTGATGGCACAACATTTTCTTAACAAGCAAATGTCTTCTAACTCAGGATGGGAAAGAAACTGGGCCTATTAAATCCAGCCCCTGCTGATCAATTAGTTGGCAGATGGTTAATTAAACAGTACCTCCAGTATAAAAGGAGAGCCTGTCAGGCTCAGTTTTACTAATGCAGGATCGTAGGACTCTCAGGTGTAGTTACTTACCTGATTGGGTGTAATTCATTACACAGGTGATGCTCCACCCCCCGCCTCAGCAATAAAGTCGTGGCAAGTCTTCCAAAGCTCTTTGGAAATCTTTGTCTGCATTGTCGCAGCCTACCCTCAGCTAAGCAACCACCAATAAGGCTGTGGCTGCTGAGCTGTGGTTGGGCCACGGCAACACAGATGGTGGTGGCCAGACCCTCAACAGAAACCTGCCTCTGCCACATTTCCAAGTGGTGGGTGGAGCATTCACCTGACTGAATGAGTTATGGACAATCAATTAAATAAGTAATTAACCCCAAATAAGACACCCCTCCCCCAATCCTGCATCTGACATGGCAGGCTCTATCTTTTATACTGGAGGTACTCTTTAAGCAAAGATGGACAGTTGAACAGTCCTAATCAAAGCAGCATTCTTGTCAAAGCTCACAAGATCTATAAGAATGTAACAGTGACCTCAGTCTGCCAGCATGGGTGGAGTGACCCTATAAAGTGAGATCTGTCACCGAGGTGCCTCCCTGTAACATCCAGTCAGCGACGTGTGCGGGTTATGAATGGACGTCACATCAGAGGCTTTCCTTCAATGAGTAATGAGTCATGTCCTTTCACACACACGGCCAGACTATATTTACAGTCTGCTATTTATTCTGTCTTTCTGTAGAACCTGCTGATTCAACTTTTTTTTTTTCTGCAGTCGTTTTGCCAAGATACTATTTCCGATTTCAAAAACAATGCCCATTTCTCGAGAAGTGTTTTTTTTTGTCCTCATTTAAACGTTAAGCTTTTACAACACGATACAACTATTCTCAAATACAGGACAGCACGCTGGGTCTGATAGAAGGGATGATAAATAAGGACATGTCAGTAAAAAAAAATGGGGATTTCCAACTATCTATTTGTATTTTCTTCTTGGGTGTAGAATTCGGCAGAAACGTTGAGGAACTGAGATGTGCCCAAAATAACATTGGCATTGGATTCGGTGTGTTTGGCAGATGTCCACCGGGTAGTCATGATCTGTGCAACCGGTTCAAAATAACAGGGATAAACCAATAAGCAGGGGTGTAACTAGAGCAGTCCTTGTGATCACAGGGGGACACAGAACAGTAGGGGTCCCCAACTACTAATCTTTCTTTCATCCCATACAGGGGACTATACTTCGGATCAGCTGTTTTTGTGGCTATACTTGTTATGGGTTTGAAGATCATGATGGCCACACTTGTTTTGTGACCCTTGTGAGATGGGGCCCCCCAGCCATGTAGGGGACCAAGCAAGGGTAGGGATGTGAACATTTTTTTTTTTTTGGGGGGGGGGGGGGGGGGGTGGGCAGCAAGGCAGCAAAGTTTCCCTGGAGGGCTCTGTGAGCTGTAGTTACACCACTACCAATAAGCTATATGAGTAGCATATTCAACTTATAGATTTTAGTTATGCATATGTCTTGATGCAATGATACAATTCCATTGCTGCAAAACAGAAACTAGCACTTTTTTTCTGAAATGCCGTCCTCTCTGTGTACCCGTCATAAGCTTCTAACCCTGTCATGTGTGATGTTGCTTCTCATCCAAGGGAGTGGGCTCACTCACAATTTTGCCAAAAAAACACAGCCATGAATATAGAATGGTACCAAAACACCCTCCAACAGCAACTTCTTCCTACAATTCAACAACAGTTTGGTGAAGAACAATGCATTTTCCAGAACGATGGAGCACCGTGTCATAAGGCAAAAGTGATAACTAAGTGTCTCGGGGACCAAAACATTTAAATTTTGGGTCCATGGCCTGGAAACTCCTCAGATCTTAATCCCATTTAGAACTTGTGGTCATTCCTCAAGAGGCGGGTGGACAAACCAAAACCAACTAATTCTGAGAAACTCAAAGAAGTGACTATGAAAGAATGGGTTGCTATCAGTCAGGATTTGACCCAGAAGTAAATTGAGAGCATGCCCAGTCGAATTGTAGAGGTCCTGAAAAAGAAGGGCCAACACTGCAAATACTGACTCTTTGCATAAATCTCATGTAATTGTCAATAAAAGCCTTTGAAACTTATGAAGTGCTTATAATTATATTTCAGTACATCACATAAACAACTGAAACAAAGATGTAAAAGCAGTTTAGCAGCAAACTTTTTGAAAACGAATATTTTTGACAGTCTCAAAACTTTTGGCCAGGACTGTATGCTTGTTTTAGGTGTGTGATTCAGACACTACTGAGGCCAGAATGATCAACAGCGTGCCAGGCAACTGGTATTGTTTAAAAGGAAAAGTAATATGCCAGCCTCCATATCCCTCTCACTTCATATCAGTAAATTACTGATATTCTACTATGAATCGGTGGGTAATCCTGATAGTAAAATATCGGTCATTTTTACCAATATTTTACTATGGCCTAACCTAAATTTACTCTCACACCTGCCTTATATCTACCGATGCCTAACCCTAACTGCCCCCCTTCCAGCCAATGCCTAACCATAACTGACCTCCCCCCCCCCCCACCCAATGCCTAACCCTAACTGACCCCCCAGCCAATGCCTAACCCTAACTGACCCCCCCAGCCAATGCCTAACCCTAAAGGACCACCCCAACCAATGCCTAACCCTAACTGACCCCCCCCCCCCCCCCAGCCAATGCCTAACCCTAAAGGACCCCCTCCAGCCAATGACTAACCCTAACTGACCCCCCTAGCCAATGCCTAACCCTAACTGACCCCCCCAGCCAATGCCTAACCCTAACTGACCCCTCCGGCCAATGCCTAACCCTAACTGACCCCCTCCAGCCAATGCCTAACCCTAAGTGACCCCTCCTACAGATGCCGATAACTCACCATAACTGATCCCTTCACTGATGCGCTAACTGCCCCCCCCCTCCCTCCCCAGCCAAGGTGTAACCCTAACTGCTCCAGCTGCAATCCCGCTGATTCGCACTACATCGGTGGCAGGGAAGTTCTGGTGTCACCATAGGTGTACATGTTAATAGTTGCAATTAGTGTCTATAAGTGGAATTTAATGGCCTGATTCGCTACCCAGAATAAACCATGTGGTGCGGTTTGAAGTAATGCATTTAATTTGCCATGTCAGCTCTACACTATGCTCTGTAATAGCTAGGTATTTTCTTAAAACAGGGTCTAATGTCTCTTGAAGATTTTAGTAAATAAACTGCTGATCAGGATATACTTTGCCTGCCGACATTCCTGGCCTTTGGCACTCTGCAGGGTCTCCCTGCGCTTCACCTAAATGAACCATTGTAGTCCATTCTTGGCAGCAAAGCTCAATATTCTAAAATTGTAAAAATAAGACGCAAATCTCCTCCGATAAACAATGGTATCTGTGAAGCTGATCTACAGTTTAGCGTCCTTCATGGCTGCCTTCATGTATTAAAACCTTCAAACAAAGGTTTGCGTGAGAGTTCTAATTAAAAAAACAAATCTAGTAAGTGGGAATAGCCTCTATACACTAGTTCCTGAAATAGTAAGGGAAGACAATTAATTGTTAATTTGGCCCTAAGGTCATGGACTCAGTTTCCCATAAGGTTCTGTAGCGGAGAAGTTATTCCAGTTCACATGATGCTATTTGTTCTAAACAATTAATGGTGTTTTTCCTGTCTTTTACATAATTGAAATACAAGGGATGCTGGTGGCCTATTACCAAGGCCTCTCCACTTCCCAACCCACATGGCTGCTGCAGATCATCCCCGCCAGTGTGACAAACAGGAAGCTTAGAAGGCAGTCATTGTAACCTATCGTAATTCCTTAGGTCTAAACTGACATTTTTAGTCTTCATTTTAAGAGGTTTTCCTCTTAGTGGATTGTTCCATTTTCATTGCAAAATTTTCATTAGTTGTACATGTCTTTTTGCCCTTTTGATGTTATTAAAGCAAACCTTTTGCTAAAAATGAATTGTATGTGTAGTACAGCTAAGAAACAGAGCATTAGCAGCAAAGTCTCATATTGTTTTCTAGTACAGGAAGAGTATATGCAAAAGAGCTTCTCTGAGCTATTTGACCCACTGGGTCAAATACAGTCCTGTTTACTAAAGCACTTAAACAGCCAAGAAACAGTGAGAAACAGCTTGAGATAAGGTTTCACTGCATGAAAGTTCAAAGGGTCATTATTTCTGCTGGGTGGGCGGGATGAAGGGGCAGTTCCAGCCAACTAGTCCATCCATTCCTCTATGCCTACTCCCAGTGAAAAGCCCGCCTCCCTGCATGTAGCATGGAGAGCTGAATGGGCAGGCTTGACTGGACTGTAGATCTCATCTAACCCATCAATCCAGCTCTCTGTGTTCCAAGAGTGGTAACATCAGTGTGGCCCCAAGATTGTGAGCAAAGCATGCAGGACAGGGGAAGCAGGAGAGGTCATAGCTGGGCTGGCCAGGGAGTGGGTTCAGCAAGCACACTTGTGGTCCTGTTTAGCAAGCAAACCTATCAACCAGCATTCTTGTTGGGATTTCTGGGTTTGGTGGAGAACAGATTTGTTCTGCCTGTGGGCTCCCGAGATGTAAATCCAGCCCTAGGTCTTACAATTGCTATTGTAAAGCAGGAGTTTTGGGAAATGTATTCTGAAATGTATTTCTCTTCCTACGTTGTGTGTCACATGAGCACACCTGTCTGACTGACCGAGCAGCTGAATACATTGAGGAGAGTAATCAATTTGAACTGCAGATGCAAGCACTTTTGGCACCTGAAGCCAGTGTTCTGTCCACCACCTTGCTTCTATGAGTTGTTTATATTGACTTATCATCCTGATTGCCATCTAACTTTGCCTTATTTAATTCTCATTTTAATTGGGCTTTAATCTCCTGAAAGTCAGTTGACTAGCCACTGTGGGTTCCTCCACTTCATTGTGATTGCTAAATAAAGGACATATTTTCAGAAAGCATTTACCCTTTAATATCAGATCAGTAAATAAACATTTTCTTTTGCTCCCCAAGGGACACAATATGTTGCATCTGGCTATATATAGAGTCCGCAAAAGGAAATAGACTTGTAAACTCGAATTCCCATATTCATCGCCATGAGTTATTTTCCCATGCTGGGAATGCAGGGATCATATTAATAAGGGTCAGAGAGAGAATTTGAAGAAAGAAAAAAAAGAGATTTATTTTCCACAAATGTTTTGAATTCTTGTTCTAAAAATGTCCCAAGATATTTTTATGTACACGAAGCGACAGCAAGATGGAAGATCTCTTCGTAGCTGAACCCTGTTATAAATAGAGATGTCCCAAACTTCCGATTTTCGGTTCGCGGGAACTTTCGCGAACCGCAATAGACTTCAATGGGGAGGCGAACTTTGAAAACTAGAAACACTTATGTTGGCCACAAAAGTGATGGAAAAGATGTTTCAAGGGGTCTAACATCTGAGTTTTTGCATGGATGAGTGGGCTAGACACCAAAAGTCCCCGGGGAAATATCTGGATTTGACACAAAGCAGCGTTTTAAGTGCAGAAATCACATTGAATGCTAAATTGCAGGTCTAAAGTGCTTGCATGTGTATACATCAATCAGGGAGTGTAATTAGAGTATTGCTTCACACTGACACACCAAACTCACTGTGTAACGCACCGCAAACAGCTGTTTGTGTAGTGACGGCCGTGCGGGACTGGTGCGCACCATGGCGAGATTGCTCTTCCTCATTGATATCAGGTAATGTCCGACTGCCTTTTGATGGTTCTTTCTCTACCATTGTTAAACCTTACATCTATTTTTTTAAATTACATTTTCTACTTGCGGTTCAGTACCTGCAACGAGAATCTGTTATGGAGGGCAAGTCTGCCATTGTGACTTCGGGTAATGGCCGGGGAATCAGGGTTCGATTCCGTTCCAGAGTGAGAGCCTGAGACCCATGCTGTATAAGTAATGTACCTGCCCTGACCGTGCTTTGCAGACCAGGCATCTGTGGTCAGATGGATCCATGACCCAGCGCAAGACGAACTAAATCGAAAGCATTTGCCAAGAATGTGTTATGGAGGGCAAGTCTGCCATTCATTCAACTGTGTGAAACTTTCAATGGTACTTTCTCAGTACCATGGTGACCACGGGTAATGGCCCGGGGAATCCTGGTTCGATTCCGGTCCGTAGTGAGAGCCTAAGAAACGGCTACCACCACCCATCCAAGGAAGGCAGCAGGCACGCTGTGGGCAAAGGAGCAGGAATGGCTACCACCACACATCCAACGAAAGCAGCAGGCATGGCATGAATGTCCCGAGGTAGTGACCAAAAATAACAATGCAGTGATGAGGTGGGTGCACTGAACACAACAGGTAGGTATATGCAGTGATGAGGTGGGTGCACTGAACACAACAGGTAGGTATATGCAGTGATGACGAGTATTACAATGTGCACCTGTCACACACAGACAGATACCAGACAGGCAGAGTGACTGCGTGCACTCATGTAGGTAGGTGGGTGCACTGTGAACAACCGGTAGGTAGGTATATGCAGTGATGAGTACTACAATGTGCACCTGTCACACACAGACAGATACCGGACAGGCAGAGTGGCTCTGCGTGCACTCACATAGGTAGGTGGGTGCACTATGAACAACAGGTAGGTAGGTATATGCAGTGATGAGTATTACAATGTGCACCTGTCACACACAGACAGATACCGGACAGGCAGAGTGGCTCTGCGTGCACTCACATAGGTAGGTGGGTGCACAGTAGGTATATGCAGCCATGGGTATTACAATGTGCACCTGTCACACACACAGGTAGTCACTGAATGTGCTGGGCCTGGTAGTGGCACACACACAGTATGAATTATCAAGGCTGTCTATGCAACACAAGTGTCAGTGGGACACACAGAAAAAAAGATCACAAGAAAAAGATTAGCTCTCAAAAGAGCTGTTGTAGGGTGCTATTTTAGCAATAAGAATCAGCAAGGAGCAAGCTAACAAGCCTACAAGAGCCTAACTAATCTTTCCCTATGAGAGAGTCTGCAGCAGCTTTCCCTTCTCTCACTATTGCAGGCACACGAGTGAGTATAATGGCCGGCGCTGCCTGCCTTTTATAAGGGGGGGAGTGGCTCCAGGAGGGAGTGTAGCCTGATTGGCTACAATCTGCCTGCTGACTGTGATGTAGAGGGTCAAAGTTGACCTTAATAGTGCACTATGGGGGCGAACCGAACTTCCGGAAAAGTTTGCGGTTCTCTGCGAAGTACGCCGGGAACCGTCCGGGCCATTTCTAGTTATAAATAGCAGTAGAGTATGCGTGGATGTACTAAAATATTAGTTTTGAAACGTAAAATCCCAAAAAACCACTTGTTAAACCTTCAAACCCCACTTAGTGCACTGTCAAATGTAAATACTCTGTTACCAATGGCTAATGGTGGACCTTCTATAAAGGAACACCTGGTCTTCTTCAACAGATCAGATAACAATGTGAATTACAAGTTTGAATTGACTGATAAATAATGGCTAGAGAAGGTTGTGCACCAACACAGATGTACAGACAAATATCAGGGCAATTTCTGGTACACACCATGCAATCTCCCATCAAATAGATGGTAAAATAGATCATTTCCAACAGGTCCGATCTGATTTACAATTGTTTTTCTGATTGATTTTCTAAGCTCTTCTATACAAAATCAATCAGAAAAATGATCGGAAATCAGATTGGACTTGTCGGAAATTATCTATTCGACCAGCTATCTGATGGGAAATTGCATGGTGTGTGCCAGGCATACAGTAACAATCAGGCCAGGAGACACTAGAACTTCCTAATAAAAAAATGTTGATGGAACTTTTATGTCTGTTTTCTATGGGCAGCTGAAGGTATTGAATAACCGTCTGTCATCTGCTCCTGTTCACCGGGCAGGCATTTGCCATACACTAAATTGTATCTTTGTCTGAAAAGTGGAGCTTTGAAGGTGTGCTTAAGGGTTTCAAGGGTTTTAGTGGCAGTGGTGTTTCGGAGGGAATTCCAGAGAAAGGAAGAAGCTTGTGAGAAGTCCTGTATATGCAAGTAAGAAGAGGTCATTCAACTGGAGGACAGAACAAGGTTGTATATAGAGTATAGGATGTGGTTGGTGAGTTTCTAGAAACGGAGATATTGCATGGAGGAGAAAAGTTTTGTAGGACTTTGGAAAGCAATGTTATAATTGTACAATTAAATTATAATACCATTTTGGAAACCCAGCTGTGTCCACCCCAGAATGTAGTGTGTATGTGAACCGAGAGCTGTTCTGTGTTTACAATTAACTCCTAACAATAACCAGAATAGAGAAAAGAGTTTCTCCTAGCTTAGTAATAATGTTGTTATATTACCTGATAAAGAGAGTGCAAATGCAAATACAGGATCTTCTCAAAAAATTAGCATATTGTGATAAAGTTCATTATTTTCTGTAATGTACTGATAAACATTAGACTTTCATATATTTTAGATTCATTACACACAACTGAAGTAGTTCAAGCCTTTTATTGTTTTTCTTATTGATGATTTTGGCATACAGCTCATGAAAACCCAAATTTCCTATCTCAAAAAATTAGCATATTTCATCCGACCAATAAAAAAAAAAGTCTTTTTAAAACAAAAAAAAAGTCAACCTTCAAATAATTATGTTCAGTTATGCACTCAATACTTGGTCGGGAATCCTTTTGCAGAAATGACTGCTTCAATGCGGCGTGGCATGGAGGCAATCTGCCTGTGGCACTGCTCAGGTGTTATGGAGGCCCAGGATGCTTCGATAGCGGCCTTAAGCTCATCCAGAGTGTTGGGTCTTGTGTCTCTCAACTTTCTCTTCACAATATCCCACAGATTCTCTATGGGGTTCAGGTCAGGAGAGTTGGCAGGCCAATTGAGCACAGTAATACCATGGTCAGTAAACCATTTACCAGTGGTTTTGGCACTGTGAGCAGGTGCCAGGTTGTGCTGAAAAATGAAATCTTCATCTCCATAAAGCTTTGCAGCAGATGGAAGCATGAACCCACTTTTGAACCAGAAACAGCGGCAGAAGCGCCTGACCTGGGCTACAGAGAAGCAGCACTGGACTGTTGCTCAGTGGTCCAAAGTACTTTTTTCGGATGAAAGCAACTTTTACATGTCATTTGGAAATCAAGGTGCCAGAGTCTGGAGGAAGACTGGGGAGAGGGAAATGCCAAAATGCCTGAAGTCCAGTGTCAAGTACCCACAGTCAGTGATGGTCTGGGGTGCCATGTCAGCTGCTGGTGTTGGTCCACTGTGTTTTATCAAGGGCAGGGTCAATGCAGCTAGCTATCAGGAGATTTTGAAGCATTTCATGCTTCCATCTGCTGAAAAGCTTTATGGAGATGAAGATTTCATTTTTCAGCATGACCTGACACCTGCTCACAGCGCCAAAACCACTGGTAAATGGTTTACTGACCATGGTATTACTGTGCTCATTTGGCCTGCCAACTCTCCTGACCTGAACCCCATAGAGAATCTGTGGGATATTGTGAAGAGAACGTTGAGAGACGCAAGACCCAACACTCTGGATGAGCTTAAGGCCGCTATCGAAGCATCCTGGACCTCCATAACACCTGAGCAGTGCCACAGGCTGATTGCCTCCATGCCACGCCGCATTGAAGCAGTCATTTCTGCAAAAGGATTCCCGACCAAGTATTGAGTGCATAGCTGAACATAATTATTTGAATGTTGACTTTTTTTGTTTTAAAAACACTTTTCTTTTATTGGTTGGATGAAATATGCTAATTTTTTGAGATAGGAAATTTGGGTTTTCATGAGCTGTATGCCAAAATCATCAATAAGAAAAACGATAAAAGGCTTGAACTACTTCAGTTGTGTGTACTGAATCTAAAATATATGAAAGTCTAATGTTTATAAGTACATTACAGAAAATAATGAACTTTATCACAATATGCTAATTTTTTGAGAAGATCCTGTAGAATATGATTCACAAATAAAGTGTATCTAATACATTTCATTTTCTTCTTCGTTATAGGACGAAGAATAAGTTACCAGCAGCAGAGTTCTCACGATACATAACCAAAGGAAGCACTCTAATTATTAGGGATGTGGCGGAGGAAGATGCTGGGGAATACACAGTGGTGCTGCGGCTAAAGCAGTGGAACCTTATCAAGAACTTAACCATGACACTTAAAGTGAATGGTACATTGATTTACTGTTTATACCCATTTTACCAATTGAGTGAGCAGAAAAGTTCAGTAAAATGCAAGTTCTTGTTCAACAGGAACAGGAATTTTTGGAGGCAGAACCTGACCTTTTCAGGGCTGATCAGATCCAGGAGTTGCTGCACCAGCAGCTTGAGTTGGTCTTGCGAAGTTTCGTTTCTGTTTTCTGGTTCCTGTTAAACCAAAATTCTTATTTTGGTTGAATCTTGTGCTCATTGCTAATCTATCTGTGTACTTGCATCTAAAGGGAACTTTACTTGTACAAAAAAAAAGAGTTGATTTTTACTTACCTAGGGCCTCATCCTGCCCCCCGCAATCTATCTGGTCCCTCACTGTTATTTAGGGCTGATTTTCACTAAAACGCTGCAACTGCTTTTCTTCTGTTTTCCACGACTGCGATTCCCCCGCCTTCCGCCTGGTGTACACTGCGATTGCGGTGCATTACCCTTTGCGATTTCCCACAGGAGCCAAAAAGCGGCCAGGAAAATATTTTAAATTGCTGAAAAATTGCATAGTAGTGCTATGCGATATTCCTATGCGCCTATACTTTGTATAGGAGGCCAGATGCACAAAAGATGCAGCAGGCACAATGACTGCAATCAGAAAAAATTGCAGCACAAATACAGTGCCCTAATGGAAACATCCTTGCATGGTTTCCATCAATAAAGTGTACCTAGTGTTTTGCGATCATAATGCAATTAGTTCGCAAAATGGAAAATAGGCCTTATTTGCCTGAATGAAAATTTTCCAGACGTTCTACACCATTTTATTTGCTACAAAAATCAAACAGGTTTCCATCTGAGTTTTCAAGCAAACAGAGTTTGTGCACGTTAGGTGTGCTGCCAGATCATTTTCTGAAGCTAGTGGCAACAGACATGTAGAACAGACCCATGCTTTCCTATGGGCCCATTCATACAGTCCATTCCTGACCACATGATAATTAGTGGGTGTGGTGCCAGTGCAAAGGAAATGATGCACCTCCCCTCTGCAGGAATGGAAGCACCTTCAGCAGACCACCAGAGCAGTACAGCCCATCAGGTACACTACCTGCTCCGGCTGCTGCATCATGGTGTGGACCAAACCATGTAAAATATACAAATGTGCAAAAAGGTGATTAAATTGGCATAAAACCCATACAATTACCATATTTACTTTTGTGCACAAGTAATAGTGTCTGTTTACAAATTACAAGTTCCCAAAGTACAGTCTAGATGCCCTGAAAGCTGCTATTAATAGCTTCTGTATTTATATATTAAAAACTTCTATTGATCGTTTCTCAACTGTGTGCATATTAGAAGCAGCGAGAGCTCATTTTCAGCACAGTTAGGAATGTAGCAACAGAGGAATGTAAACAAAAGATGTCATCACTTCTAGTGCTGTGTTTAACTGTTTGAATGCTGTTCTGCTACAAGTTTTTGTGGCAGTAGGTTTAAGGCTGTAAGTAATTTTTTAGAGCAAAGAAGAAATGCTAAGTTTCAGACCACTTTAAATTGGTTCGATTATCACGTGGTACAGAGTTGTATTGTATTTTCCTTTTTTTTCTGCAGTAAAGCCTCACATTTATGAAAAGTCACTATCGGTTCAGGAACCATATCCATATACACTGGGCAGCAGACAGTCTCTAACATGCACTGTGTTTGGTGTTCCTCCACCTACCATAACGTGGACGTGGCATCCGTGTCCAAGAAACTACTCCAGGGGAAGGTGAGTGATATAAACACAGCATCCAGTTACATGGTTTATTGTGATTCGTCAATAGGAACTTGTCAGTAGTGAGGGTCGTGTCCAGGAGAACTCATGGAAAAGCGTTTGATTTGTTTGATCAGCTGATAGACTTGCAAAGCTCTGATATGCTGCGATCACATCCTGCTTTAGCACATGATCATGACTAGCAAATTGGAGACTTACAGTACATATCTGTCACCTGACCAAACTGATCACATGCTTCTCCATGAGTTCTCCTAGACATGAACATCACTGCTTGTCAAGATGGCTTTCATTGAGAAGCATGTACAGTTGTGCTCATAAGGTTGCGTGCTCTGGCAGAATTTATAGTAATTTATTAACCATTTTTTTATGGAATATGTAAGATAACACGGCTTTCCGATGGGCTTCTGTGGAAATAGCCTACTGTGCTGGCGTGAGCTGTCTTGGCTTACAACCTTGGCTCTGTAATGTTGCCTGAGGGATCAAGTTCCAGTCCCTGACAGACAACCTGCCTCATACGTGTGTACAAGCCTTTCATTTCTCAACAGTGGGAGGAGATGGGCTGGGTCAGGCCATCAGCTTTGTGCTGGTATCTTGAGAACTCCCAATCTACAGGCAGTACGGAGCTACTGGATTCAGCCAGGTGGCATCTGTACAAAAATGGCACAGAAGAAAAAAGGTGCATGGTGAAGCTAAGATTAGTTTTTTTTTTTTTTTTTGGCTTCACTAGCTATAAATAATTCTATTCTCACACTAAACCCTCCCTCTACCAATGCCTAACCTTAACCCATCCACACCCTTGGCTAACCTCAACCACCCACCCCCATGGCTAATCTTACCCCCCAACCCCCCAGCCTCCACCCCCGCTTGCGCCTATCCCCTACAATTTGATATTTGAATTTGCCGCTGGTAGCAGACACCCGAATTTCCCATATTGGCTAGGTGGGTCCTTTCAACATATTTATTGCAAAAAGTACAGATGTGCTATTCACATTTTGTGACTTGCTAATTAATGCAGGTATACTACCATACACATTAAAAATGGAAGACTGAATAGGGCAATTACTATTAAAGCATAAGCTCATGACAATGAATGCGGTCTTAATTAGTGATGATCTATAAACAGGGCTCTCTATATTCCCTCTGTACAAACTCTAAATATTCAGCTGTGTTGAGTAAGGCCCAGTGCACACCAAAACCGCTAGCAGATCCTCAAAACGCTAGAGGTTTTTGGAGCAGATTTCAGAGCGATTCTAGAAATGTTTAGAGAGGTTTCTAAACATGCCTAGCGTTTTTGGGAGCTTTTTTGTGTAGCAGATTACAAATATTGTTACAGTAAAAGCTGTTACTGAACAGCTTCTGTAACAAAAACGCCTGGAAAACCGCTCTGATCTAGCGTTTTCCAGAGCGGTTTGAGCTTTTCCTATACTTTACTTTGAGGCAGAAACACTTCTGCAAACTTCAAAGTGCTGCAGGACCCATGTTTGCGGTTTGCTAAAAAACGCAAACCGCCGGTGTGCATCATCTCATTGAAATACATTAGCCAAGCGTTTTCCAAGGCGGAAGCGGTTTGCAGATCACTTCAAAAACCACTCGGTGTGCACCAGGCCTCTTTCCTTGGAAGCTCGCAGGCTGGAATTCATTAGGTGTCTTGCTTGAGTTTTGTTATTCTGTACTATAGAGAAGAACCCTCATAATGTAGCATTGAGCATTTAAGTCTGAGCAAGAATTGGACACTGAAATGTAAAATCCCTCTTACGTACTCGGACATCTGGTTCCAATGTGTTATGTACCAAGGAGAAAATAATTCCCTTACAAAAGCTCTGGCAATTACTTTATTAGCCATTCCTCAAATAGTTTGTGGATTTGAGAAATAAAAAAATAAGGGAAAAATAACAGGCAATTTTCTTTACTCATCATAATTTTTCTTTTCCTTGTAATCACTCTCTCATATTGTTTGGCTGATTGTTGTTTGAGATAAGCTGCACAGTCCCACTGAAAAATAGGAGCAAAACTGGTGCAGATTTGGAGCAGATGCCCAAAATGGATCAACGATTCTGACAAGAATTCTGACAAATCAAGGATTTTAAGTAACTGCAACATAAGCTCAGCATCAGCATTGCTCCGATTTTCCTGGTATGGCTTTTGATGAATCTCTCCCATGAATTTATATTCTTTCTTTGCTCTGTTGTGCACATACACTGTACATTGCAGAAAATAATTACCATATTTTCAGACTATTAGATGCACCTTGGTTTAGAGGACAAAAACCAAAGGAAAAAATATACTAAACTATACTATATAATCAGGGCTGGATTTGTACGCTTTACCGCCCAAGGCCACTATCACCAGCCGCCCCCCTTCTGTATAGGTAGCGAGATGACCCCTCCCCCCTTCCCCCCAGTATAGGTAGCCTGATTACCCTTTCCCCCCTTCCCCCCAGTATAGGTAGCCAGATTACCCTTTCCCCCCTTCCCCCCAGTATAGGTAGCCTGATTACCCTTTCCCCCCTTCCCCCCAGTATAGGTAGCCTGATTACCCTTTCCCCCCTTCCCCCCAGTATAGGTAGCCAGATGACCCTTTCCCCCCTTCCCCCCCAGTATAGGTAGCCTGATTACCCTTTCCCCCCTTCCCCCCAGTATAGGTAGCCAGATTACCCTTTCCCCCCTTCCCCCCCAGTATAGGTAGCCTGAATACCCTTTCCCCCCTTCCCCCCAGTATAGGTAGCCTGATTACCCTTTCCCCCCTTCCCCCCAGTATAGGTAGCCAGATGACCCCCTCCCCCCTTTCCCTCCAGTATAGGTAGCCTGATTACCCTTTTCCCCCTTCCCCCCAGTATAGGTAGCCAGATGACCCCCTCCCCCCTTTCCCCCCAGTATAGGTAGCCTGATTACCCTTTCCCCCCTTCCCCCCAGTATAGGTAGCCAGATTACCCTTTCCCCCCTTCCCCCCCAGTATAGGTAGCCTGATTACCCTTCCCCCCCTTCCCCCCAGTATAGGTAGCCTGATTACCCTTTCCCCCCTTCCCCCCAGTATAGGTAGCCAGATGACCCTTTCCCCCCTTCCCCCCAGTATAGGTAGCCAGATGACCCCCTCCCCCCTTTCCCTCCAGTATAGGTAGCCAGATGACTCGCTTAATCCCTCCTTTTCCCACCCCCCCCCTCCTTTCAGTATAGGTAGCCAGTTCACCTTCACACCACAGCAGCCATCAGTGTCACTCATTTCTCCACTCGGCTCCAGTGCAGAAGTTTCCACTTCCTTTCTGTCTCCAATGTAGCCCAAGTCCATTGCCACCAGCCACAATGCAAACGTGCACAGAGAGCAAGGGTATAACGGTCAGGCGCTCACCTGATCTCCCTGCATTGCAGCATTTGCAAGCTTGCAAATGCTGCACCAGTTTAGCCTGCTGCTTTGGTGCCCTTGCTCCTGTGGTGCCCTAGGCCATGGCCTAGGATGCCTTGACCTAAATCCATCCCTGTATATAATATATTAATATACTATACTATACTATACTCCATGGTGCATGAGCCTCTCCCCCCCCCCCCCCCAATTATTATGTCTGTCTTGTACCTTCCATGTACCTCTTGCTCCTCTGTCCACCTGTGTCATCTGTACCCGTTTCCTCTGTCCTCCAGTGTCCCCTGTCCCTCTGTGTCTTCTTTCCCCGTTTGACCCCTGTCTCTCGGGGTTCTCTGATCCCCTGGTGTCCTCTGTCCCCCTGTGTCTTCTGTCCCTTGTGTCATCTGTCCCCTTCCTCTGTCCCCGTGTTCTCTGTCCCCGTGTCCTCTGTCCCCGTGTCCTCTGTCCCCCTGCCTCCTGCAGTCACACTGCTCAGAACAAAAGGAATTAGCTGCACAACTTTTGGAAGCCATCTATCCATTTGGCGGGTGGCGTTATCCCTGACTCGCCAAACACGGCTGCCCACAGCTTCCTTTCTTAATGAAGTCAATGCTCCCAAGGGCAACACCACGGCTCCATCATTGTGGCCAATCACTGCACTCACTCCTACTGAAGGAGTGCGGTGATTGGCCCAAATGACAATGCTGCAGTGCCGCCCGCGAGACCATTGGCTTCAATTAAAAAAGGGAGCAGTAGTAACCTCCATATCAATCTCACCTCCGGTTCACATTAAATGATAATTACAAAACTGGTGTTTTTTCTGCCTTGCTTTGCAGTCCCAGAATTGGTACCTGTCCTAATAATCAGAGTATATGAATTTGTCAGCATTGGAGTCAGCATTGCCTGTTCAGCTGAGAATAATGAATCACTCTTGTAACTTGCATGTGAGGAACGCTTACATCGCCCATCAAATGGCAGCTATGGTATTTGTGCAGTAAAACTGTTTCTTCCTTGTAGCATTGGCTGTAGTAAGGCAGAGAATCCAGGTGGCTGTCTAAGGTGCTGAAATGTTACACTGAGGATTTTTACTATGTATAATGCACATACTAATTCTCACCATAACTGACTAAGCAATAGAAGCAGCAATGGAGAATAATCATTAAAAGAAACCCGAGGTGAGAGGGATATGGAAGCTGACATGTTTGTTTCCTTTTAAATAATGCAGATTGCTTGGCCTTCCTGCTGATTATCTGCCTCTTTGAGCCAGAGACCCTGAACAAGCATGCAGATCAGATGTCTATGACAAACCTGGCAAGATTAGCTTCAGGTGTGCGATTTAGACCCTATTGAACAGGAAGATCAGCAGGACTGCCAGGCAACTGGTATTGTTTAAAAGGAAATAAATATGGCAGCTTCCAAAAGTCTCACACCTCGGGCTCCTTTTAATGTGTGCTACCTGCACAAGTTAAAGAACATCTGTTGCTAAAAATTGTAAAATATATAGATATATACTGATGTGTAAATATGCATTTCTCCTGAGTAAAATGCACTTTACATTTATTTTTTCCTGTATTGCTGCCACAGTAGTGAAAATCTGACAGATCTGTCAGGTTTTAGGGCTTGTTTCCACTGTTGCGACGCGATTTCGGCCGCATTCCGACGCTTGTAAAAACGCATGCGGATGCGTTTCCACATGCGTTTTTACCCGCGATTTCGCATGCGATTTCGCATGGCAGGGTGCCATGCGAAATTAACCATGACACTGCCAGGGCTAAATAAAATTGAAAAAGGTGCGAAATCGCACGCGAAATCGCGGGTAAAAACGCATGTAACAAACGCATGCGTTTTTACTATTAAATACATTAGCGGCGATTCGCACGGATTCCCGACGCAGGCGAAATCGTTGGCTCTTTTGTGCGTTTTTTTCACGCTGAAAAAAACGCACCTCAACAACGCTACAGTGGAAACAGGCCCATCCACTTGTATTACATGTGCGGATCTGCATGCGTTGGACGCATGCAGATTCGCGATAGTGGAAACGAGCCCTGAGAGTAGTCCCTCTCCTCATGGGTGATTCTTAATTATTTCTTTATTTACAAAAGCACTTACTGAACTGCAATTGCTCTGTCCAAATGCCAGAATAGTGTGTAAAGGAGAAGGGAAGCTAACATATTTGTATAGATCCTTTCCAGGGATTGCTTTTGTGAAGAATAAAGCTAATACTGAGAACACCCATGAGGAGAAAATCTGTCAGATCTGTTAGCTTTCTACTACTTACTGTAAGTGATAGCAGCCTAGGAGAAAAGTAATTTCTAGTGCATTTTACTCATATAAAATGTACATTTTATTTGTAAGTATTTACAATTTTACAATTTATCGCTATAGTCGTCATTTAAAGCAAACTTGAAAAAAAACCTTATGATAAAATGAATTGTATATGTAGTACAGATAATTAATATAACATTAGTAATAAAGAAAATAGTCTCATATTTTTATTTTTAGTCATATAGTTTTTTTTATAACATTGCATCATTCTGTCATGCTTGCAGTTTAAAAACCACACTCTGTATTTTAAGCTGTAAAACACAGCATAGCTAATAACCTTTTGAACTTTACTGCAATAATACCTTATCTCAAGCTGTCTCTCACTGTTTCTTGGCTATGTAAGTGCTTCAGAAAACAGGACTGTATTAGACCCAAGTTGTGTCCATTAGCTCAGAGAAGCTCTAACTTAAGTTTTGGGGGTTTTTTTTAACTCTTCCTGTAATGAAAACAATATGAGACTATTTTCTTTGCTACTAATGTTCTATTTCTTAGCTGTACTACGGTATCGGTTGAAAAAGGCGCCCGAGCTGCCTGTATGAAAAGGGCGCCGCCATAGACATCAATGTTATTTCTGGAAATATGGGTTACAAGGTGTAGAAAAGGGCGCCCGAGTTTTGATATAGGCTACAAGCGGGCACTCCTTTGTAGACCATATTTTTTCAGCTACAAGGTTTTCGGCTACAGTAGGGCGCCCCTTTGTAGCCCATATTTTTTATTCGGCCGAGTTTTGATATAGGCGCTGGAAGCCGAATTATTTCATTCCCCCACTATCCATGGCGGCCTGGAGGGGGAATAGTAATTAACACAGCCCAGAGTTTTTTTGTAGCCGAAGATTTTATATGGGCTACACCAGGCGCCTTTTTTGTAGCCGAAGTTTTTCTGTAGCTGAAGTTTTTATATGGGCTACACCAGGTGCCTTTTTTTGTAGCCAAAGTTTTTATATGGGCTCCACCAGGCGCCCTTTTTTACAGGCGCCCTTTTCATATAAAGCCTGTACTACACATACAAATCATTATCAAATAAGTTTCTTTTTGCTTCAGGTTTGTTTTAAGTTTAATGGAGTTTAGTGAATCCCTTTATCCAGTGAGGAGAAAGGATAGGAATGTGAAAGTTTCCTCATTCTTTATGTAATTCGGTGTCTGGTCTATCGAGCAGAGTTTGAGTAATGGAGAGTGACAGGGTGATTATACACAAGTCTATACAGTGACAGCGGCCGTTCCATAGGAGGAAAAGGGGGGAGTGCGATCAGTACCACGCTGCTGTTTACTATTCGCCACGGCCTGATCAGGAGGCTCATTTATAACGGCGCACGAGTACTGTATACAAATGTCATGAAGTACACGCTTGCCCCGGAAACGTATTTCATTTAGTGGTTATAATTACACCATTCTATTGTGCTTGGCATGCCGTCTGGAAATGGCAGCAGAAGCTTTTTAAAAATGGCTAAGAAGGCAGGGAGTGAACAGAGAGAGGAGATGGAGGACAGTCTAGCAGCGAAAGGTTGATAACAGTGGCCTGGTCCAGAATAGGCCATGGGAGCCGTCTTATCTCCCTTTGGCAGGAGGTGTTCCTTGTTTCCTGTGCGAAATCAGGAGCGTACGCCGCTTTCCTCTTCTTGTTTGGCTTCCTCCCCTATACAAGACTGTTCCCAGCACTGCTGTTATCTTTGCATCTTCAAACATGGCACAATTTACTTCCTTAAGAGCTTTATGTATTCTTAAGGGTCAAGCTATACCCCCTCCCCCATCCCCCCATCTCCCGCTGCGCTGCATTAACCCCTGTTGGAGCAAAGGAATTGCAAATTCTGGCCATACCTTAAAGGGAACCTGAGACGAGAAGTGTCTCAGGTTCCATACTTACCTTATAGGGGTTCTGTGGAGGGTTAAAAAGCAAAGAAACGGACACTTACCTGGAGCTTCTATCGGCTCCCTGCAGCTGTCATGTCCCGCGCCCTCCTCCTAAAATCTTCCATTCCCTGCCTAACTAGACTGCAGCTCCGCGGCCGTGGCCGCACACATGTATGCTCCCACTCGCATCTCCGGGAGCTTACTGAGCAGGAACCCCTTTAAGCCCCTAGCCGTCTCCACGAGAGACGAGAAGCATCTCAGGTACCATACTTACCTGGGGCTTCCTTAAGCCCCTTTAAAGGGAACTTTAACTGATGGTTAATATGGATGTTTACTTTTAAACAATACAAGTTGCCTGGCAGTCCTGCTGATCTATTTGGCTGCAGTATTGGCTGAATCACAGACCTGAAACAAGCATGCAGCTAATCCAGTCTGACTTCAGTCAGAGCACCTGATCTGCATGCTTGTTGCGGGGCTGTGGCTAAAAGTATTAGAGACACAGCATGCAGCTAATCCAGTCTGACTTCAGTCAGAGCACCTGATCTGCATGCTTGTTGCGGGGCTGTGGCTAAAAGTATTAGAGACACAGGATCAGCAGGAGTCAGGCAAATGGTATTATTTTAAAAGGAAAAATCCATATACTTCTCAGTTTAGGTTCCCTTTAAGGCTGCTTGTCCTTCTCTGTCTCCCAGTGTTGCCAACCTTTCACGTTATTTCTTACTGACAAATACCTAAAAATTTACTGACAAAAGATTGGTTTTACTGACAAAATCCCCTGCGCCGGAGCGCTGACAAAAATGGGCGTGGCATGCCGAAAAATGGGCGTGGTCACACAACAGAATGTGGGCGTGGGTGGGGCCAAATATATATGATTTTAATAGTACTGTAAAAGGTCTGCCGGGGAAGTTTGAGCTCTGCCATAGTGTTTCCCCCCCCTTCCCCCAAAATACATGTAGAGCGCGATTCCACTTGAGCGGCGTGCGTCTGCGAGACGCGCGCCGGATCTTCTGGGTCTGCAGGGAAAGCAGACGAATCCCATCAGCCTTGCCATGCACGGCTATGGGATCCGCAGCCTCCCACGCGGATTCAGATGGAAAAGCCAGCCGAATCGCTAGCGGTAGCGATTCGGCCGGCATTACCATTGTACCCTATGGCAGAGTTTCCCTGCACTATTCGCCTGCGGGGAAACTCTGCGGATTTACGGCAGTTTCCGCTCAAGTGGAAACGCGCCCGTAAGCTTACAGCATTTCACCAAAAATCCACATAATCTGGCAGAGGTTCTTCCAAAATACAGATAATATGGCAGTGGTTCCCAAAAAATAGATGTAATCTGGCAGCAGTGATTCCCCCAACATACACATAATCTGGCAGCAGTTCCCCAAAATACACTTAATCTGACAGCAGTGGTTCCCCAAAAATAGGTAGCCCCAGGTCTATAGGTGTCCCCAGAATAGGTGGCCAGCGGTATAGATGTCCCCAGAACAGGTAGCCAGGGGTAGAGATGTCCCCAGAACAGGTAGCCAGGTGTATATGTCCCCAGTATATGTAGGCAGGTGTATATGTCCCCAGTATATGTAGGCAGGTGTATATGTCCCCAGTATATGTAGGCAGGGGTATATGTCCCCAGTATATGTAGGCAGGGGTATATGTCCCCAGTATATGTAGGCAGGTGTATATGTCCCCAGTATATGTAGGCAGGGGTATATGTCCCCAGTATATGTAGGCAGGGGTATATGTGCCCAGTATATGTAGGCAGGTATATATGTCCCCAGTATATGTAGGCAGGTGTATATGTCCCCAGTATATGTAGGCAGGGGTATATGTCCCCAAAATAAGTAGTCAGGTGTGCCCCCAGCAGGAGGGGAGCAGTGCAGAGAAGGAGAGCTGTGGGCACAGCGGGGAAGGGGGCCATCTACCCCCTCCTTCCCTCACCTTGGGGCTCCCCCTCACTCGCTCTCCCCTGCAGAACTAAGTGTTGTGCGGTGGCTAGCAGCGGATGGAACTTACCTCCGTCTCGTTGCAGGCGCGGGATGGTCTCCTGGATTTGCCACTAGTCTGGTCTGATCCAGATCAGAGCAGCTTCACCAGAACTTCCGGCGCTTGGAATGAGACGGAGGTAAGTTCTGCCCGCTGCCAAACGCCGCACAACACTTAGTTCTGGAGGCGAGAGCGAGGGGGGGAGAGTCTGAAGGTGAGGGAAGGAGGGGAGACGTCCCCCCTTCCCCACTGTGCCCACAGCTTTCCCTCTTCTTTGCGCTGCTCTCTTCCTGATCACAGGGCGGCCGCCCTTACGGTCACTGCTGGATTCCTTACGGAATTAACGGGCAGCTAAATTTCTAACAAAATTTACGGTATCCCCTAAATTTAAGGGCAGTTGGCAACACTGCTGTCTCCCTGGGTGGCTCTGGTCCCCCGTAATTAAGCCTAAAAGCCTGGCCAAGTCTCGCTTCATTTCGCATGTGCGACTCAACCATGCGTACTCCCCGGGCCGCACATGCGCAATGAAGCGCGACTAAGCCGGGCTTTAGGGCTGAATTACGGGGGACCAGAGCTACCCAGGGAGACGGCAGAGGAGGAGCAGCCTTAAAGGGGCCCAGGTAAGTATGGTACCTGAGATGCGTATCGTCTCAGGTACGTTTTAAAGTGAACCCAAGGTGAGAGTGTTATGTAGTCGGCCATATTTAATACCTCTCAAACTATACTAGTTGCCTGGCAGTCGTGCTGGTCTATTTGGCTGCAGTAGTGTCTGAACAACACCAGAAACAAGCATGCAGCTAATCTTGTCAGATCTGACAATAATATCAGACACATCTGATCTGCTGCATGCTTGTTCAGGGTCTATGGCTGAAAGTATTAGAGGTAGAGAATCAGCAGGACTGCCAGGCAACTGGTATTGCTTATAAGGAAATAAATATGGCAGCTTCCATATCACTCTCACCGTGGGTTCACTTTAAAGGACATCTGAACTGAAAGGGATAAGGAGGCTTCCATATATATTTCCTTTTAAACAATAGCAGTTGACTGGCAGTCCTGTTGATCTCTTTGGCTGCAGTAGTGTCTGGATCACTTCAGACAGAAACATCTGATCTGCATGCTTGTTTAGGGTCTATGGCTACAAGTATTAGAGGCAGAGGATCAGCAGGACTACCAGGCAATGCAGATTGCCTAAGAGGAAACAAATTTGGCAATCTCCTCAACCCTCTGGCTTCAGGTGTCCTTTCACGCCATGGCATGTTGGATTCCAGCATTGCATGTGGATATCAGTGCATAAGTCTTTTAGTGAAGTGTAGAAATTTCTCAGCATGCTGGCACATGTCTATATTGTCTGCAGGGTTAACAGCAGGGTTGCCAGGCAACTAGTATTGTTTAAAAGAAAATAAATATGGCAGCGTCCATTGGTCTCACGTTGGGTTCACTTTAAGGAGCATATTGTGGGTAATGGGAATATGATATTTAAGGTGACACTTAAAGAGACTCTGTAACAAAATGTTGAGCCTTATTTCTTCTATACTATAAGTTCCTATACCTGTTCTAATGTGCTCTGGCATACTGCAGCCTTTTCTAGTTGCACTGTCTCTGTAATAAATCTTATCTTCTTTCCTCTGTCGGCTCTGTCGGGTTCAGGCTGGAATGTGTGGAATGTGCAGCACTGCTTGTGATAGGCAGAAGCTTTACACACCCTCTCCAAGCTCTCCTCTCAGCCTATCACACTCTGGTTAGCAGCCAAGTCTTTTGTTTGTAAACACTGCCTTAAACTGGCAATTACAAGCCAGGATTGCAGCAGGGAGTTGCAGAAACAGCACTGAGGTACCCAGGAGAACATAATGAATAGAATCGTACGCTTTTTATTGTAAGAATTTTAGAGTACAGATTCTCTTTAAGTAAAAAAATAAAATGATTTTAACTTACCTGGGGCTTCTTGCCCCCTGGAGTCCTCCTGTACCCATGACGCCGGTCCAAGTCCCTCCGGCCAGCATCGGCAACCCCCGCAAAGCTGGCCTGTCGCCATCAGTCAGTGGCTACTGCGTATGTGTGGCCCCAAGCCATGCACACCCTGATCGCGCTCCGTGGCCGGGAGCACTCTACGCATGCGCAGTAGCGAGTTCTATGTGCCGAGCACGCGTAGATCGCTCCTGGGAGCACGATGAAGAGCCGTGTGGCCAGCTTATCCGGGTCGTCGCTGCTTGCTGGTGGGACTTGGACTGGCGTCGTGGGCACAGGAGGACTCCAGGGGGCTGCAAGAAGCCCCAGGTATGTTAAAATTATTTTTTAAAGTTAGCTTTAAAGATTCCCTTTAAGACGTCCCTGACCTGAACGAGTTAACGCTGGAATTCCGGGTGGAAGTGTGGAATTGCTGTAAGATCTTTGAAAAAATAATTGCAGGGGCTCTCAGCTTCCTGCTACTGTGCGCTGCCAGATTTATGACCGTCTTCCTCCTCCTCACCTCCTTTTTGGTTTATAAAATTAAAATAGAAATGATGACCGCTCTTGAAGTCTGCTCGTCCTTATTCATAGCAAACAGAAAGGAAAACACCGAGCTATGGTCAAGGACGGGGCTGTCGGAAAGGCAAGAATAAATAATCCCAAATCCCCAGCCTCTTCCCTCCCTCCTTCAAAGTACTCCGAACCTTCTTCAGGGACAGATTCCAAGCGCTGGGGAGTCCCTGCTGGATTTACTGAAGTTAATCTTTAATGAAAAATGATTCAGAAATGAATTGCCTGGCTGTGCTGCAAATACTCTGGCTGTTATACTATCTAAGTCACATGACTGGAACAAAGAAACGGATTGGATGTTGGGATTTTCCTTGTGCCAGGTGGGGTATTAGGGACATATTATATGGCAGCTAGAAGATCAGCACTACAGCCAGGCAACTAGCATTTTTAGAAGGTGGTTAATAATGGCAGCCTTCACACATTACGATTATCATTATTGATTTACAGGGGCATAGCTAGAAATCATAGGGCCCCATAGCAAAGTTTTGGTTGCTCCCTGCAAAAAACGTTATAAGGCAACTTTGTGCCACTCCCCCACGCACACCAATTTAAGGTAGCCAGAGGGTCCCCCCCAGCATTAAGTAGCCCTTCAGTAACAGTAGCCGGAGATACCCCCAAGTAGACACCAGTATAGGTAGCCAAAGGCTCCCCCACAGTACAGGTAGCCAGAAGTAGTATCCCTAGTATTGGTAACCAGAGATGACCCCCGTATAGGTAGCCGGAAGTAGTCCCCTTAGTATAGGTAGCCTAAGGGTACCCAGTATAACATCGATCGCACTAGAGGGACACATGCAAACCCCATTTCCACAAACACAGTTCCCCCTGTGGCTATGGTGATCCCTATGCCACTGTAAAGCGGCAACATATTCTGTGGCACTGTACAGTGTAAGAAACAAACGTGGGGCTCATTATAAGACGCGTACGTTAAAAAGGGGCGATGGGAAAAAAGGGCGCCGGGATTTTAACGATAAACATGGATTACGTTTAAAAATGTATTTCGTTTAAAAGTAATGTTTTTAAACGTTATAAATCATTAAATAATGTGTATTAAATCGGCAATTGTAAAAACGTTAATCTTTCGCTTAAATAATGAACCGCATAATAACGTTTAAAATTTTTTTTACTAAGTAACCCTCCCTGTACCTACCCCTAACCCCTAGACCCCCCTGTTGATGCCTAAACCTAAGACCCCCCCTGTTGGTGCCTAAGTAACCCTCCCTGTACCTACCCCTAACCCCTAGACTCCCCTGTTAGTGCCTAAACCTAAGACCCCCCTGTTAGTGCCTAAACCTAAGACCCCCCTGTTGGTGCCTAAACCTAAGACCCCCCTGTTGGTGCCTAAACCTAAGACCCCCCTGTTGGTGCCTAAACCTAAGACCCCCCTGTTGGTGCCTAAACCTAAGACCCCCCTTTTGGTGCCTAAACCTAAGACCCCCTGTTGGTGCCTAAATCTAAGACCCCCCTGTTGGTGCCTAAACCTAAGACCCCCCCCTGTTGGTGCCTAAACCTAAGACCCCCCTGTTATTTTTTTCGTTTAAAAATAATGTAAAAAAAAAAAAAAAAAAAAAGTAATGTTTTTCGTTTAAAAATAATGTTTGGGAAAAATATTGTACTGGTTTTCGTTTAAAAATAATATTTAAACATGTATAAATCATTAAATAATGTGTAATCATGAGAAACAGTAATAAAACATTAAGTCTCCGGGCGCCGCTTTTAAAACGTTAGTTTTCTCCGGCGCCCTTTTTTCCTACCGGGCGCCCATTAAACGATATTTATTATAGAAGTGAATGGCGGCGCCCGATTTGTCCACTAGCCTCAGGCGCCCGAATTTACTGTTTCCTTATAAGACTGTCCGGCTATGCAAACACACACTCAGGTAGGTGTGTGTGGGGGGGGGGGGGGTTGTGTTTCATCCTCACAATGTATTGCTTCAGGCGAAAAGTCTAGAACTGGCCCTGGAGAATGGAAATTATAAAACAAGATATCTACTAAAGAAACACCCAGGCATTTGAGCACTCACATCTGCACAAGCTAGTGACGGTCAACTGCAACAGGTGCCCACAGTGTTTTTTTTCTGAGTTTTTTTGTGAATTAATTTAATAATTCATAAAATAATCAGGCTGTCAATGATGAACCCTGAACTATGGATATGAGTGCTGTGATAAGGACGGGATGTATACTCCTATTGCCGGCACTCTCCTGGATTTTGTGACACAGAGATAGACTACGCTCAGACGATGCTGACTAATGATGTGATGTGCCAGTGCTGCACAGGACAGCTTGTTCCATTCATGCGTGAATCCAGACGCAGTCCAGCCCTTCCTGATCTCTGCACTGCATTTCCACCTCGCTCCCAGTGGGGTCATTGTGGGAATTTCCATACTGTTTCCACTTCCACGAATTTCATGGCTTCCTCGTGCAAATTCTGTGTATTTATCAGCATGATACCTTCCCTTCCAAAAGCCCAAAGTGTGGAAAAACAAAAGAATTCAATAAAACGGGAGAATTGATGATTAGCAACTGATTTATTATTATATTATCATTAATATTAGATCGAAAGGATCTAATAACTTGGTCACCCCCGGAGTCCACCTCAAAACCTTTGGAGACAGAGCCTTCTGTCATGCTGCCCCTACACTTCGGAACTCCCTGCCACACCCAATCAGGACATCTCCATGCCTGGGACCATTTATGCCCAAACTAAGGAAAGCCCCCTGTTTAGTCTGGCATTTATGAACAACTGACTATTTCCTCTGTAACACAGTCCAGCCTGAAACCCTGTATTGATCTGAGACGTATCTAAGTGCTTTGAGTCCTATGGGTGAAAAGCGCTTTACAAATGCTATTGTATGCCATTGGATTGAATTGTTGGATTCATGTGTAGTTTGGAAAACATTTTTGTAATTTTTTTTATTTATTTTTGTAAAAATATTACTTTTTTGAGGGACTAGTTTGGAAATGCACCGTGTGATTATTACAATTATAGCAAGTTTGAACTGACCTATTTTACAAGACGTGTGCTTTTTCTTATGTCCCTTTCACAGGTGTGATTTCCACTCAGAAAATGCTGTTCCTGTAATTTTAGGGGAGCAAAGCAACAGTCCCAGCAGCAATAAGGTCCAAGTCAGAGAGCGGACGGGCATGATTGAAGGAAGAAACAAGGTAACTTGTACATTATTAATGGGTACCTGAAGTGACACGTGACAGGATGAGATAAAGGTGAATGTACAGTCTCAGACCTACCTAAAACTAGGCTAGGCTGTTTTTCCTTTTCCTCATTTTAAAGGGAATATAATTAAGCAAAAAATGTAATTTACCTTCTTCTAGCCCTAGGTAGTTGTTCCGGTCCTTTCGTTGTCCCTCATTGTCATTCCGCTCTCCGCCCTTCAAAGGGCTGTAGCCCTCGGAAAGCTGGCCGTGGCCGATTGTGCCAGTTGACATGCACAGCCCGGCCACTCGCCTCTTTTATCGCGATTCCATCACCGGTAGTGTCTGACGCATGCGCTTCAGGGGTGGTTTTAGGCATGTGCTATCTGTGCACGTGCACAGGGCCACCATTCCCAGGCTGACTACCACATGCGCTCACTGAGGGGTGACCTGGTCACTATGGCTGCACAGGCACTGGCTTTGACAGCCAGTGCCTCTTGTCACAGTGACACTGTGTAGTGCCCAGAGGAAACCATAGTGCCCAGAGGAAACCCACACAGACACAGGGAGAACATACAAACTCCGTGCAGGTAGTGCTCTGGTTGGGATTTGAACCGGGGACCGAGCATTGCAAGACAATAGAGCACTAACCACTACACCTCTGCGCTGCCCAATGACATTGTTTTGTAAGTGGTCGGCGTATTTTAACAGTGAACCACAGAAGAAACTTTGTGAAATGACACTTCAAACATTGACATAAAGTATTGCTTAAGTGTAATACCCTTTGTTCTGAAGTGTTATTGCGATGAATGTTACACACAGCTACTTTGCGTATCGATGCGCTTTTGAATACATGACCTTTTTAGTGTTTACCAGATGAACGCCCAAAAAAACCTCTCGAAGTGATGTTAGGTTGAAGTACCGGAAGTGTTTTCTATTATAACTAAGTCATTGAGCCTACGGCAGCTATAGTGTTCCAGCGAGATATCCGCCAGGCACGCCACAAACGCACACTGAGAAATCCGTGTCTGTGATTGACTCAAGTGCTTGTACACATTTACAAAATATTAACTTCCACTTTTCTTTAATGACTCACTTCCCAAATACAAAACATTTTTATTCTCACGTCTCAGGTTAGGATTAATCTTCTCACTTTTAGCTCAGGCTAATTTTAGCAAGGGCTGGATACGTGACCAGAAGTGTATTGTCTGTGCTTCACAGAACAAACATAGGCGATTGGCTCTCAAAGGTTACAATGCGGTCTCAGCATTGTGGAGTGTCACAAACATAAATTATACATATATACGTGCCGTACTTATGTGAAGCTATGAAAAAATAACAAAAACATGAGGTGTTTTATTATTTCACATTTTTTTTATGAACAGTCAGGCCCCTTTTACACTTGTATTGCAATTGTGCTTTGTGTTACCGTTTTACAGTAGGGTAACACAATAGCAATGCAAGGCAATGGGGCCTAGCACACTGACCGCGCCACGCCGGAAGTGCCCAAGCCGCCGCAAAGTCAGCATCGCGTTACCGCCAGACTTCCATGGCGGCCAATGTAATGTCAGTAAATGGGTAACGCATTCCTTTAAAGCATACCCGAACTGACATGTGACATGATGAGATAGACATGTGTATGTACAGTGCCAAGCACACAAATAACTAGGCTGTGTTCCTTTTTTTCTGTCTCTGCCTGAAAGAGTTAAATATCAGGTATGTAAGTGGCTGACTCAGTCCTGACTCAGACAGGAAGTGACTACAGTGTGACCCCCACTGATAAGAAATTCCGACTATAAAACGCTTTCCTGGCAGAAAATGGATTCTGAGAGCAAGAAAGAGATAAAAAGAGGAATTTCTTATCAGTGAGGGTCACACTGTAGTCACTTCCTGTCTGAGTCAGGACTGAGTCAGCCATTTACATACCTGATATTTAACTCTTTCAGGCAGAGAAAGAAAAAAAGGAACACAGCATAGTTATTTGTGTGCTAGGCACTGTACATACACATGTCTATTTCATCATGTCACATGTCAGTTCGGATATCCTTTAAAAAAGCTTGGCGGTGGTGTTGCAACACGCATGCACGGAATGATGGGAATCCCAGTGACGTTCTTCCTGTCCAGCAGGGAGTATGTCTCTGGTCGAGGGGCGGGGCGCACTATGTATATGATACTGTTGGCGCACTCTGCCGCAGGGTCATATGTTTGTGATTTTGTGTGTTGCTGTGCAATGCGGAAGGGTTGGGGCATCACACTGCAAACGCACACCTCAAGCAGGTGATTTATTTGATCAGCTGACAGATTTGCAAAGCTCTGATTTCCTGTGATCACATCCTGCTTTAACACATGATCATGACTAGAAAATCAGAGACTTACATATCTGTCACCTGACCAAACTGATCACATGTTTCTCTATGAGTTCTCCAAGATATGAACATCACTAACTCTGATGATACAAAATGGAAATTTACAGGCAGTCAAGATGATTGGTCAACAGATCTAAATATTTTGACTTTGATAAAATTTCAAAGCCTTAATTGTTTCCTGAAGAGACATTCACTTTCCACATTATTTAAGCATATTGTATTATTTTTTCCAGACTGCAAGCACTCTTGTTATAGATGAGGCCGTGATAACTGGTGTTTACAGCTGCATTGCATCCAATAAACTGGGAGCTGAAAGAAGAAATATACGTTTTTTTGTTACAGGTAATGGTATCAGAACAAAATCGTTCATTTCACGGTGATGCATAGAGCTAGTGTTTGTCTAATGCACAGTGTTTCTCCATGCCAATGTTTAGGATGGACTGAGAAATGGAGAAATGTGCTCTATTTGATGATGGACCACACCTTTCCTGATTCAGTCCAATCAATCAATTTGAGCTGTGCCAGAAATGTGTGAGGACCTCGGGTCTTGTGTTGGACATCCCTGGTCTAATGTGACTAGTTAAATGTGACAGACCTGATGCTAGGGGATCACTTCCTTGGACTACATTTGGTACTAACCACAGCTTACTGGTAACAATTCAAAAGTCCTGCTGTTTAAAGGCTCATACCCACGGCACAATTTTATGGTGATTTTTTGCAACATCGTTTAACAAAGCCTTGTTAAGCAATGTTGCTTGATGCAGCCAACCGTGGTGATTGCTAGTCTTTAAACGACTATCACAGCAGATCCAATCAGGAACAATGATTTAGATCACCCTAGACTTCAGTGCAAAAGTACCGCAATTGCATCCCACTCGTCGTGTGCAGTTGATTGTACCCACTGCAGAAGATGGATCAGGGAATGAGCGTGAGCATTTGTCGGATCTCGGGTCGTCGAAAGTTCCCCTAATCCATCCTCTGCAGTCTTCACCTGGGCACCTAGATTTAGAGATGCTCTGGCTCGGCCATTGCAATTTGTCCCTTGTTGAAATTGCGTATGCTTGCCAAATTTTTGTGTGCCTAACTCATCACCTTCACAAATGACTGTTTATTTGTGGTCTAATATATCCCACCCCTTGACAGGTACAGCTAGGATGAGATCAAGAGGTTTATTCATGTCCCCTATCAACGGTTTTATTTTTGTGGCTGATTTATAATAATAATATTATTAATAATAGTAATAAAAATAGTATTAATGACAATAATAAATTATGCTCATTTTCCCTATTTTCCTGCCACGGGCCACTACTTCTTTATGAACTTAGTTGTTTTATATGAGACATCTCAGATTCACAGTAGTAACACAACACAGACCACAGATGAATTATGTCTTTACTGCGCAGACCTCCTACAGTACTTGATTTCTTGGTCTGGCTATTTTCTGCTTTACTGTAGCGTCTTTATATTTAAAAAGGGATATAATGAATCAGGGGTCACGTCTCGCACATTGTCATGTTTTTTTATAGCGTGCACTAAATAGTTGAAGGTCTCTCCTTTGAGTCAAAATTGCTGCTTTCCGCTGGATATTGATGTTTTGTCTGCCGCAGGCTACCCCTGTGTGTGCTCCAGGACGTAGCGTTGTAGGTGGCCATGCGACTGCCTGTTTACAAGAAATGTCAGACTGTAGTAAAAGGCGATCCTCACAATGGGAGAGGTATTTCAAACATGCCTGAATTGTTCACCGTCTCCGCATCTGAGATGGGGTGACCATCCCGTCCATGAGACCGAAGTAACCCGGGATCTGTCCATTCTTGTGTGTTTGCTGGCACCCAGCATGATGGAGGGTGTGTTTGTAATTACCTAGGGTGAAACAGGAACAGTATAGGCTTATCTCCCTGGCTTCCCAATGTCACTAAGCGGCATTTTATTTTGAGATTCCTGGTGGTGCTTGGCAAAGATAAACAGCATCTTCCATCAGGAAACCTGGGAGCTATTTCCACAGGAAGTCTCAAATCACTTAAGTAAATAAAACTATGTTACATGATGGAGGCCGTGCAGCTAAGCATCACATTGATCTCTGGGTTTAGGTGTAATAAGCCAGAGCAATTTTTTTTTCAGCTTTCTTTGACTCAAATCCAAAAATGATCTCGGATTCTGCAAGTGTTCAGAACGAAGCGTGATTTGTTGATGATATGAGGGAACTGTTAGTAAAAGAAGTTCATGTACGTCCATGTTAAATATTTCCTGCATTCTCACACTAGTTTAGAAGCACAACTCCAGGGAAAAAATAGTTTTGGATAGAGCAGAACGTTTTAGAAGCTATTTTAGGGGTTCTACAGCTGTTCCCACCTGAGAATTTTTTTTCCTCACTTCCTGTGTTTTGGACGAAGCAGATTGTTTGGGGTATGGCAGTATTGGTGACTACTTGACACTTACATAGACCGCAATGCAAATTTGCAGCTAATGGTGTTTGGTTTGGGCTTGGGCATATGGCTATGATGTACCTAAGTGCATGGATCAGTTGAGTTCAGCTGCACTGTAGCCGAACTCACACGTTGGCAGCGACAGGATTTTAGTGTAAGTGATAAGGTAGCGGCGAGGGAGATTAGTGTTAGGCATAGAAAGGGAGGTTAGTGTTTTAGTGTTAGGCATGGTTAAGGAGGTTAGTGTTAGGCTTGGTAAGGGAGGTTAGTGTTAGGCTTGGACAGACAGATTAATGTTGGGCTTGGACAGGGAGGTTAGTGTTAGGCATGGACAGGGATGTTTGTGGTAGGCCTAGACAGGGAAGTTAGTGGTAGGCATGGAGAGGAAGGTTATTGTTAGGCATGGACAGGGCGGTCTATAGCAGCCCAAGGAGATTTCTCTACAATTCAGGTGCCGGCAATAGCTGGACCCCGAATTGCTTGTTGCCCCTGAATTGCTACAGATCGGAGGGGGAATAGTATTTAACATCAGCCCCGAGTTTCAGTGAGAGCAGCCTGCACCCAAGTGAACGCAGACAGAATAATATGTATGTAACTAGGTATTCAACTCTTTCTCTCACCAAAAATACAAAATACTTATTTGCCATTGTCTATGTTGGAGAGAGTCCCCATGTTCCTACCAGTACAGGGAGTTAAAGAAGATCTTCTAGACAGCAATAAAAAAAATCTGATGTGGTTGTAAAACCTTTCCATGAAGTCCAGTGCTGAAATATATATTTTTCCCCCTCGGGTTGGACTTAAAGTTGTTTGCTGAGTATCAAACGACTTCCTGTTGAGTCACGTTGTTAATTATATGTCAGAGGATGCATTAATTGAACTCCATACTTTGTGTAGTTTGTAACTTCCTGAATCTCACACATTTTAACAAAATGGCCAGTTAACACATTGAGGTGACATCTAGCCTTGATGTCACTGAACTGAGAATTTGTACTAAGTACATTCCTTTATGTCTTTACTTCCGTCTTCAGTTTTACAAATATGATTAGATCTCCATTCCAAGAGGTTTATTTGTTTTTTACATCCTAGCTATACACTTTACAGAATAAATCTGAATAAATAACTATAGATTGTGTCCAGGAGTCAGTGACTTGACAGGTCTAAATAATTCAAAAGGGATGTAGAAGGAAAGAACAGAAGATGAAAGGAGGATGATAGCTAGAAGGGGGGCTACGAAAAGTCCATAAACAAGCATTCATAGTGTAACCTTTCTAAAACATCACCAAGAATTGATGTGAACTAGATGTATAAAAACTGACTAACCTTCGACATCTTTCATTCTTGCAGATGTACCTAATGGATTCCACATAAGTTTGGACAAGGTCCCCAAGGAAGGTGAAAACATGACATTAACCTGCTCTGTCAATAAATATCTGTACAACAGCATCAGCTGGGTTCTGCGCAGGAAGGTTGGCAATCGTACAATTAACCACAGCATCAGCAAACAAAGAAGTTCCATCACAACAGAGTACTCTACTGTACTCACAGCAACTGTCCATAACACCACTCGAGCAGACTCAGGAGTGTATGAGTGCAGAGCCACCAACACATACACTGGAGACATCTTCTCCCAAAGCAAACAGGTTATAATCAGAGGAGAACACTGTGGCAGAAAAATACTTAATTCACGGACCTCAAAACAGAGAAGAAAAAATTGTACAACAGAAAACAGCGAAGCCCATTGAGATGACTCTGATGAGCATTATTTAAGATTGTGATCAAAGCATAAAGGTACTGAATATGCTTCCAGGAAGGATTGGAGATGTGGCATCTAATAACTGTGGAAAGTACTTTCCCATGTCTTACTGGAAGCTAAGAATCTTTCCAAGATAGACCAACCCGAAGATGGAGGATAATGCATCCAAAGAATAATCTTCAAATTGTTCCAGCTTTAATGTACACAGGTCTATTTGAATAAATCAGCCTGTTGATGAAACTACTGCATGTGAATATAGGAACAATAGCATTGTTGATCGAGATTTAGGAAAACCATGTTGGTTGGACATGAATACGACCTTACAAGCATACATGATCTATGCAAGAAAATGATAGACTTAGAAGGTGCATAAAGTACGTGCTTTAATCAGTCTACTGAGAATGAGAAATGTGCTGGAATAATTAGGAAAAATCAAAACAGCGAAAACAGTTGGGGGTCTTGATAATTCCCATTCGCTATTGAACTGATAGCTATAACGCACCTTATTATTGACTGAGCTGCTATATACACGTCAGCACAAACAGGGCTTATTCTTTACCGCAGTGTCTCTGGCGGTGACAGAGATTACTTTGAGTTAAAACAAAAGAGGAAAATTGCAACAAGATAGAATGGCCAACAAACTTCCTAGACCATCCTTCTGGGCAAATTCAAAAGTTTACCTGTTAGAAAAAAGCCCCTCCAGGAAGTCTCTCATTGGTACCTGTTCCTTTTTCCTTCTGTCCTTCACCCCTTTGCTACTGTGAAATCTTCATTGAGCATCCACTGTATTCAGAGAAATTCCTTCTGCCACTTTTGGTCACCGGAACTGCTGTGGACCAGTTCATTAAGCCACTTCCTGTAACTCCCCACAGCACCCATTATAGGAGTAGGACTGGACAAGGTGTCCATATCAAAAGATGCAGCTGGAGGATCTTTATCTATGTCACAGTGGTGGTAGGGGAGAAGACACCTATGGAGGAAATATGAAAAGGACCGGGTACCAGTTGGATACTTCTTGGGGGAGGAAAGTGTACATGTTTTTTTCTCATCAGGTGAATTCTAACTTATGTCCAGAATTCTCAAAATATGTTTGTGTTAGTACAGGTGTAAACATTTTGTGACGCTTCATATGACTGCCTAAACAATAGGTGAACAACAGATAAGAATAAAACTAAATAAATTGCAGTGCTGTTGTGCTAAGTGAATTTTCACTTGGTTTTAAAGGAAATTTAAAGTGTTAGCAATGTAGAAGGTGCCACTGCTGATTTTCTTAAAATAATTAAAAAAAAAATTCTGAGGTAATTTTTTTCATCTTCACTTTAAAACAACTTTTTTTGTAGCACATTCCAATAAAAAAAACAAAACTAAAAAGTAGACTAAACATACTATAAAAATTATTTAGTATATTTTCTCACTCCCTGGTGGCTTAAAAGTCATTCTATTGACAAGGTAATATTTCACCTAGGAAAAAAACTCAGGATAAAAAGTTACCATAATTGAATAGGGGCCATTCTCTCTCAAATGGCTCAATTCTTATTGTTGGTGCATGAGTCTTACATTACAATAAATGAAAAAAAAAAAAACCCTAATGCCAGACAAGAGAAATGTTTATATTATAATAACAGTGTGGCAGCCTCTGCATTTCTTCCACTTCAGGTCCCCTTTAAAAAATGACATAGCAAGTCCAGTAGCAATTTATTACAGGACTGAAATTGTTTTCATAGGGTCTCTATTGTGGTTGCATTGCCAAGTCTACTTGGCATAAAGTGTTGCTATTCTATTAGTGCCTTATGAATATCTACTGTATTATTTGGAGTCCTCTTATTGAAAACATCAGCAGTACCTTTATCTTGTTGCTTTATGATTACAATTAAAGGCCTTTTTCTCTTTCTTTGGGTTTCAGTAAAGATAGCACAGATATATATATTTTTTTTATTTTAACACATTTTTAGGTGCTGTGATTTCTGTTGAGAAGATCAGGCACTCCAGCCTGATTATCTTTCCTGAAATGTTTTACCCTGTGTTTATAATTCCCATCTTCCCAAAACTTTGCTTTTCCATAGTATTTTTTTTTTTTTAGAACAAAGACTTTTAGAATTTTATTGCAAAGGTATATAATCATTACTTCGTCTACTGAAATGCCATCACACTTTTGTTTCTGTTGTCTTCTGTACAGCTGTATACTTATTTAAGCTTTATTCAAGTCGTGTATTTATATTGTCGTAAACATGTGGTAACTTTTTTAGTAATAATTTTTCATACGCACATCAGTTGGAAAGATTTATGAGTTATTTAAAATCAGGTTGATGATAGACGGGTACCTGAAGCCTGAACACAGAATAGACAACAATACAGTGGCCTGATTTGCTAAAGCTCTCCAGAATTGGAGTTCATTGGAGAACATAAATAATTTTGCAAACCTGCCCTGGGTTGATGAAGTAAAAAACAGTTCTCACTGACAACAATGGCAGTAGAATAACCTCTGATTCACTATCCCCTAAAGGAACAAATCCTGTATTTGTATGGGCGCCTATTGCAGTATATTTACCCTTTTGACGGGAGTGCAGGGAGAGTGGGTAAGGTTAGGCATCAGGAAGGAGGTTTTCATGGGGTGGGGTCTTGGTTAAGGTTAGGTGTCAGAAAGGGGGTTTGTATGGGGGCGGGATCTTGGTTAAGGTTATGCATCAGGAATGGGGTTTGCATGGGGTGGGGTCTTGGTTAACGTTAGGCGTCAGTAAGGGGGTTTGTATGGGGGTGGGGTCTTGGTTAAGGTTATGCATCAGGAATGGGGTTTGCATGGGGTGGGGTCTTGGTTAAGGTTAGGTGTCAGGAAGGGGGTTTGCGCGAAGGGGGGGCGGTTAAGGTTAGGCATCAGGAAGGGGGCTTGGTTGGGACAGTAAGGTTAGGCGTCAGGAAGGGGATTTTTAAGGTTAGGCATCGGGAGAAGGGGGGAGGGTGGTTAGGGTTAGGCAGTGGAGGAGGTGAGGGTTCTGTGTGAGAGTAGGGTTAGGTTTAGTTGTAGTAAAATATCTGTAACATTCACTAATATTTTACTGTTGAAAATGATCACTTTAAAGTAGTAGAATACTGGTAAATGTAACGATATTCTACTATCGGCTGTTTCGTGGCCCCCAAATTTTCCCGGCGCCCTTTTTACATATGTGCGAAAAAATGTTTGCCACATAATAGGGGACAATTTTTACTACATTTAGTCCAGTATTGTTGCATTACTTATGCTCTCAAATGTTCCCCTGCTGTAGTAGTAAATCAGGCACGATGAGTTGTATCAATATTTTAGCTATTTTATTAGTTTGGTTAGAAACCTCGCTATATGTCTGCCTGCGTTTTGTGTTCTCTACAGGTACACGTAAAAGCCAAAACTACCCACGACTGACATTTTTCTTGTATCTGGATTTCAGAAGGTTTAGTCATCCACCAGCTTCTTATCTGTCAGATTTGTGGGATTGATTTATCAAAAAGATAAGTTTCCATTTTAAACGGGTAAATGGAAATGTCTATTTTCCTGATTTCCCAAAGACTTGATTTTTTTTAAGGGGATGAAAACAAGAGCCTATAGCAGCTAAATCTTCTTGACAAAGCTTCTGTCCAGGATTCTTCATGAAGGCCTTCAGGAAGCTAAGTTACTGATAGCCTATAGTAGCTTCTCAGGTGGAGGAGATAAAAGATGGGTATTCTGGGTTCCTATAAGATATAAGTGTGAGTCTTGGATGGATTTAGACTTTACACTGAATACTAAGCAGTAGGTTACCTTTTCAGCATAAACATTAGCACCGCAAATATACACCATGCCCGGTAGAATTACAGTATTACCAATAACAGAATTGAATATTTCCTCAACCATTCAAGTTACAAGGATTGTTTTTGTATCCTCTGTTACAGAATCTCTCCAAGTCTAAGCAACGATTAAATAATTACTATATTTCTATGTGTGTGCCTGTTGTGCTTGTGGCTTCCACCACAACTGACCCCTTTAGACTTCCGATTTCCCCCCTTGCCAATCGTCGAGAACTAGAATATTTCATTGACATTTGTTTGGCTACCAACGGAGCTCTAGTAGAAATCTACTGACTCATAAACATGGTAAGTTGCTCCAGTAGTAAACAAAAATGCCCCAATTTTATCTTTTACAATGAAATAAAAATGTTCATGAGTTATTGGTAGTAATTCTAATGGACATGCTGTATTATGGTTTACTGCATTTTGTAGATCAGTGTTTAAAACTGTGTGGCCGGCTACAAGACATGAGCTGATATTATCCTTGTCGTAACCAACTCCATCTTGCCACAGATATAGGAAAAGCTGTAAAAAAAAGTTTAGCTTATCCCAAAAACAAAAGAAAAAAACGATGGGTGATTGCCACTGACAATCAGTGAGATATCACTTTGTATTTTAATGCACTGAAAATAAATCATTACTGAGACCTCATTGGATCATATGAGCAAAAAAAAGAGTTGGGTTTTTTTTGCCTTGTGTTTGCAATAGTAACCTCTTTTTAGGAGTTAATCTCTCCATAGCCAGATGTTCAAATCCTGATAGAGCCATGCTTCTCATCTACTCATAAGTACACAATTTGGGCTCGATCCAGTTCCCCTATTCTACTACGTTTGCACCTAGGAGATAATTTTTCATCTTCTGTTTAAAATAACTTTTTCATTTGCACTCTACAATTGAAAAGGTACCAAAAAGTAGGTGGAAAATTACTGTCAAAATTATTCTAAGTATTTTCTTTCTTGATGGTGGCGTGAAAGGCATTTTATTGATAAGATATGAAAAAATCACTTAGGAGAAAAGTTAGCAGAAAAAGTGAATTGGATCGGGCCCAGTGGGTTTTAGAATATCAGATGAAACTCATGCCTATAGCTATAGCTTCTTAGGCAAGATTGTCTATAATGTATATAAATTGGTTTTGTGTAGTGTTCATTGAAGCACTGCATGAATATAATTATAATTATTATTATTGTACTGTAAAAAAGCCAGCAAATATTTAATAAAAATAACCTATAATTTTGTACTTTCTGTAAATAGTTTTTATTTTAATGTTAATATAAAATGAACTAAAGTATAAATACATGGAAGGAGTGCACTGAAGTACTGTATATGATTAAGACAGAGTGTGATCTTTGCTGTTTCCTGTCTAATAAGAGGACTGTAACTACAATTACGTGTGATTTAGTGATATTAAGTTTTACTGAAGTATAAATATTGAGAACCGCTTTTGAATTTGTTTTTCTACTGAACGTCAAGTAAAACCGTCTGAAAATAAGAGGTTATATATAACAAGTTGAGTACCCCCTAGCAGATATTTAGATTGGCCTTTCAATAGCTTGGAATGATGAGTATGACGTATGATCAGAGCCGGGACAAGGTCCTCCAGCACCCAAGCCTGTGACATCAAAGTGCGCCCCCCATCCCCCCCAGCTATCACATACTGATTGCTATTAGACTAATGCTGGGGATACACGGTACGTTTTTGTACCGTGTATCGACCAGCTGATCCGGCCAGCTGATAATATTCAGCTGGCCCGATCATGCCGCTCGACCCGCGCCCGCTCGATTCCCTGCTATTGTCCGCCGGCGGGAATCGAGCGGGCGCGGGTCGAGAGGTGATAAGGAAGCGCCGCGGAGACGAGCGGCAATCGATCCGCGCGCACGAGCGGGGATGCGCCGGCATCGAGCCGCTGACTCGATTCGGTGCATTAAACGAGCCATGTATGCCCGGCATAAGATGCACCCCAGGGCCCCCAACACCTTAATCTCTAGTTATCTGGCTTGCAGTCACTGCCATGTATCCCCTTTTCTTATTTCTTTCTGCTTCAAACACAATAGTGGAATGATAGCTGAGTGAGTTGTGCGCCCCTCCTACACTGCGCCCCTAGGCTGGAGCCTTTCTCGCCTCTGCCTCAGCCTGGCCCTGTGTATGATCAATATTTCAGAAGATTTTAAAAAATAAATAATACATTCAGTTTCTGCATTTACTACCTGATTTTCCTAGTCCTTCCGACCAGATATATATATATATATATATATATATATATATTTTTTTTTTTTTTTTTTTTTTTTTTTTACACTTTCCCAATCAGTAGTCCCACCATATTAGAAGAATATTTAACATCTAAGTGAGCCATTTAACTTTAGAATATTCCGAATCATTTTCAGCTAGCCCCCCCCCTCCCCCTTTTATTTATGCTTTCATCATGTTCCTTGGTTGTAAGAGGGTGTATGTTTAATGCAAGCAGCTGATCTAAGGGCCCATCCACACGTGTGCGCTTTACAATCGATTTCAGCATCGCTGAAAATCGCTAGCATTTTGAAAAGTGCTTGTACAATGAAAAGTATATGGAAGTGTTCTCATCTAAGCGCTTTGCAATTTGCTGAAACGCAAACGCATTGCCTGCAGCTTTTTCTGAGCGATTAGCTCTTCAATGTTGAGTATACTGGTAAATTGCTCTGGAAGCGTAGGCCTGTTCACAATCAACAGAGTTTTTCCAGCGATTTTCCAGCGATTTTACCCATCAAACCTTGCAGTTTACCCACAAAACACCTCTTTTTCCTGTGCAGATGTCATTTCCTGTTTATGGAAGACAGGCACAGCTTATTAGAAATCGCAAAACTCTAATCACTGAAAAAACGCTTTCTGTACAGTGAAAAATCGCTGGAGAATCTCTCTCTTTCCAGATAAAGTTCTGTGGCTTTTAGTCTTCTTTAGTTAGAAATTCTTGAGAACCTATAAATATCTCATACGTAGCTTGTTTTTAGATTGATTTAGTTAAGGCAGTTTTCCAAAACAAACAAGTCCTTAAATAGAATATTTGTGGAAAGTGGACAGGAAGAGAGGGATTGACGAAAAGCAGAAACAGCATAGACTCACAAGATGGAATTCAACAGAAATCCGCAGACTTGGGGCATGACTTAATGTTTTCCCAGTTTAATAAAATAAACTCATTTGTCATCCAGATCTGAGGGAACACAGCATAGGCTGAAATATGACTTCCAAGCACGTATGACATTGTGTGTGCTCACATACATGGAGACCCAGTACCGTAGCTGTGAAGGTACTCATTTGCGGGGTAATTGACTGTTTAAGAATTATTCAAATGTTTATACAGTTTCTCTTGCAGCAGTATTCCAGTATGCTGAAGAAAGGCAGCTGGCCATTATTTTTTCAGTCATGAGTCAGTCATATACAGTATATAGTAACATATTGTTGTATCTGTTATGTTCATTTACCAGAGCATATAGATTTTGATTAACATTTCTAAAGCCTTGTACAAACATCAGAATGTCATCACCCACAGCAATCACTTTGCACCTGTGTTGGGTTACCTTATAAAGTGACACTGAAGGCAAAAAAACCCTTATAATATAATGAATTGTATGTGTAGTACTGATATTTAATGATAATAATTACTGATAATTAATTAGACATTAGTAGTAGAAAAGAGTCTCATTTTTATTTTCAATTATATACCTTTTTAATAACATTGCATCATTATTTTCAATATTTGCTGTTTGCAAACTACGCTCTGTATTTTAAACTATGAAACAGAGCAGAACTAATGGCCCTTTGAACCTCCCTGCAGTAAAATCTTATCTGAAGTTGTCTTTCTGAAGCACTTTGGTGTATAAGTGCTTCAGAAATTAGCACTGTAGACTAAAGTTGGGTCAGGGAGCTCAGAGAAGCTCTTTTGCATAGATAACAACTGAAGTTTCTTCACTTTTCCTGGACTGGAAACAAAATGAGACTCATATCTTTTCTACTAATGTTCCATTTCTTAGCTGTACTACACATACAAGTCATTGTATCATCAATTTATTTTCACTTCAGATTCCCTTTAACATTTATCATTATAATTTTTTTTTTGCATTTGCCCCATAATTTGAGATTTTCTAAGAAGATAATACATTTTACTTACTGTAAAATATGATAAAGATCTATTTTATGTGTTATTGTTCTGTAAATGGAAATCAAAATTATGTTAGCTAAATGTGTGTTAAGTTTGTAATTGGCCTTTTTGTTGATTTGGTGTCTGGAAATAATTTCAGTATGTTAATATTCTGAGATGGGTGCTATAAATGTTACAAGCAATGACACACAAAGGGAGAAATCACTGATCACAAAGGGAGAACAGTAATGTCACCTGCAGCAACCAATGAAATCATTGTATGACATTTGCAAAAACGGAGGCAGGACCTCTAGTCTCCAGCAAAGAAAAACGATAACAAAGCTGTCGCCTACTCATGCGATATCTTCTTGTTCAGTAATGGCTAACCTTGGCACTCCAGCTGTGGTGGAACTACAAGTCCCATGAGGCATTGCAATACTCTGACAGCTCTAAGCATAACTCGGGGAGGCAGAGGCATGATGGGATTTGTAGTTTTGTCACTGCTGGAGTGCCAAGGTTAGCCATCACTGTACTAAATTAACCACACCTTTCCTGAGTCAGTCCCAATTATTCAATTGAGCTGTGCCAAACATGTGTGAGGACCTGAGCCCTTTAGGACTGGAGTTTGATATCCTTGATATAGGTCAGTAGACAAGAGCCCTATCGCCCTTTATCTCCCCCCCCCCCCCCCTTTTTTTGTCTTTTTTTTAAATAAAGAAATGTGTTTAAAAAGGGATGCTGAGAAAGTACACAAAGAAGAGACCGACATGTTAACTTTTTTTTTTACACTAAGCAATTTTTAAACAATATTCCCGATAAATCCTTGAATAATACTAAATTTTATGTAGTATTACTGTCATATGTGAAGATTGTAAATATTTCCATATTTCTGGATGCCATTTCATGTGACTACAATAGAACAACCACTAAATCACTAACCTTTCAGCAATCCCCTTTGCTCTAATATGAGATAAGAGTTTTAAAAATCTGATTCATCTATGGACATTTTTTCCCTTAAAAAATACACTCTAGTCTTGCTGGATGACTTAGGTTCTCCATCGTTTTATACCATTATTAGTAAATTAGCCCATCATGAATGTTAACAGCTTTCTTTTTCTTGTGCATCAAATTTAAAAAAATGCACCTTCACTGTAACAATGATTTTGCAAATTTTATTTAAAAGAATTAGGTGCAATACCGGAGCAAGAAATTTGGATATTGATAGTCTAATTTAATAGGAACATTTGTGCAATGGATTTGTTCATGGATGCTGTTTTGTGCTTTTTTAAGAAGCTTATCTGTATATGAACATACTATAATTAAAGTGGAGCCAAATTAAAAATACAAGATTTCAGAAATAAAATCTATTTTCTAAATTATAATAATAATAAATAGCAGCCTTTTTTCAGCTGCATGATGACAAATATCAAATATTTTACATTTATTGGAGGAACCCCTCCCTTCCTTTCAAATTGCCGGGACAAAATCCGGCAAACTGGTGGAGTAGATGGTGTCCAGCAATGGAGGAATTGCTAATGGCTGCCCCCAGTATAACCCTAACTATGAAAAGAAAAGGGTGAAAAGCATGCACTGAAATGATCATAGGTTTGAAGGAGTGTTTATTTATCTTTGTATGTGTCAGAGTGGTGCAACTAAATATTTTTAATTAAAAAAATGTTTGGTTTGGGTCCGCTTTAAAGGAAATCTCAGTTTGGAATGGTTCATGTTCTTTTGAAGTGGGGTGATGTGGGAGAGATCTTTATTAAGATGAGTTCAGACTTTAGATGATTATCAGATGTACAAAGCTGGAAAAATATGACAAAACAGTCATTACCTATGCAGGCTCAATCCCAGTGGGTGGATAGAGCTGCCACCTAATAAATATTTATAATTTTACTTGGAGATATAGTTAACACTTTTTTACATTTGCCAAAAATGTTCTGGAAAAACAATTGTAAAAAAAAGAATCGAGTATTGATTCTTATGTCCTCCACAGCAGCCCCCAGCTTTCTGGCCCCTTCCCGGCTATCCCAGTCTGAAGCCATATCTCTTTACTAGAAACTGACACCTGTGAGGGGGAAGGCGTGGCTGATGCTGAGAGTGACTTTCAGCTACATGCCCATGTGACTAAAGGGGGAGTGTTTCAGACTGGCGGGCATGAGAAGGCAGCTGGGGGCTGGTGAGGAGTTAAGGATCTGTAAATTGGTGCAGCAGGTATTTCCCTTTTTTATTTTTGCAAAAGTACACCAATTTTTTCTAAAAAATTTTTACCTTTATTTAATTTAAAATAATGTTTTATTATAATGCAAATATAAAAAATGCCTGAACCAGGGGCTTGAAAAACACTTAAACACACGTTGTTTGTATTTTCATTTTTAACAGTTAATTTAAAGTCTAATTCAAATATATATATATATATTTGAATTTGGTTTCAGTGGCAACATTAATGACCCATGAAGCTTACACTGTGAACTGGAAGGAGTCTTTCCGTTAAATTAAATCAGTTGTTAATATTCTTTCAATATACTGTAAACTCATAAGACAATATATAACTTATTTAATTTCAGGTTTTTGGAAAATACTTATTTATAGAGCAATAACGGTCTTAAGATATATCCATTAACATTGTTATATGTCAAATGTATGCATTTCAGGGCCTTCATCTTGCCATACAACATCATGTAACAATGAATTATATAGAAATATAAATTGTGCATATGTTTATATTTTAAAATAGCATTTTAATTCATAATGCAATTTGTATTAGCCGTTCATGGAATTTTCCTATGTTGAAAGTGACTGTGGATTTAAAATGTTAATTGGGTTTGTAATATGGACTTTCTTTAAAGACAAAAGTATTAAATTTGGATGACTGTTATTAAAAATTGTGGATTTGTTTCCTGTTGTACTCCTGAATTAATCATCTATTATTCTTTACACAATGGGCCTGTTGTAATGGGGGGTCAGACAGTTAGGGTCAATGATTGGCACCAATGGGTGTTTTTTTTAACACAAAAAAAGCAGGAATAGCAACAATACAACAAGTTTATATTTGTACAGAGCATCAACAATATGACAACAGCTTCTGGTTGGGAACTCACCAAGCTGTTTCCTCCTTTAAGACCCCAGACGAAGGTCCCACGACTAGCCTGGTGTTTCACGTGGGAATTGTGTTTGTCACTGTAACAAATAAACAATGGCATATCCTCTAAAGTGAAGTTTGCGCAGGATAAATATGTTTGGGAAGGATCAATAGCGTAGAAGCTGTCAAGCTACAATAGCCACTACTTTTGGCAATATTAAATATAACATTTCAAATCACTCTTTCTTTGTTCCCCAAAAACTCATAACACAATACAGTGTAATGTCGTTATAGTAAACTCTGATATAGTCAAACTTTGGGAATAGTAAACTAAAAATCCAGGTCCCGGCCAAGCATCATTATAAGTTTATGGGAGTAATGACTAGTATAGTAAATCCTGATATAATAGAACTTCTGTTATAGTAAACCTTATTTTGGCCCCTGCGGTATCCTGTATCCAGCTATAGTGGAAAGTGGGCAGGAACCATACATCAGTTGGAGACCCATGAGCCATAGTCAGTGGGCATGCTGACAGCCACTTGTAGCCTGCTGGCTATCTGCACACTACTCTGGGCCTGCGTGGATTACCCCCAAAGCACCAGCCAATGAGACCTCTGCTTCCTGTATAAGCTGCTGTCTGATTACTGAGGGAAATGCTTGTCATCTGTGACTTGTATGTGCATGGCTGCAACGCTACAGTATTATCTAGGCTGCAAAGAAGTGTGATCAGAGGAGCACAATAGCTGTACTGTACATGCATTAACTGGTGAGACCTATGCTTCCTGTGCAAGCTGTTGCATGATTATTGCATGCAAATGCTTGCATATTGAGCACTTTGCATTTTGACCCAGCTTAAACATTGTCTGGGCTCGCTTGCTGAAACATTGAAAGGAAAAAATACTCCCAATTATTGACTGAATTAAAGCGGAATATAACCCAGCATTTCAACTTTGCTCTAAAACATTATTTACAGCATATTATATGCAACCAGCATTTTTTTTTTACTAGACCAGCATTGGAAGGGTTACACACAGAGCTTTAAAGTTCCGTGGAGAGAAATGCAGATGCATCCGAAGTTTAGATAGATACATTTAAGTAAACACAATGTAGCAAGTGGTGAATTTGACACACTCTCTGACTGTGCAGGAGCTCCCGGACACAGAGAGAGAGTGAGTCACATTCTTCACTTGTTACATTGTGTTTACTTAAATGTATCTTTCTAAACTTCGGATGCGTCTGCATTTCTCTCCACGGAACTTTAAAGCTCTGTGTGTAACCCTTCCAATGCTGGTCTAGTAAAAAAAATGCTGGTTGCATATAATATGCTGTAAATAATGTTTTAGAGAAAAGTTGAAATGCTGGATTATATTCCGCTTTAAGATACAATACTATGGTATACTTTATGTGCTTGATTGTGACAATTTCTGATGAAGTAAACCCCTGAAATAGTAAACCTTTTTGCCCGGTCCCTTGGAGTTTACTATAATGAGATTCTACTAGTTTCTCCTAAAGTAGGCCAAAAAGAAATAGAGCCCCCATCTACTGAAATCCATAAAGTTTAGTCATGTCTCCATAAAAAGGAGGAGGAGGGTGCCTGTGTCTAGTGATGGGCGAACACCTGGATGTTCGGGTTCGGGAAAGTTCGCCGAACATGGCCGAGATGTTCGGCATGTTCGGGCCGAACCCCGAACTTTCCGAACATCCAGCTTTTGGGGGCCATATGGGGTCGCAGGCATAAGGGGGGAGCATGCCCCGATCGCGGGGGGGGGGGTCGGAAATTCCCCCCACCCCCTCCGCTAGCGCTCCCCCCTCTGCCCGCTTCCCCATTCAAAAGTTTAAGCAAAGTACCTGTAGTGGATGGCCTGGCAGTGGGCGGCACTGTGGAGTGAGGAGGAGGAGTCCGGAGAGTGACGAGTTGAGGGAGGCCGGGCAGCGGGCGGTTCAGCGGAAGTACCCTTGTGGTACTTCCGCCCTTTCTCTGACCTCACGCCCGCTGCCCGGCCTCCCTCAACTCGTCACTCTCCGGACTCCTCCTCCTCACTCCACAGTGCCGCCCACTGCCAGGCCATCCACTACAGGTACTTTGCTTAAACTTTTGAATGGGGAAGCGGGCAGAGGGGGGAGCGCTAGCGGAGGGGGTGGGGGGAATTTCCGACCCCCCCCGCGATCGGGGCATGCTCCCCCCTTATGCCTGCGACCCCATAGGGGGGCAGTATTCGGCCGAACAGGGCCCTGTTCGGCCGAACAGGGGCCCTGTTCGGCCCTGTTCGGCGGCCATTAGAAGTTCGGGGCGAACCCGAACTTAAAAGGCCGAACACCATCAGGTGTTCGGCCGAACGCGAACATCACCCGAACAGGGTGATGTTCTGCAGAACCCGAACAGTGGCGAACACTGTTCGCCCAACACTACCTGTGTCCCCGATCTGTCCATCCACCAGGTTTCTCTCCTAAGTAATGCATTCTTATGGTATCTACCTTCCTGTACTTGTACCGTCTCTAACGCTGACATTGTGGCCTAATTCAGAAAAGTGCCTTGCTGATGGATAGTCCTAGGTTCTCTCACTGCAAGCCCTAACTGTTACCATCTCATTGACAATGTCCATTTCTGAAATTCAGATTGAACAAATAGGCAACAGCTGTGCCTCAATTGGGAAATGTTAGCAATCACAGATTATTGAACATCTTCAACGTCATATGACAGTCACAGATTCATTAATTCTATTAAGTACACTCTCTCTGCCTGCGAGAGAACCCTTCCAACTGTAAGTAAGTGCACAACTGGCTTCATTGAGAGCAGCAGATAAAGTATTACATTCATTCTTCTCAGTGTCATCATTGGCTTAACGGTGAATGACCTGTTTTCCACCAATATGCATGTGGCAGGAAGTATCTGAGAGGTCAACGTATGCCTTTAGTAATGCCATGATTATTCAGATGGTCAGGTTGAGTGATCATTTTCCTATGCCTATGGGTACCTTTAATGGCAGGTTTTCTCCTAGGAGATAATTTTTCATATTTTGTTAAAAATAATTTTCAATACTCTGCCAGTGCTGCCACTAATTCACACTAATCCACACCCACTAACAATGCAATAGGTTAAAAGCTTGTTTTTGTTTTTTATATAGATATACATATGCACAGAGGGACATACTAGTTGCTTGTCGGGTGGAAACACACATTATTTCCCACAATGCAACAAGGTTCACAGAAAGGAAACTGTCATGACCATGGTCATGACATCACACTGTGGGAGGGGTTTCACCACAATATCAGCCACACAGATCCCTCCTGATGATCTATTAGGGAAAAGGTTTCTCATGGGAAAAGGGGTATCAGCTACTAATTGGGATGAAGTTCAATCCTTGGTAAAAGTTCCTCCTTAAGGACTGGAGTGATAAGACAGCACTCTCACTGTGAAAATGCATCACTACACCTTAAAGGAAACCTGAGATGTTAATAGCAGCAGCACTTATACTTACCTGGGGCTTCCCCCAGCCCCATGCACTCATTGGGCTCCCTCACCTTCCTCCCAGGCTTCCTCATTGGCCTCAATTCACTAAGGTTATTTATCTCCTGTCTTTAATAACGTTTCTAGAGTTATCACCATGGTGACGAGGCATGTAGTATTCAGGAAACATTTTACCTCAGGCAAACCTAAAGTTAACTCTTCTGTCTTTAAGTTAAGGAGAGATCTCTAAAGTGAACTCTTCAATCCTTAAAATTACTCTAGAATTCTAAAGTTAAAGACAGGCTGTTAATTAACTGCATGTGAAAATAACTACAGATGAGGTAACTTAAGGACTGAAGTGATAAGATCTCTCTCTAACTGTGAAAACTTATCTCTACACCTTAAAGAGAGTCTGAAGCGAGAATAAATCTTGCTTCAGACCTCATAGTTAGCAGGGGCATGTGTGCCCCTGCTAAAACGCCGCTATCCCACGGCTTAACGAGGGTCCCTTCACCTCCAAATCCCCCTCCGTGCAGCAGTTGGGGCAGGGCTAACCACCGCAGCCCTGCCCCATGCGCGTCTGTCAGCGCGTATCTCCGCCTCTCCCCCGCCCCTCTCAGTCTTCCTTCACTGAGAGGGGCGGTGGAGAGGAGGCGATGCGCGGCTGATAGACGCGACTGGAGCGACCAAGTCTGCGACCAAGTGTTGCAGTGGGGGGTTTGGGGGTGAAGGGACCCCCGTTTAGCGGCGGGATAGCGGCGTTTTAGCAGGGGCACACATGCCCCTGCTAACTATGAGCTCTGAAGCAAGATTTATTCTCGCTTTAGAGTCTCTTTAATAAGGCAAGATCCATGTGTGGTGGCAAGTTTTCTCTTGCCTTATTATCTTCAGTAGGATCTTAGTGAATTGAGCCCATTGTCCTGCAGTACAGCTCCGGTAAATTTTCCAGTCCTACTCCACTGGGAGCCCAGGGCGTGCACGGGGCTAGAGGAAGACCCAGGTAAGTATGAATGCTTCATTTTATGCCTCAGGTACACTAATAAGGCAAGCTTCTTTAGTGAATTAACACTTAAAATATTGATTGATGTGTGGTGATAATTTTCACTTGCCTTATTATCACCAGCATGATCTTAGTGAATTGTTGCCAATACTTATAAGATGCCAGTTCCCTAGTTTTATGCTGGGTATACACGATACATTTTTCCACTCGATAGGTGGATCCGATAGATAATTCCCGTCATGTCCGATATTCCTTCTGATCGATTTTGCGCTCGATTTCTTATAGAAGTGAATGGACAAAGATAAGAAAAACGAACGGAAGATAACAGAATCGAGCGCAGAATCGAGTGCAGAATCAAGTGCGGAATCGAGCAGAAAAACGATCGGGTGGAAAATCGAGCAGAAGAACGTATCGTGTGTACCCAGCATAACTCTGGCAGGTGCTGCCCTGACCCATTTTGCTGTTTACATGCAGTCAGTAACTGGGGTTGCCAAACAGTACCGGCTGGGAAGGTCTGTAAGAATACACAGACAGCTAAAAATGTTAAGAACACAGAAGGTTACTTCCTTTTCCTCATCAATAGAAAAGTTAAACTTACATTTTTATACATAGTAGGGAGAACTGGCAGCACATCCAAAACCAGGCTGCATCTGTAACGATCGGTGTAACACAGAGAGGGTCTGATTACCGGTGATCTGCAGTATCACCGAGAATGCAGATATATACCCGATTATTGATGATCTGCAGTATCACCGATAATCAGATATATTTCTAACATCTGGACCTGAGTGATAAGAGTGTTTGGTGCAACAGTAATACTTTGAGGAGAGCACCCGTACAGTGGGTGCAAGGCAGTAGGAGGTACTGCCCAGAGAACAGATTCCTTCCAATGGCCTGAGGCTCACCAAGGGGCGGAGTCAGGCTGAGAGTGGGAAGGACAGAACGTGAGTGACACCAATGAGGAAGTGTCACTGACAGATCTGTGAACTATCTCTTAACAGGAGAGAGAGTTCTCGAGGTCGGACAGGCCAGGTCGTTAACACACGGACAGATAAAGTACAGAGACAGTATACAGGTGCAGAATCCTAAGACCAGCAGAGTTTGGCAACAGAGTATCAGAATGACAAAGGTACAGAATCAGAGATCAGAAGAATGGTCAGGAAAGCAGAGGGTCATAACAGATAATCAACAATGCCTAGGCTTGAGTGTGAGCTCCTAGATTCTCAACACTCCAGGAACTAGACTAGAAATTAATAATGATACAGATGGTACAGAATTCCTAGACTAAGGTGTGAGTTCCTTGGCCATCAACACCTTGGAAACTGGTCTAGATAACAACACAGATAATAACACAGGTAATAACAGAATTCCTAGGCTAAGGTGTGAGCTCCGTGATCATCAACACCTACGAAACTGTCTAATAAACACAGATACTGACAAGGTCTGAGTGCTACCACGTAGTGATCGCAACGCCAGACACCAGAGAAATGACCAGCACCCAGTATATATACACCAGCGCTCTCTAGCGCCTCCCCTAAGAGCTGGACCAATGGAAGTTGCTGAAATTGTCAGCTGACCGGCTTGGTCAGCTGACTCCCTTCTGACTGTCATAAAAGCCCTGCCTCTCTGCGCGCGCGCGTCCTCCTGAACCAGTGTGGACTATCAGTCCCAGCCACACCAGACATGTGTTGTAATGTTTCTGCTGTGTTGAATGCGGAATCCGCCGCACCGCTGTCCGTGTGTGCGGCGTTTTCTCCGCATTCAGCATTACTGACAAGAGTAGGCCTATGCGTGCTACCTGCCGCGTCGGACGCGGAATCCGCCGCCCTGTTGTCTGGGCATGCGGCGGTTTCTCCGCGCTCCGACTGCGCGCCAGCTGCCATGTTGCACGAGGAATCAGCCACCTTACTTTGAGTACTAGCGGCGGCTTTTCCGCGTTTCCTTACAGCATCTGAATGACTTAACAACAAGAAGGATGTGCAGAGCATCCTAAAGGCATAAATGCACCCAAATGCATCTGAAACAGGTGCTACAAATTACACTAATGGAGGATGTTAGCTTCCAAAACAGCTTGCATGCAAAAAATGTCGTACTAGACCCTTCCACCACAGTGAGGTCATCAAATTAACCTTGCGCTAGTTTTGGCTTTACTCATTCATTCTAGGGAGTATAGCTAAAAAGATGTGTAGGAGGTGCCCCATATATAACTTTAAATCATATAGAATAGAAGTAATTATGTCTTACTTCCGTCAATGAACAAACAACACGGGTAGAAATTAATTTTAATGATGCACAACAAATGCAACGCATTTCACGGGTACTGGCCTGCTTCCTCAGGTCAATAATATAATAAGTGCCTAAGTCAGCAGCGAGTGTGTTTTAGGTAAAAGAGGCGCCCACACTCGTGATCGCTACTGACTTAGGCACTTTTTCTTGACCTGAGGAAGCGGGCCAGTACCCATGAAACTCATTGCCTTTGTTGTGCATCATTAAAATTAATTTCTACCTGTGTGGTTTGTTCATTCACGGAAGTAAGACATAATTACTTCTATACTCTATGATTTAAAGTTGTTATATTCTGGGCACCTCATACACATCTTTTTAGCTATAGTTCAATCCTTTGGGGTAGTATCTTGTACACCACATGTCCAAGTACCTAAAGAGAGTGACCGACCAGCACCTACCTAGAGGATCTGGGATACCGTACAGGAACGGTTAATTTCCCTTAGGCTCTGTTGGTGGTTGCAGGAGTGCAACCCACCTGTAACGATTGGTGTTAGCAAGAACAAAGTTTCTGATTATCAGGCATGGGCGTCCGCACATATGGCAAAACCGGGCATCTGCCCGAGCCTGGCCGCCCGCTGCCCCCCCCTGGCCGCGTGCCCGTGCAGCCAGCAGGAGGGGAACACGCAGAGAAGAGAGAGAGCGCTATGGGCACAGTGGGGAAGGGCGGACGTCTCCCCCCCCTTCCCTCACCTTAGGGGTCTCTCTCTCCCTCGCTGTCCCCTCCGGAATGAAGTGTGCAGCGGCTGGCAGCGGTGGGCGGAACTTACCTCCTCTCGCTCCTGCGCCGGAAGTTCTGGTGCCGCACTCTGGTCTGGATCAGGCCAGAGTAGCGGCTAATCCATCCGGCGCGTGCGACGAGAGGAGGTAAGTTCCGCCCACCGCTGCCAGCCGCTGCACACTTCATTCCGGACTCCGGAGGGGAGAGCGAGAGAGGGAGGGAGAGCCCCCTAAGGTGAGTGCCCATAGCTCTCCCTCTTCTCTCCGCTGCTCCCCTCCTCCTGCACACATGGCCACTTTTTCTGGGGACATATCCCCCTGGCTACATATACCGGGACATATACCCCTGCCTACATATACTGGGACATATACCCCTGCCTACATATACTGTCTGGGACATATACCCCTGCCTACATATACTGTCTGGGACATATACCCCTGCCTACATATACTGTCTGGGACATATACCCCTGCCTACATATACTGGGACATATACCCCTGCCTACATATACCCCTGCCTACATATACTGTCTGGGACATATACCCCTGCCTACATATACTGTCTGGGACATATACCCCTGCCTACATATACTGGGACATATACCCCTGCCTACATATACTGTCTGGGACATATACCCCTGCCTACATATACTGTCTGGGACATATACCCCTGCCTACATATACTGTCTGGGACATATACCCCTGCCTACATATACTGTCTGGGACATATACCCCTGCCTACATATACTGTCTGGGACATATACCCCTGCCTACATATACCCCTGCCTACATATACTGTCTGGGACATATACCCCTGCCTACATATACTGGGACATATACCCCCTGCCTACATATACTGGGACATATACCCGTGCCTACATATACTGGGCACATATACCCCTGGCTACCTGTTCTGGGGACATCTCTACCCCTGGCTACCAGTTCTGGGGACATCTATACCGCTGGCCACCTATTCTGGGGACACCTATAGACCTGGGGCTACCTATTTTTGGGGAACCACTGCTGTCAGATTGAGTGTATTTTGGGGAACTGCTGCCAGGTGAGAGGTGTCTACATATTAAGGGGGCATTCTGCCTATTTATGTGAAAAGCTGTCTATTTATGTGCCTCATGACTGCTGAATTTGTCTTGTTGCGGGCCTCATGGTTACTGACTTTGTCTTGTTGGGGGCCTCATGATTTGTTGGGGGCCTCAAGATTGCTGAATTTGTCTTGTTGGGGGCCTCATGATTGCTGAATTTGTCTTGTTGGGGGCCTCATGATTGCTGAATTTGTCTTGTTGGGGGCCTCATGATTGCTGAGTTGGTCATGTTGGGGGCCTCATGATTGCTGAATTTGTCTTGATGGGGGGGGCCTCATGATTGCTGAATTTGTCTTGTTGGGGGTCACATGATTGCTAACTGCGAGACTATGGAAAAAGCTGAATCATCATCATATGAGACAATAGCATTAAACCTACTTTTTCTGCTTTTTAAAACAGAAAATGAAACTGGGAGGTTCTAAAAAAAATGAATAATTTTTTTCAGGAGTACGATGGATGAAATTGTTTATCTTCACAGTTTATTTTCAACTTAATTTTCCATAATGTTCATGTATGAGTTAAAACGTTTGTATTTAGTTTAAATTGCTGTTGGCACTTTGTGATAGTAAAGTGACTTTGCAGTTTGGACACTCGACCTCCAAAAGGTTCGCCACCATTGTCCTAATCTAATGTCCCACCATTGCTTAGTTCATGTAAACTTGTCTCCACCCACGACCACACCCACATTCTGGTTCATGACCACACCCATTTTTCGGCGCGGCGCGCTACGCGCGCCGCATGACGTAGCTCCATTTTTTGGCGCGCTACGCGCGCCACACAACACCAGCCCAAATTTTTAACTCCCCACTTTTTGCCCCCCCCTGGAAAATTTTCTGCGGACGCCCATGTTATCAGGTGATCTGCAGATTCACCAATAATACAGATATATAGATACTGATGTGTTAGCTAAGCAATGCTAATATGCCACTAAGAAGTGACGTAACCTAATCACACTTTAATGCACTAAGTGTAGTGATTGGTGTAACAGTAGTACTGGCATTATTTACACTACCTCACCAGAGGAGCTGGTGGGCACTACCCGTACTGAACCTCTCACCAGAGACAGGGGGTCCCTGGTGTGAGTAGAATGGTCAGACAGATCAGATCGGCAACAGACAGGCAGGTCAGGTACAGAATCGACAGACAGAGGCAGAATGATTATCAGGCAAGGTTGGCAACAGGATCAGATGGGCAGAGGTACAATATCAGGAGACAGAGACAGAACGGTAATCAGGCTAGGTTTGCAACAGGATCAGATAGGCAAAGGTACAGAATCACTGAGTGTAAGATTGGTCAGAACTAGCCAGAGTCATACACAGATAATCAAGCAACAATAACAGTAGTAATAATAATTCCTAGTCTTGTGTGAAATCCCTGGTTTCCTTCCAGATCAAAGCACACCGGAACTATCTAAGGTCTGAGCGCTAACACAAAGTATTCACGACAGCAGACACCTTGCAAGTGAAGCCGAGAGGCTTAAGAAGTGGAGGAGACCCCCAAGGCACGCCAACCAGCCTCGGCCAATCAGGAACGGTGAGCGTGCCCTCTGACGTCAGCCAACCAGCCGGTCAGCTGACGCGCCTCCTCCTGGCATAAAGATCCTGACGGTGAGCGCGCGCGCGCTAATGTAGCCCTGAGCACAGCAGAGACACGCGTCCTCGGCGTACTAGACGCCTGGGACGCGGAAAAATCAGCAGGCAGGGACCCAGCAATGGCCGCAGTGGACCCACCGTCCACCGCAGCCGATATGCGATTACTCCCCACACCCGTCCTCGGTGTGCTAGACGCCCGAGGCGCAGGGAGACTGGCAGGCAGAGAACCAGAAGCAGCTGCGGTGGTACTGCTATCCACTGCAGCTGGCATGTCACTATTCATTACACCCACCCTTGTGAGTATAACTTTCTACTCTAAACATCATCCACTTCGTTTAACGATGCTGCACCACTGGGCTCCTGGTCTCTCTCATTTCAGAACCTTGGCAGTTGTTTTCACAACCAGTAGGAACTATCCCATACTCCTGATGCTTGAGAGTAAGACCACTCGGTGTGACTCAAAAACAGATCTGATCTTCTCTATAGAAACCCATGTCGAAATGAAGACTGATGAGATGGAGAATACCCTCTGGAGCGGTTTAATGTGCTCAAGGATGGGGCCACTAAACTAAGTGTACATTTCTAGACATGAACTCTGTTCCAAAGTGACATGACATCATCCTGAATTAATCACAAGCGCTGATTTTCCCATCTTAGTTTACACATAGTTTTGGTTTTTACAAGACCCTCCGGTTTGTTCTACTTCTTGCAGCCAGTCAGCGATCATCTTCCATTGTTATGTCTGCTCCAAGCCAACAAATGGGGAAATGTGTTTGGTTGCTATGGGAAATTGTTCTTTGCATTTCTTCACAGCTTTATTTAAAGCAGAAGCAAAGTCAAATCAATAAATCAGCGTATAGCAAGGTCCTTCTAATTACAATTTTAAAGCCTTAAAGAGAACCCGAGGTGGGTTTGAAGAATATTATCTGCATACAGAGGCTGGATCTGCCTATACAGCCCAGCCTCTGTTGCTATGCCAAACCCCCCTAAGGTCCCCCTGCACTTTGCAATCCCTCATAAATCACAGCCACGCTGCTGACAAGCAGCTGTCAGAGCTGGCTGTGTTTATCTCTATAGTGTCAGTCTGCTGCTCTCCCCGCCTCCTGCAGAACTCCAGTCCCCGCCTGCATCCCTTCTCTCCCTGCTGATTGGAGGGAAGGGACGGGGGCAGGGACCGGAGCTATGCAGGAGGCGGGGGAGCAGCTGAGACTGACACTACAGATGTAAACACAGCCTCACAGCACGGCTGTGATTTATGAGGGATTGCAGAGTGCAGGGGGACTTTAGTGGGGTTTGGGATAGCAACAGAGGCTGGGCTGTATAGGCAGATCCAGCCTCTGTATGCAGATAACATTCTTTAAACACACCTCGGGTTCTCTTTAACTTTGAATTTATCAACGTTTTAAAGTTCCAATCCATAGCTATGATAAGCATTTACATCTCACTTGTTCTTTTATGACAGCAGAGAGAGACATAAAGAAAAACAACTACACTAAGCGCACATTCACACTTAACCTCCTGAGCGGTCTGGACGAGCTCAGCTCGTCCATCACCGCCAGAGGCTGCCGCTCAGGCCCTGCTGGGCCGATTTTCTCCAAATAAAAAGCAGCACACGCAGCCTCTGTATGCAGATAACATTCTTTAAACACACCTCGGGTTCTCTTTAACTTTGAATTTATCAACGTTTTAAAGTTCCAATCCATAGCTATGATAAGCATTTACATCTCACTTGTTCTTTTATGACAGCAGAGAGAGACATAAAGAAAAACAACTACACTAAGCGCACATTCACACTTAAAGAGAATCTGTACTCTGAAATTCTTACAATAAAAAGCATACCATTCTATTCATTATGTGCTCCTGGTCCCCTCTGTGCTGTTTCTGCCATTCTCTGCTGCAAACCTGGCTTGTAATTGCCAGTTTTAGGCAGTGTTTACAAACAAACTAACCAGCTTCTAATAGGCTCAGCTAAGCAGAGTGTGTTAGTCACACAGAGCCTGCAGGGGGTGTGTACAGCTTCTAGCTAATCACAAGCAGCCCTGCACATTCCAGTCTGACTGCCTCAGCCTGACTGTGCCGACTATAGAGAGAAGATTAGATCATATAACAGAGATAACACAGCTACTGTGCAATTAGGAAAAGCTGCAGTAAGCCAGACCACATTAGAAAAGGCATAGGAACTTATAGCATAGAAGAAATAAAGATAAACAATTTGTTACAGAGTCTCTTTAACCTCCTGAGTGGTCTGGACGAGCTCAGCTCGTCCATCACCGCCAGAGGCTGCCGCTCAGGCCCTGCTGGGCCGATTTTCTCCAAATAAAAAGCAGCACACGCAGCCGGCACTTTGCCAGCCGCGTGTGCTACCTGATCACCGCCGCAGCGCGGCGATCCGCCACGTGCAGCGGCGAAAGAGGGTCCCCCCAGCCACCCGAGCCCAGCGTAGCCGGAACAAATAGTTCCGGCCAGCGCTAAGGGCTGGATCGGAGGCGGCTGACGTCAGGACGTCGGCTGACGTCCATGATGTCACTCCGCTCGTCGCCATGGAGACGAGGTAATCAAAACAAGGAAGGCTGCTCATTGCGGCCTTCCTTGTTTATTCTGGTCGCCGGAGGCGATCAGAATTACGGATCCGGAGCGCCCTCTAGTGGGCTTTCATGCAGCCAACTTTCAGTTGGCTGCATGGAATAGTTTTTTTTTTATTTAAAAAAAACCCTCCCGCAGCCGCCCTGGCGATCTTATTAGAACGCCAGGGAGGTTAAAAAAGCAAAATGCTAGTATTTTGCGGGGGTGATTTTACTGCGATTAGCGTGGCAAAATCACTGTACACCCTCGCGATCAGCGCTTTTTAAAGCACTGTATCGCAAAATGCTGCAAGTAACGCATTTAGCGATTGCCGCTAATCGTGAATCACATGTGATCGGCGGCAATTGCGGCAGTGAGATCACTCACTGTCATAAGGTTATATTGCGCTAGCCCTTTAAAAAACTTTTACTCCTACTTCCTCCTCTTTATATACACCTCAATGCCACTTAAAACAAACAATCGGTGTCAATCGTTTCAGGTGACCATTATAGAAAATGTGTACAGGACCGTAACCTTCATAACATCATTGCATCATTGTGTGGCCAGTATTTGATCAGAATTTAATCTAAAAAAATATCTTTAGTGTTGTTGGCTTTAGCTGTGCACATTGCTGAAGTGGTTTTGCAACTACAGAGATGAAGGTGGAATATTTTCTACCTGTTATTACATTTAGAGGCCTTGGCTTGTTATTTATCCGCAGGGCCGGATTTATCATGAGGCACTGTAGGCATGTGCCTACAGGCGCATGATGATGGAAAGGCGGTTCACTCCCCTCCCTGAGCACCTCCCTCCCTCCTACCCTATGCAGGGTGCTGAGCAGAGGTTTAAATGAGAGGTTACTCACTCAGCTCTTGGCATTCAACTGACAAGATCTCCATTTAGTCAGGGGCACCACTAGATACTTAATACTGAGAGTACCTCTGGCTACATAATGCTAAGGGGCACCTGTAGCTACCTATGACGGGCATGGAAAGTAAGGGAGGAGTGACAGCTGGAAAGCCAGCACACGTGCGGTCGAAGGGGGTTTGTAGGTTTATGGAGGGTGAAGTCTAGGGGTGACAGGACATCTGTACCTATAGGCTCCTGTGAGGTAAATTCAGGCCTGTTTATCCGAAAATTACCCATTGCGGAGTTCAGTTACATTCATTTTCATTACATTTACAAAAAAAAACTACCGTCTATTTTGCAGGATTTTAAACAAATTCTTTATTCCTTAAGAATGTGCTCATACATGTTCTAAAAGTTCCAGTTTCCACATAGGACTCGACCCTCCAACGTGTAATATACAAAGAGATATTTATTAATCCATAGCGGTGATACAGCACACAAAAAAGCACAACGTTTCGGGCAGAGGCCCTTTCTCAAGTGCTCAAGTCTTGAGCACTTGAGAAAGGGCCTCTGCCCGAAACGTTGTGCTTTTTTGTGTGCTGTATCACCGCTATGGATTAATAAAGAACTCTTTGTATATTACACGTTGGAGGGTCGAGTCCTATGTGGAAACTGGAACTTTTGGATGTCTTTTGGGAGGTTTGATGGGCCTCTTACCACACTGGACTCCCCGTGTGTGACTTACACAGTCTCGGTGGCCTGCAGGATCTACACCATATTGCTCATACATGTTCTATCCATAACTGTGAGCATCGTTCTGTAACAATTCATAGTTTTCTCATTTAAAATCACTCAAGAAATATCAATCATATTTCTGCTGTGCATCACTAGTTGACATTCGGATTTCAATAGAAATCTGACTACATTTGGTCAGAATGCTCCAGCTACTGCAAGATTTGTACTACCATTTGCATATGGTCAAGGTGAACAATAGAATGTCTCTTCCCAACAACTATTAATTCTTATCATTCTACAGACACAGCCTTTCATTTTAATGCAATGTTTAGTTTACATTCCTCTCTAAAGGTCAGGGCCGGCCCGCTCATGAGGCGGGGTGAAACATTTGCCTCAGGCGGCAAACTTCTAGGGGCGGCACCCGCCCGTTCGTGGGTGCGGGGGGGGGGGGCGGCCGAGCCAGAGGGGTAGCGGGCAGGACGGGGGTATTGGGCCTAGCGGTGGGGAGGGGGGCCCCTCCCTCACCTGGGTACCCCGATCTGCACTCCCCTCTAGCTGTAATTAGGAAGCAGCCGCTGCCCGATCGTAAGAGGCACGGGTGGGGAGGACTCACCTTTTCCGCGTTCCAGCGAGCGCTCCACTGACGTCACTTCCTGCATCGCCGCCCACTGTATTGTAAGTGGACGGCGATGCAGGAAGTGACGTCAGTGGAGCGCACGCTGGTCCGAGCCCCCTCCCCACTGCTAGGCCCAATACCCCCGACCTGCCCGCTACCCCTCCGCCTCTGCGGGGGGGGGGGGTGCGGCGTCGGCAGCAATTTTCTCCTAAATTTGCCTCAGGCGGCAAAAAGTCTAGGGCCGGCCCTGCTAAAGGTGTGTACACATACATTGTTATTGTCACACATCAGGATCGAGCTTGATCCTGTGGGTGGCACTGTGAGGAACAAGCACTGTAGAGACACATCTCTCTGGTATTCCGGGCAAAGCATACTGTTCCTAGGGGGAAGGGAGGTGGAGCAAAGGGGAGGTGCACAAAGGAGTGGTTTTTGTCTGGTTTGGTACAGAGGGGAATTCCAGGTCTTTAACCACTTCGCATCCAGACCTTGTTTTCCCCTTATTGACCAGAGCAGTTTTGACGCTTTAGCGGTGTCCCTTTTTAATCAACAATAACTTCATCTCTACTCGTGCCACTTAAATGATCTATATATCGTTTTTTTCAAGACAAACTAAGCTTTCATTGGGGGGTATTTGGTACGAAGTAAAATGTTCCTTTCTATGCATTTTAATGGGACAAAGTGGGAAAATTTTAAAAAATGCATTATTTCTACATTTTGACCAATTTCTATTTGGAAATAAAAAGTGCGATTTGACATAAAAACTGTGCCGTCAGTTAAAGTTGCCCCAGTATAGATATCCAGATGTGTCCCCAGTATCACCGCCTCCCCCAGTATAGCCAGATGTGTCCCCAATATCAGCCCCCCTAGCATAGCCACATATGTCCCCTGCGTTTGAAAGCCCCAGAAAAGATTGACAGACACACCCCCAGGAAAAGTGCTCCTTTTCATGGCCATATGTGTCCCCGGAACAGGATTACCCCCATTATGGCAAGATGTACCCCCAGGATTAGTACTGCCCCCATTATAGCCAAATATGCCCCCACTATATGATTATTGCCCCCCCCCCCCAGGTGCCCAGATGCACCAAATTAGTAAATCCCCCCCTCCCCTTAGTCAATTAGATGCCCCCCAGCAAACATGAACCCCCCTTTTATATATCCTGCCCCCACCCCCCAGGATCGATAGCCAGATGCCCCCCCCCCCCCCATAAGGGCAGCCCCCTCCGTGCAGAAATTGTAAAAAAAATGTACAAGCAGGCAGTCTCACTCACCTTACCTCGGTCCTGCGACTGTCCTGAAGTTTGATCCACCGATCCCCGCTCTGCAGTCAGCCGCATATTGCCAGTAATCCGAGTCCCGGCTTGATGACGTCATCAAGCCGGGACCCGGGTTTCCGGCAATATGCGGCTGACTGCAGAGCGGGGATCGGAGGATCAGACTTCAGGACAGTCGCAGGAACGAAGTAGGTGAGTGTGGCTGCTTGCTGGTACATTTTTTTTTACTATTTGTGCGCCGAGGGGGACAGATGAAGGATCGCTGCAGTTCACTACTGCAGCGATCGTTCATGGGAGGGGGGTGGACTAATTGGCCATGTTCCCTTCCGCCAATTAGTATTGCAGCTGACAGTGCCGGAGGGTGCGCTCTGAAGCGCACCCGACCATGCACAGCAGGGCTGCAGCCAGGTCAGTATATCTACGTCACTGTGGCTTGGAGGGTGCCACAGCTGACGTAGATATACTGTAGTGGTGGGGAAAGTGGTTAAAGGGGTTTGTAACATTCAAAAATAAAAATTGGACTAAGAATAGTTAATGCCCAAAATATATATGCAAACCCTTTTTTTTCTCTAGAATAGGTCCCTTTATATACCCTAATTTTTAATTTAATTTATGAGATAGGCTTGTCTAAAACCTGTCAGTTCTGTCAGATTTCTACCTATTGCAAATTACAGCAACCTAGGAGAAAAGTAATTTATAGCTCATTTTACTCTGAAAGAAACATACAGTTCTTTTTATTTGTAAGTGTTTTCATGAATTTTAAATTTATACAATTTTTCACTATAGTGGTTTTTTTAAAGAGAACCCAAGCTGAAGCTCAGTTTCAGAATCAGATACTTACCTTAAAGAGAGGGAAGCCCAGGGATGCTCAACTTCGGATTCGGGTGAAACCCGAATAGTTGCTATCCAGATTTTCACCCTCCTAATTACAATCAGCTGTGCGGGCTGGGCGGGGGGTTCAAAATCTCTGACGTCTTCTTCGGTCTATCCCTCGGCGCCTCCCACGATGCGCTCCAATCCAACGTCACGTGACTATACACTTCCTCCTTCAACCTGTAAGGAGGAAGTGTTTGTACTCATGTGACACCGGATTGGAGCGCATCGTAGGAGGCGCCGAGCGACGGACCGAAGAAGACGTCAGAGAGCTAAGATTGACCCCCCCCCCGCCCAGCCCACACAGCAGATTGTAATTAGGAGGGTGAAAATCCGGATAGCAACTACCTGGGTTTCACCCGAATCCGAAGTTGAGCACCCCTGGGGAAGCCTCAGGATCCTACTTGGCTTACATTGCTTACATTGCTCGTCTGAAGCCCCCCATTGCAGAGTGTGGCCCCCTCCACATTGGGGCCGTGCAGCTCTTCTTCCTTAATCATGGCCATGCAGAAGGCGCACGAGACCGCCTTCGCATGTGCAGTATTATGGAGCCCACAGAACTGGTTTACAGCACATGCAGGTTCGGTCGGCTATTGCGGAGCCATGATACAGGAAGAGGACATGCCGGACCCCAATGTGATTAGAAACAATGCCTTGTCACTAATCTTTCGGGAGGCCACACTCAGTGACAGGGGAACAACGGAATAGCGAGGGAAGCCTCAATAGGCTTAAGGTAAGTATCTGATTTTGTACTCGAGCTTCGGCTTGGGTACTCTTTAAGAGTCTGGAGTACAGACATTATTTGAGTACCTTGGGATACAAGCCTCTCTGCAAAGTATGTAAAGGTGCATGCAAGTACCAGTAAGTTAATATACATATTTACATTATCTTATTGTGAAAGAAAGACCACTAATAAACGTTTCTCGGAAGGGAAAGGCAATGATTTACTGAAGTCCATTCCAACAGAACAACTTAATCGGCACGTAAGACACGCTATATATACATCTCTGTTTCTAAATAAAACAAAACTCTATAATAAAAACACTATACTCTTGAGGGACAGATTACACCAAACGTATGTGAATAAAAATTGACTTTCACAAGACCCCTATTTCTCTCCACACTTTTGGTGTACATCCTATTTTTAGGAAGGAGAAAAATCTGAAGTCAATGCATCTGGTCACGTCTCAGCCCGGGAAGCTTGCATCATGGCCCCGGTTATGAGAACCAGCCCGCCAGCATGTTATTTCTGTTCAAGCATCCCAGGAATTTAAATAGAATTGGGCTAGAAATTTCAAATACAAAATCTCCGCAGCTTGGGCGGGACGGTCTCAGTGGGGATTCATGGTATGACATGTGATTACGATTAGTCCACCAAGTAACACAAATAAAAAGAGCTGGATTGTTGTTTACATGGAGTTTTCCACTTATGTAACAAGAAAGGTTGAGTTTGTAACATAAACGTTTTGACCTCTAGGTGATGTACAGTTCTTTATAAAATGCTCTGTTGATTTTACAAAAAAGGACTGCAAAACAATAGAAAAGAGCACTCTGAGAGACTACATAGTACATGAAAGTCACTGTCCTATCCAGGACAGGTCTCACCTGAAAAATATTGGCTGTCAGCAATTTTCAAGCCAATATAATCAGATCTGAAGAAACGGAGGGCGTTCCTCCGTGAAACGCGTCATCTCCAATGCTAAGAAACCCCCTTAAACATTCTCATAGACTTGTGCAAGTTTCTACTTTGAAAGCCACTGCACTGCCTAGCAACGTGTAGACGCTTGTTTCCTCTCAGCCAGAGCGAGCGACAGTGCGGAGCCACTCTCTCGCTGTCTCACCCCACAGGGGAGAGCTGGCATTCTGTAATATACACCTGCCTGCTGCCGACCATACCAACGGCTGTGACCTGCACCAATCACATACTGCGGACCCTCTGCCTTGGAGGCCCGCCGGAGAGCCTGGTTCCCGGCTGCCTTAAAGAGGATACCCACTTATATTGGCTGGACATTGCTGACAGCCAATATTTTCTAGGTGAGACCTGTCCTGGATAGGACAGTGACTTTTATATACTATCTAGTCTCTTAGAGCGCTCTTTTCTGTTGTTTTACAGTCCTGTCGACTTTAAAGGACTTCCGTGGCAACCATGTTGATCGATGTTTACTTACCTGGGGCTTCTTCCAGGCACTAGAAGCCATTTCGGTCCTCTCGCCACAGTTCTGGTCCTCCTCAGTGTCCCAACGGCCGCTAAAGATCGCTGACCCACAATGTGGGTTGGGGCTCCCATGTCATCTGGTGCGTACTGCACCTTGCACATGCGCAGAGGCCCCGTCCCACCTGCGTGTCAGTGATTTTTATGAATGCCCAGTGGGACACCAAAGAGGACCGGAGCTGTGGCAAGGGACCGAAATCGCTTCTAGGGCCTAGAAGAAGCCTCAGGCAAGTAAACATAGATTAACATGGTTGTCAGAAGTCTTTTAAAGGCTTAATGCCCAGGCTCATTTTAATCTGGTTTTCCTCTCTATTGCTTGCTTTGCTATCATTTTTATTTTAACAGTTTTAACAGTTTTGATTGTTCACAAAACAAATTCAAGGTATCAGTTGCAGCAAGCCATCATCAACCACTTCTTATTCCGCTGATGTTAGTTCCCCTGGTCATTTCCTCTTCTCACCCCCGCTGTTGGAGCAATTATGTAGTAGAAGAGGATGCAGAAGTGAAGATGACACCTGGGCTCCTGCTTCTAAAGATCCACCTAGGGACCTTCTTGAGCTAGAATTAACTATTCTTTGGTGAAATACTGATAATGATCACATCTGTTTGTGCTTTGAATAGTGATAGTTGAGCGGAGGTGACCTGGCAGATTAACAAGTACATTAAAGGGCAATACAATACAAAAGTTTGTCAAATTAGCTTTTTGTTCCTAAGCTTCTACAAAGGACAAGTCACAAGGGGACATGATCTGTGTATGGAGAAAAAAATATGATTTTGCCATCTACAGTATTTAACAAACAGAAATTTACCTTCTTAAAGAGACTCTGTAACAAAAAAAAGTTCCCCAGGGGGGTACTCACCTTGGTAGGGGGAAGCCTCTGGATCCTAATGAGGTTTCCCCCATCCTCCTGTGTCCCACGGCGGTCTCGCTGCAGCCCACGGAACGCACAGCCGACAATTTGTCAGGCTGTGCAATATTTATTTTTTCTGGCTCCAGCGGCTGCACTGTTGCAGCTCTCTACTCGGAAATAGGCGTAAATAGCTAATCTCTGCCGGGCCTGCTCTAATACGCAGGCGCAGGAGATGGATCTGTGAATTTCCCCAACCTGTGAGTGCTTAGAGAGAAAGGAGGTAGTGTCCAGTAAGAAAGAGGACATGGCTGCCACCTTAGGTCGAAATACCTGATCAAGCAAAATTGCCAGAGGTTGAAATATAGAATTGGTACCTGCCACTATGGGACGTCTAGGTGAATTAGAGAGGGACTTGTGAATTTTAGGAAGGAGATAAAACAAAGGTGTGAGAGAAAAAGTCAGAGATGAGAAATTCTGCCAGTCATTTATCAATTGTAGCATCAACACATACTGCATTAACCAGATCATCAATTTCTTGCTTAATAGTTCGTAGGGGATCCCCCTTGGTAGATGGTGGTGTCTCCTAGTTGGCGTATCACCTTCCTTCTATAATCAGGACTATCTATAAGAACAGTTGCTCCACCCTTATCGGCAGGCTTGATAACCAACCCAGGGTCTGTTTTAAGAGAATCAAACAGCCCTTCGTTCCTCTATGGACATATTAGGTCTGGGTCGGTGATCAAGCCCAGAATGTACAAGGGCTGCCACATCCCTTTCCACTAAATTAATAAAAGTTTCCACAGACGGTGAATTATTAGGGGGGTTCCACTTACTCTTGGCCCTGCACATTTTGATGTATATTTCTGGTGGAAAAAGGGTGGACGGTTCTGGAGAGGTGACCAGTAATCTGTCAGAGAACCATGGTCCTGACTTCGCACTGTGTGTGTGTATGGGGGGGTTCACCACAATATCAGCCATACAGAGCCCCCTGATTATCCGTTAGAGAAAAGGTGGAGATTTCTTGTGGGAAAAAGGCTATCAGTTACTGATTGGGATGAAGTTCAATCCTTGGTTGCAGTTTCTCTTTAACAGCCTACTTTTTTTTGCGACAGTGGTCCTTTAAGAAGGAGGCTCACATTAGATTCTGTATAAAAAGGATTTCGACTTCAGCACTTAGGATGGAGCTTTTTTTATCTGGCATAGAGCATTTTATAGGTTATAAACAGTGATTTTTCTATGTTTGGGCGTCTCCAGTTCTTTTAGAACTGATGTTGCTGGAATGGCTTTGGGAGAGAAGCAAGCCAGTGATCATCATTATCTTCCATAACACTTCCATCAATGCAGGTGGAACTTTGGAGCATTAGTTGTACCGTTGCTCCAGCATAGTGTTTGGTACCAGACTTCAAGGTTTTCTAGAAACCTCACAAAATCTCCAGCTCTTGAATTTCATGATCCCCGGTGAAGGTTTTCTCCCTCACTGTCATGTTGACTTTGCTCTGTTTTATGTCTGCAAACATTGTGTGGGCTTATTTATTCCCTCTCATGGAAACACTTCATGGCAAGTCATAACATGAGCTCCATTAACATTCTCATTCTTCAAGCTTATCTTCTCATTGCTGCAGAGACATCCTCCTCACCAAAGGGAAGCAGCATTTAAAGTGGGATCAGTCTGAGCACCTCAAAATGCCAGATCCAAATTCCCTGATGACTATCCGAGGGAAGGGGTAAGAATCTAGGTTTACTCACCCTGGGTTTCTTCCAGCCCCTAGCAGCCGTCTAAGTTCCCTTGTCGCAGCCCAGTCCTACTTGGTGTCCATGCTGGCTGCCCGTAATGATCGTGACCTGCCGGCGAGGTCGGCTCTTCTGTGCCTCCAGACGCAGATGATGTGGATGCGCAGGCTCAGAAAAGCCAACCCTGCAGGAGGGTCACGATCATTATGGTTGGCCAGCAGGGACACCAAGGAAGAGGATCAGCAGGGCTGCCAGGCAACTGGTATTGTTCAACAGGAAATAAATATGGCAGCCGCCATATCCCTCTCACTTCAGTTTTCCTTTAAAAATGACTTTTTTTCTGTGTATCTGCTATAAAAGATATGTTTAATGTTGTGCTGTCTCATATGACTGATGCCTTTTGGAGTTACAGAAGCTTTTTTTTAGCCATCTCCATGCACTCACTAGTTGTTCTCTGTCAGGAAAGAGTTTTATGGCTTATATTCCTTATCAGTGAGGGTTACGCTATATTCTGACTGGGTCCAGACTAGAGAGAAACTGTCACTTGCATACCTGAATGTTTAACTCTTTCAGGCAGAAACGGAACACCAAATAGTTATTTGTATGCTTGGTACTATATATACACATGACTGTCTCATCATGTCACATGTCACCTTGGGTACCCCTCAATTCAAAAATTAAATTGCTTGTAAAGTTTAGAGAGAAGTTGAAAGAGCAGGAAGCATGTTAAAGTTGAATAAAACTCTGACATAACATTCAATAAAAATGTGTTTTCCTACTTTTTATTACCCATAGAGTTAACATATTTGCTTCTGTGAACAATTAATATTATCTTCTTACAAATTACAAGTTCCCAAAGTACAGTTTATCTGCTCTGAAATCTACCATTGCATTTTGCTACACAGCTGCTGTATTTATATATTAAAATCTATCTAGGGATCACTTCTCAGCTTTCTGCTTCTACAGCAGAGAGAGAGCTCCTTTTCAGCATGCTACTTTCTGTATTCTAATTTTTTGCAGACAAAGGAATGTAAATAAAAGATAGTGTTATCACCTCTTTGGATGTGGCCAGAAGCTGCTCACTGAAGCAAGGAGCTTTCCACTGAAGAACAAAGTGTTGTGTTTAACTGTTTGAATGCTGTTCTGCTACAATTTTTTATGGTAGTAGGTTTTATGCTGTAAATAATCATATAGAGTCATTTTACATGGAAATGCACGTTTGCCAGGATAGCTATGCCTTTTTTTTCCAGCCACTCTGACCTATTATAATAATGGCTTATTAATCCTAATCCAGGCCAAAGCTATGATGTTTTATAGTCATTATGTTGTTGTGAATAGATTGTTCTGGCTGGAAAATAATTTTATCACCAAAGTGAAACAAATAGTGTTTCCTCTGCAGAGCGGATAAACTTGGCATTGAGGTGTGGGAGTGGATTTTATAGATCACGTCCCCACCATCAGTGTAAATTACACTGTATACATTCATTTGGCACACTCGCATTTATTCATCAAACACTTGGATCCAGTACAAAGCCTGCACAGCTCCAAGACCTCCTAATCTCTCCCCATTTACTTGTGTTGGTAGGGTAATGGCTGTTTATAGTGGGAAACCTATTAGCTGTTTCCTGCTAAGAACTCAGGCATTACACAAACCCACTGCTAACATCACGGCAAAAAGAATCCCGGCAAAAACAAAATCATTCAATTGTGGTAAGACTGAAGGACAAACACCTATAGTTTACATCCTCGCCTCTTTTATGCTGTCATTAACATCACAACAGCTACATACACTATCAGCCATCAAGCAAAGTAATACTTAAAGGGGGGCTATGGAGAAAAAATGTATAACTTAAAGTGAACCCGAGGTAAAAATAATTAATTGTATCTATCCTCCTACTTCTAAAATGACTTTTGCTTAGATATCCATAGTTTTATATTATGTACAAACATTTACAAATCAGGTTTAACCGCTTGCGGACCGCGTCACACCTATGGGCGTGGCCGCAGCGGCAGACCGAGGACCGCCTAACGCCGATTGGGGCGGGTATTGCAGGAGATCGCGTGCGCTGATGTGACACGGCTTTTCCCTCCATTGGCTTTTATTTAAAAATAAAACAAATAAATATTTGTTAAAAAAAACAAACATTGAGGGAGCAATCAGACCCCACCAACAGAAAGCTCTGTTGGTGGGGAGAAAAGGGGGGGGGGAATCACTTGTGTGCTGTGTTGTGCAGCCCTGCAGCGAGGCTATAAAGGATACCACAGCTGAAAGTAAAGATAGCTGCAGTGTGTGGCGGGTTAAAAGTACATACCGACACCTCCTCTTGCCCCCTCCGTCTTCCGCCGTTCGTGTAATATTCATGCCGGTGTACCGGCGACTTGCTTGAACCTTGACCCGGACATACTGCGCCCTGTGTGTGCAGTATGTCCTCCCCTCTTCACTTCTGGCCGGTGCATAGCGATCGGCTCAGAAGCACGCTGACCCCTCCGTCTAATCTGGGCTGCGTGTGCGTTCCAATACTCCAAGCGTCACATGATTAGCATGTGATGCTTGGTGTAGTGGAGCGCACACGCAGCCCAGAGTAGACAGAGGGGTCAGCGTGCTTCTGAGCAGATCGCTATGAGCCAGCCAGAAGTGAAGAGGGGAGGACATACTGTGCACACAGGGCGCAGTATGTCCGGGTCACGCAGTGTGTTGGTTAGTGAGCCACAGGCCCACAGCCAGCACATGCGGCCCAGAAACCCTGGGCCCCTCGCTGCAGTGTCAGTTGTCCCCCCCTGATGGCTGCCCTGCACATGATACTAGTATAATGTGCATTATAAAAATAGTGTAATGCACGTTATAGAAAACAAAAACGGAGGATCGTAGGAGGACGGCGTGGGACATGACAGCTATAGGGGGGGGGCGATAGAGGCCCCAGGTAAGTGTCAGTTTGTTTGTTTTTTAGAAGTAGTAAAAATTGGTTAGCACTCCAGCTTCTCAAGTGAGCAAGTATTTTATTCTTCAATCATGTGTCAACACAAGGTTAACAATTGTTTCGGGGCCAGCAAGGGTCCCCTTCATCAGAACAGTGCAGACAAACCATGTTACAAATAATACACCTTCTTAAATACACTAACAAACAACAGTAACTCCCACAATGAGAGGATGCACCTCCCCTCTAATTATGGACATCAACAATCAATTTCTCAAGATCTATGCAAAATCCATCAATGCTACATATTGCATCATGATTGTACATACTATTATAAGTCATATGGATGCACTGCTCGCAGAACAAAGTGCTTAGATTGCCAAGAGATTCCTACAAAAGTTCATGCATATCCCTGTCACTCAGCTCACCTTTGAATTGATTGGAGCTCAAAAACGCGCCGTAGCAGCGGGAACACCCGCTCTGACCGTTACTCCGGTCTCGTAAGCCTCCCGAGTATGGTCTCCATGGTGACCACTAACCCAGAGGACCAAGCGCGGAGAACCTCCAATCAGCGCTCGTCGGACGGGGGCAGAAGCTTCCCACGTCAGTGTGGGCGGGCAAGTCGCCCAGCAACCAAAGGACGCTAGATGCGGCCTGCCCTCACGTCGAGCCGCACACCCAAGATCAGAGCGCCCTCCTCCGCCGTCGCTGACGTCAATCAGAGCGTCCTGGTTGCCATGGTGACCACCACGTTCGCTCTAGTGCATCCGTCTCCGTCCAGACAGATACACCTAAGGGGGAACTCTGCAGATAGGGAGTCTCTCCACATACACAGATAGGTCTGTGGGGAAGTTCACACACACATAAGTCTGCGGGGAAGCAACCACAACGTACGCTCTAGTGCATCTGTCTCCCTTAGACAAACACACCTAAGGGGGAATTCTGCAGATAAGGAGTTTCTCCACACACACATAGGTCTGCGGGGAAGCTTACCATACCAGAAACATACGGATACCTGTTAGGTCCTTAGGACTCACCCCAGGTGCATGTTATGCATCCCGCAATGTAATCCATATGTTTCACTGCAGTTGGCTCCATCCAATCCAGGCCATGCTGAGGTCAAAGTGACAAGGACATAGTGAACTCAGCCTCATATAAACCTACAATTGTCATCACAGATACAGTGTTATCCATAACCATAGGAGGGAGGGAGGGACACTGGGAAAGGAAAGGTGGGAAAAAGGGGACACTTCAGGAACAAAACAAGGAAAGGCAGTGGGAGAACATATTCAATAAAAACATGCAGTTGCAAAATTACGTATGCTGACAATACTATGGCTACTCAATATCTATATTGCATGGTAATTATCTCTCCTCTAAATAACAAGCAAAAGAGTTATATTGGTTCAGTCCCCTGGGATTTACTGTGTCCAGAGCATGTATCCAAAATGTTTCTTTCTGCAATAACAATTTATCCCAATTGCCACCTCTTCTAAGTCTCTTGACCTGGTCTATAACAAGTCCTCTCAATTCACTGACTCGGTGACCCTGTTGTACATAATGCACTGCTACAGGCTTAGAAAGATCTGGTGGTTTACCCTCCTTTTGTGCTTCAATTGCTAGTTTCACATCGCTCCTGTGTTTCTGAAATCTCACTTTAAATGGTCCCGTGGTTTTTCCCACGTAGCCAAGCCCACGTGGGCACTTCAATAGATACACACAGTGTTCTGTATTACAATTTTAGTAATCTCTTAAGGGATACTTCCTACCAGTCCTTGGATGAGTGAAATGAGTACCTGTAATCAGAGAATTGCATACATTACAGTTGTAACACTTGTAGCAGCCTTTCTTGTCAGAAAAAATAAACGGTTGCTTCATATATTTTTGATAAGGGTCAGCCTGTACCAAGATATCTCTCAGATTCCTACTTGACCTATAGGCGAATAATGGTTTCTCCTTAAGCTGTGGGCTCAGATTCCTATCTGATTGGAGTATGGACAGATTTTTCTCAACCGAGTCTCTAACCAGTTTAGACATGGAGTTATGATCCTGCACAAATGGGATACTGTTTTTGCTTCGTCTTGTTTCAGTGCCATTAAAGATAGAGTATGCCTTTAAGATAGCTTCCTGCAGTATGTTCCCAGGGTACCCTCTTTCCAGGAATCTGTTGGTCATGACCGTAATTTCATTTTCTACCTCCCTGGGATCAGTACAAATCCTCAATACTCTGAGATATTGTGATATTGGTAGTCCATTCACTAGGTGCGTTGGATGAGCACTGCTATATATTAACAGTGTGTTTCGATCCGTGGGTTTTCTGTATAGATTAGTACATAATCCTCCAACTGTGTTTTTAACCATCACATCTAAAAATGGAACAGACACCTCTGAAACTTCTGCATTGAAGACTATACCCTCAAATAGTGTGTTCAAATAATCAACAAAACTCAGCAGGACTTCTCTGCTTCCCTTCCAAATGACAAAGATATCGTCAATGAACCTTGTCCATAGCTTAACATGGCCAAGGAACAGTGACGATCTGAAGACAAATTCCTCCTCCAAGTACCCAACAAATAGGTTAGCATAGGCAGGGGCTGCCGAACTGCCCATTGCAGTCCCCCTGCATTGTCTATACCATGCTTGTTCAAATCGGAAACAATTGCAAGTCAAGGGTCACCGAGTCAGTGAATTGAGAGGACTTGTTATAGACCAGGTCAAGAGACCTAGAAGAGGTGGCAATTGGGATAAATTGTTATTGCAGAAAGAAACATTTTGGATACATGCTCTGGACACAGTAAATCCCAGGGGACTGAACCAATATAACTCTTTTGCTTGTTATTTAGAGGAGAGATAATTACCATGCAATATAGATATTGAGTAGCCATAGTATTGTCAGCATACGTAATTTTGCAACTGCATGTTTTTATTGAATATGTTCTCCCACTGCTTTTCCTTGTTTTGTTCCTGAAGTGTCCCCTTTTTCCCACCTTTCCTTTCCCAGTGTCCCTCCCTCCCTCCTATGGTTATGGATAACACTGTATCTGTGATGACAATTGTAGGTTTATATGAGGCTGAGTTCACTATGTCCTTGTCACTTTGACCTCAGCATGGCCTGGATTGGATGGAGCCAACTGCAGTGAAACATATGGATTACATTGCGGGATGCATAACATGCACCTGGGGTGAGTCCTAAGGACCTAACAGGTATCCGTATGTTTCTGGTATGGTAAGCTTCCCCGCAGACCTATGTGTGTGTGGAGAAACTCCTTATCTGCAGAATTCCCCCTTAGGTGTGTTTGTCTAAGGGAGACAGATGCACTAGAGCGTACGTTGTGGTTGCTTCCCCGCAGACTTGTGTGTGTGAACTTCCCCGCAGACCTATCTGTGTATGTGGAGAGACTCCCTATCTGCAGAGTTCCCCCTTAGGTGTATCTGTCTGGACGGAGACAGATGCACTAGAGTGAACGTGGTGGTCACCATGGCAACCAGGACGCTCTGATTGACGTCAGCGACGGCGGAGGAGGGCGCTCTGATCTGGGGTGTGCGACGCCGCATCTAGCGTCCTTTGGTTGCTGGGCGACTTGCCCGCCCACACTGACGTGGGAAGCTTCTGCCCCCGCCCGACGAGCGCTGATTGGAGGTTCTCCGCGCTTGGCCCTCTGGGTTAGTGGTCACCATGAAGACCATACTCGGGAGGCTTACGAGACCGGAGTAACGGTCAGAGCGGGTGTTCCCGCTGCTACGGCGCGTTTTTGAGCTCCAATCAATTCAAAGGTGAGCTGAGTGACAGGGATATGCATGAGCTTTTGTAGGAATCTCTTGGCAATCTAAGCACTTTGTTCTGCGAGCAGTGCATCCATATGACTTATAATAGTATGTACAATCATGATGCAATATGTAGCATTGATGGATTTTGCATAGATCTTGAGAAATTGATTGTTGATGTCCATAATTAGAGGGGAGGTGCATCCTCTCATTGTGGGAGTTACTGTTGTTTGTTAGTGTATTTAAGAAGGTGTATTATTTGTAACATGGTTTGTCTGCACTGTTCTGATGAAGGGGACCCTTGCTGGCCCCGAAACAATTGTTAACCTTGTGTTGACACATGATTGAAGAATAAAATACTTGCTCACTTGAGAAGCTGGAGTGCTAACCAATTCTTACTACTTTTGGACTGTTTTCTGGATGCTGCTAACATCCATGGTTATGCACCCGCACTACGGTAAGGTGTGCCTCTCCCCACCGTCTACTTTGTTTGTTTGTTTTTTAACATGCCACAGAACCCCTTTAAGGAGATTTGTGTGTGTGTGGAGGGTGTGTGTGTGTGTGTGTGTGTGTGTGTGTGTGTGTGTGTGTGTTGCATACAATGGGACAGTCTGTCACACTGGGCAATCACACCACCAGCCCATAGGATCTGCAAAAAAAGAAGAAATATGCCAGGAAGGAAGCTGTCTGCTCCTCTATTTCCTCTCTGGAACAAAATGACTTATCTTTTCTGATAAAACAATATTCTACTTCTAGGATTCTTAAAGGGAAATTCCAGTACACACCATTTTTATCATTACTGTACAAAGTGCCAGAAGCTGCTATATTCTGGCCTGAAAGTCCCACCAAACAACTATATACACAGCTACAAAACTCAGCTGAAGTTAAACTCCTTTGCAACCTTTTTTTTTTTTTTTTTTAAATAGCACACTTTATTGCAGATTTTTACATATCCAGAAATGCATCTATGTATATAAAACTCACTTCTATAAATGACTTTGGAAACAAAAAATGGTGAAAGTTGTGTGTGATGAGGTCAGAGCTGGATTCCTCTGTGATGGGGGTTCCGTTAATGCTTTACATTTGATCAGAGTCAGAATTACATAGAACGACCACACACGGATGTAGGATTGACCACCACCACTGTGGCCAGCATCTCTTGTGTTCCCCATCTCACTCATCCTGTGCATGTTTCCCATTATGTCATCTGTGTTCATCTCATGCTCTTCCTCTGAGTGGGAATCGCTGTTTGATCTTCCTGCCGTGATGGAAGTACAAAGAGGAAGACGAATGTCGGATCATCTTCTTATCTTGCTGTCCAACCACATCTTCCCTCTAACTTGCAGGCCACAGCCTTGCTTTATATCATGAGGGAAACCACTTACATCTCAACTCTGAGCAGAAACTGTATCAAAGGCAGGTGGAAGTATTGCTTAAAGCAGTTGTTAGAATTTAAAGAGACACTGAAGCGAAAAAAAAAAAAATGATATTATGATTTGTATGTGTAGCACAGCTAAGAAATAAAACATTAAGATCAGATACATCAGTGTAATTGTTTCCAGTACAGGAAGAGTTAAGAAACTCCAGTTGTTATCTCTATGCAAAAAAGCCATTCATCTCTACGACTTTCAAAGACGTGGAGAGGGCTGTCTTCTGACTTTTATTATCTCAACTGTAAGTGAACAGTTTTCTTTTTATCTGCCAAAGGAGAGGTCATTAGTTCACAGACTGCTCTGAAAGAATCATTTTGAATGCAGAGTGTTGTGTAATCTGCACATATTCGAGAAAGATGCAATGTTAGAAAACACACTATATACCTGAAAATAAAAATATGAGAATATTTTCTTTGCTGCTAATCTTCTAGTAATTATTCATAGTACACAACCAATTCAGTATATCATATATTTTTTTTCGCTCCAGTGTCTCTTTAAGTATGATATGCTTGAATTCGTAGGCCTCAGTGACTTTATCTAACTAGGTTTAGTAAAAGGACTTGCTCGGCAGAGGGTCTCTTTAATGCTCTTACAGCGAAATAAAGACAGTTCTGATTCTCAGTAGAACATTGTCCTGGGTCTCACACAAGGCTGGAGTGCTTAACAGGCCAAGATGTACAGACCTTTAGGCTGCAGCGGGATAAACATGAGCCATTGTCATGGAAACATTCTCACAAGTACAGTGATCAATAGTTTTAGGTATATATTACCTAATTTCTAGGTAATAGGAGAGGAAACGCCATGTTTGGCTTTTCCCATCTGAGCAGGCGCAGATTGGGTCATCCATCACATGCTATTATCAGCCAATTGCATGCGATGGGGACTAGACCGTCCCTGCTCAGATGATGTTATTATTATTATTGATTTATAAAGCGCCAACATATTCCGTGGCGCTGTACAAAGTAAGAAACAAACATGGGCTACATATTATTACAGACAATGGTGTACACTAATATACAAGATACATAATTAGTTACAAAATACAAAAAATGATACAAAATACAGAATACAACATTTAGAATTGGTAATGACAGTGATAAAAGTAGTATGATGAATAAAATGTATAATGATTTACAAGACACAAAAGGGGGAGAGAGCCCTGGCCTTGTGAGCTTACAATCTAAAAGGAATTGGGGGGGGTGGGGAACAAGAAGAGGGGTAGTATACAACAAATATATAGAGGCAGTGGGTTTTAGGATACCTAGTAGAAGAGCAATTTAGTCTTAGGACTAAGGGAAGTGGCCTAAGGTAGCGCATATGCTTGTCGGAACAAAGTTTTTAGAGAGCGTTTAAAGGTAATAAAGGTTGGCAAGTAAAGGATGTGTTGTGGGAGGGCATTCCAGAGGAGGGGTGAAGCGCGTGCAAAATCTTGTGAACGTGAATGTGAGGAGGTGATTCTAGAGGAGGACAACAGAAGATCATGTGCAGATCTGTGAGTGCGATTGGGTTTGTGTCTGGAAATTAGTGAGGCTATGTACCGGGGAGAGAGATTGTGGAGAGCTTTGTCACATTTGATGTCACATTTAACTCTTTAGAGCAGGGACGGATCTAGGGGGGGGGGGGGCGAGCAGGTATCTTGCCCCAGGCGCAGTTTGTTGAATTCTTAAAAAGGCGGCAAAAAGAATGGCAGTTTAGGCGCCAAAACCTGACCTTAAGGCGCCAAAACCTGACCTTGCCCCAGGCGCAGCTTGGTCTTGCTCCGTCTCTGCTTTAGAGGCTTGTATTAAAACAGCCAATGGGCTCCAGAGAGCCGCTACTCACTTCTGACTGGTGACTTTCTACTTTCCTTCTTGTAGCTTACATTATCTGTATGCTGTATATATGCTAAGTGCAACATATCATAGATTATAAGATAAAGCCTGGACCATTCACCAGGGATGGACCAAGTCTGCATGGACCGCATAAGATTCTACAGACCGATTGTTTTGCTGAGGTAACATGTAACGAAGAGATAAGCATCTGTATCTCTGTTTACTGAATAAACTCCTGAAACTTTGAAGACGTCTAAGCAGTTCTATCTCCTGTGCTGTTGCTGTGATGAGTGTCAAGTTATCACACTTTCTGTGATATCGTGCCGAACAAAGGTGTAGTGTTGTTACCCATAGCAACCAACAAATATTTATTACAGCAGTGTTTCTCAAACCTGTCCTCGTGATTCCCCAACGTTGCATGTTTTGCAGGCAACCTCACCTATGCACAGGTGGGGTAATTAGTGTGGATTCCATGTAAGGGAGACACTAATTACCCCACCTGTGCATAGGTGAGGCTGCCTGCAAAACATGCATCGCTGGGGAGTCACGAGGACAGGTTTGAGAAACACTGGCTTAAGGGGTACATCAGCTAAAAAAAGACAGAAAAGCTGGGGATTATTCCAGGCCACAGAAGTCTATCTGTCCCGCGCTGAACCCTCTCACCTGACTTTTGCAGAACTTACGCAAATCCTGCTAGATGCTAGATTTGGTACTGCAGACACAGGTGTATACCATTACACTTGATTGGCTGACTGGCTGTTTGTACATCATATAAAGGGAAAATGTCTGCACTTTCATACGCTTTATTTGACATCCATAAAACAGCAAGGTAGGATCTAAATTTGATCTTTTGACCTATCAATTTGTGCTCTTTTTTGTATATGTGAAACTTTTTTATATTTTGTACAATAAATGTGTTTTAAATTCAAATGTATGTACCTTTACATCATCTTTGTAACAATTGGATGTGTTACTTTAAGATAATAGAAGATGTGTGAGGTCCACACCTGTAGTGGGTGTGTCCCAGGTTTTAAAAGGTGTGAGCAGATCTCTGTATAGTTTGGGCTATGAATAATGACAATTGTCCGAAACATGTCAGCCTTTTTTTGCTGTTTTATGGATGTCTAAAAGCGTATGGAAGCTACTTTTTGGTAAGTGCGGACATTTTCCCTTTGCCCAGTGTTGCTGCTTGTAGTCCAGCACCCCGACACGGATGCGAAGAGTGCAGCTGTGTTTTTCTTGTACATACATCATATAGCATAGCAGATTGCTGGCTGGGAATGAGCAATGGCTTCTCTTGTGTTTAACGCCCTCCAAAACATCACAGCCCACAAGTTAAGTTGTGGTCTTCTGCGCATGACTGGGCGGGTCACTCGCTTCTTGTGATTGCGCTGCCACAACCGAGAGCTCTCTCTGAACTCTGAACTGCACAAGGACGCAATACTTTAAAAAAAAATCCTGGTGAGACTTTTTCTCTGGTTCTTTAGAACACAAGAATTTTACTTACAAACCTTTTAATATTGCTTCATGTGTATTTCATCCGCACATGCTAATCCATATACTTTTCATATTTACAGGCTGCAGCTCCGTGGATGGTGTCCCAGGCTTTCCGTGCATGCGCTGCTGCCTGTGGTTTGTTGATTATGGATGTGGCCGTGTGCACACATTTGCATGCAATGACGTCGGGTGTCGCGTACTAATGCACGGGGCCTTGACATACGATCGTGTACAAGCATATGCATCCAGTTTTTGAGCCAAACGGGGTATAAAAGGCCAGTCCTTGTCAGTGCTGTTTGTTCTGACAGCAGAGTGGTTGCTCTAGCCATGCACTCCCAGCCAGTCTTCCTGTTTTGTTCTGATCCTGTTTCTGACCCGGCCTGCCTCTGACTCTCCTCGATCTGTACCCCTCGTCGGACTCAGATTGTGACCTGGATTCTGCTATTGTCTGCAGCCTGCCCCGACTTGGATTGTGACCTGGATTCTGTTATTGCCTGCTGCCTGCCCTGACTTGGATTGTAACCTTCACTCTGTTATTGTCTGCCGCCTATCTCTGACCCGGATTGTTACTCTGACTCCAATACTCACCTGAAGTCTCCCCAGCGAGGTGTTGCTGTTCTCTTGACCACTTCCTGAGGCTATCCCAGTCGTGACCTGGTGGGCACTAGGCTGCAAAGCCCATCATCCCTTGCGGGGTGCGCTGGCAAAGACCCGTGGTCACTAAGATTCCACATCTGGGTAACCCCATGGGTTTAGTGAAAGGGTCAACAGTGTCCGAAGACCGAACAATACTAGCACAGGAAAGGTGAGTATAGTCCTTTCTTTCCACTGAATTTTTTTTTACCTGGAGCTTTCACCTTCCTGTATCTTAAAATATAATGGAATTCTTTTTTTTTTTTTTTGGAACTCTTCTATTAAGAAAAAAAAATCTGGAGTTGCTCAAACATAGCCTTGAACACACGAGAGGCTAAAAGCAAAGCAGTGGTTAATTCTTTCTGAGAAAAACGTGGAGAGTCTATCACGATAGTGATGGTCTGGTGAGTAAAGAGCAGCAGGTGTTCAGAATATTTTGGACATTTCCTTGTTATGCAGGTTGGGAATGAGAGCTTTTGTGTCCACTTATGTGTGGATAACTACCGTAAACACTGAACAATTTAACTGATTTGAGTCACAGTTGTCTAAACACAACTTAGGTTAGGTCTTAGAAAACATTTGTAACCATTTTATTAGCTTCCTGTCTGCTTCCAGGGATACTTGTCATATTTTTGATAGTTCACATACTTTGTCAGATGTCAGAAGACAGTACATGTGGATTTAATTGCAGAAACCACGCTCTAAAAAGAATGAGGGGGGGGGGGGGGGGACTTAGGAAGAAATAAGCAGAGAGCAATTCATAGTAACCGGATCTTCCAAGTATGGTCATGAAGTGGGCACTATTTCAAGCTGACTTCACTGAGTTGTAAACTTAGGCGACTGGAGGACATTATAGATGTTCAATCATTACAATAATACACTGAATAATGTTTGGCAAAACATTAAGGATAAATATATAGAGACAGTACAAATATATAGAGACATTACATCACAATCTAACTTTGTAAATTAAACTTTTATTGCCACCTTTTTAGTTGATTAACTGATGATCGATTTGAACACTTTATTAATTGCAAGTGTGACCAGATTAGTAGTACATTTTTTTGATGGATCAAGTGGTGGATTGAAACTCCTTTCCCTCTCTGCTGTCAACCTCTTGAACTCCCTTCTGGCCATCCCACCTTCAGCGCCCACCCCCATAACTTTCTACACCAACCCTAACCCCCCCAGCAACTGGATTGATAAACTATCTAGCGTACAAAATGTGTGGTCTACTTTTTGTACTGTCTTTTTTTTGTGTTTTTGTTTTTTTGTACTCCAGTATATGCTTGTTCTATTTTCTATATTTCTACTACAACAAAACTAGAGAGTCAATGGTGCAGTTGCTTCTCAATCAGCTTTCATTAAAATCTTGATTCCTATCAAATGATGCAATGTGCTGGATTACTACTAGCTGGTTTACCAGAGTATGACCAACATCGATGGGGGGGGGGGGGGACAACTGACACTGCAGTGAGGGGCCCAGGGCTTCTGGGGGCCTTGGGCCCCCCAAAGCGCTGGAAGGGCCGCATGGGCTGGCTGTGGGCCTGTGGCTTACTTCCAGCACTGAGAGAAGAGTGACATCAGTGCTTGAACATGGGTAGCAGATGAGTGAGCCCGCTACAGCGGACTTTCTATACTGGGGCACCACCTATATCTGACTACAGGCTACCTATACTGGGCCACCGCCTATACCTGGCTACCTATACTGGGTCTGGAACCTCCTATACGTAGCTACCTATACTGGGGCACCACCTATACCTGGCTACCAATACTGGGGCACCACCTATACTTGGCTACCTTTACTGAGGGCACCACCTGTATGTGGCTACCTATACTGGGGCACCACCTACACTTGGCTACTTATACTGGGGCGCCTATAGCTTGCTACCTATACTGGGGGCAACTGTACCTGGCTAACCTGTACTGGTGCACCACCCATACCAGGCTACCTATACCGGGGCACCACCTATAGTGGCACAGGGAGAAAAGAGATGAGACAGGAACATGAGGTCACACAGAGGGACACAAAAGAGGCGCAGGAAGAAAAGAGGGGGGCAAAAGAGAATGGATAAAGGATAAAAACGGACCTACAAGTCTTATCTCATTTGTTAGCCGGGGACTACCTGTATTTTGCTAGTATTTGGCTCCACTCACAACTTGCCATGGTCATGCCCACTTTTTGCCGCATCACGCTGTGCATGCAGCTTTCTTCAGTGTCAGAGCCATGCACATTTTTCACTGCAGTACACTTCGTTCACGGACACGGGGTGGGGTGGCTAGTGGGCGGGCACAGCAACCAGTGGGTGGGCTCAAAGAGGGGGGCAGGCCTGATGATGTGTGAGGGGCCCCAAAATTTCTGATGGTGGCCCTGATCACACTTACTTTCTACCCCTTTCCCTTACCACACCTTCTCCTCCACCTTCCCTTTCCACTCTGTTTAGTTAATACCCCTGGGGAAATTATTCTATGTCCAAGTGATGTCTGTATGTAAAAGAAGAAGGGCTCGATTCACAAAGCGGTGATAACTCAGTTATCACGCCTAAAAGACTTTAGGCGTGATAACCTTTGCACCAGCAAAGTTATCACCGCTTTGTGCTCTAACTCGCGCGAAGTTTCCGCGCGTACGTGCGCGCGCAAAGTCCCATAGGGCTTAATGGGAGCTTCGCGCGAAGCGGGAGGAAAATTCGCGCGAGTTTCTTCTTATCATGCCTAAACTGAGTTTAGGCGTGATAAAGGGGTTTTCACAGGCGTGCAAAGTGTTTGCACCGCTTTGTGAATCAAGCCCGAAGTCTCCAAAACTCAACAAAAAAGGACCATTACAATGCTAGCAAAACACACAGGTTTATGCTTAAAGGACAACTGAAGTGAAAAGAATATGGAGGCTGACATATTTGTTTCCGTTTAAACAATACTAGTTGCCTGGCAGCCCTGCTGATCTATTCGGTTGCAGTAGTGTCTAAACAACACCAGAAACAAGCATGCATCCTTGTCAAACCTGACAATAATGTCAGAAACACCTGATCTGTAGCATGCTTGTTCAGGGTCTATGGCTAAAAGTATTAGACAGAGGATCAGCAAGGCAGTCAGGCAACTGGTATTACTTAAAGGGAAATAAATATGACAGTGTGCACCTAGCCTTAGAGATGGGTGTGCACAGTAGAAAGTCCCCTCCCACCACCCCTGACAGACCTCCATGACCAAAAAACGGGCATTAGCAGTGCTTTGTTGCAGCCAAACCCTTCCCCGCCCCTCCGGCCCCTGAGCTGCCTGCCAGCCCTCCCCGGATCACCTCCAAACAATGTCTTTGGCAGAGTAGAGTCTCACCTGTCCCGGCGCTCCTCTGTCAGTCCATGCCTTCTCCGACTTCATCCGCCACTGGCTGCATCTTCTCTGTGACCCATGCCATGGTATTATGGAGGAGAGGCGCCCCTGTGAGGATCAAATCGGTAGTGCATGGAGCCAGGGACTGACAGAGGAGCGCGCTGGGACAGGTGAGACGCTACTATGCTGAAGACATTACAGGGTCCCAGGGGAGTACAGTAAAGTGCGTGTGTGTTGTGTGCGAGTGTGTGTGTGCGCGCGCATGTGTGCGTGTGTGGTGTGTGCACGTTGAGCGGGGGGATTTGTTTTCCATGCAAAAGTAGCTTTCACATCACTGCACTGCTTTGTCCTTTAAAATAAGGCATTTAATTGGAATTTTAACAATAAAACTAAACTTATGTGACAACTGGGAGGGGGTGGAGGAATTAATGTAAAAACATTTGAAGGTGGACAAAGGTTTTCATTTTCATTTCCACGTCTTAATTATAATATAGAGAGATTTCCTTCTATGAAGTATTATGTCAACATTAATCAGTCTCTCCAGCAAAACATTTTATTCTGCAGAAATCACGTTATTGCATTTAATTACCATTGAAATTATTATTTGTCTCTTTCCATTTAAACAAATTGAAGCTCACCAGTGGCAGCAATGCTGCGGTGTGCACACCAATTTATTTATGAAATAATAAAGTAAAGAAGGACAAAGTGAACTCTGGTGGTAATTTGGCCCAATGCCTTGCAAGTCTCTGTACATACAGTGCTGCCCAAAAGTATTCATACCCATGGTCATAACAATAGGGCATGCAGCCCATGCGCCCGTGGGGGGCCCGCTCGTGGCCTTTTTGGGGGGCTGGAGGGGTCGCAGCACGAGGGGAAAGCTATGGCCACACTGGGCGGGGAGGGGGGACGGTCCCCCCCCTCCTTCACCTCGGACTTTCCCCTCTGCGCTCCCCTCCAGCTTCAAAAGCTATATAAGTCCAGCGGAGCGGCGGGCAGCGGCAGGCAAACAAACCTTCCGTGCGTTCCAGCGCGGACACTTCTCGCTCTAGTGACTGACGCGACTTCCTGTATAAAACAGGAAGTCGCATCAGTCACTAGAGCGAGAAGCGTCCGGATGCACGAAAGGTATGTTTGCCTGCCGCTGCCTGCCGCTCTGCTGCACTTATGTAGCTATTGAAGCTGGAGGGGAGCGCAGAGGAGAAAGCCCGAGGTGAGGGGGGGGACCGTCCCCCCTCCCTGCCGAGTGTGGCCATAGATTTCCCCTCATGCTGTGACCCCTCCAGCCCCCCAAAAAGGCCACGATCGGGCCCCAGGGGGAGGGGGGCCCACTCAGAATTTCTGCAGGGGGGCCCGGGGGCTCTTAGTTACACCCCTGTTCATACCCCTGCCAAATTTTTTTTTTTTTTTTTTTTTTTTTTTTTTAACTCAGCACACAGACCCAAATTCATGAGTAATCAGTTACATGGGGCATTAGCAATTTCTTTTCTTGCCATACCCCTAAACTGAGATGTGTGATCATCATCGTTTATTCATCGTAGATTGGTAAGAGCTAAATAAGCATAACTTTAACTTTCTTCACCATAAAACTCTTTTTCCTCACAATTACATGAATGTTGCTGAGACAGTTATCTATTTATCCTTCTCATATCACAATCCTATACATTTGCCCCGTCAACATCTTGTATATACTCCTCTCATCTCTCCATCCTCTCTTTTGAAGGGTATCTGTACCCTGTAAATCATCCAACAAACATAGACGTCCCAGACGTATCACTCACGGTCCCCCCATCATCCACTCCTTCCCAGAGGCCCATCATCACACTCTAATGCCGACCATCACCGCCCCCTTCCAGCCCCAACTGCGTTCGCCAGCGATTCCTAATTTTTAACTCAATCCCTCCCCGAATAAATCTAACTGAGGTTAGCTATAAGGCTTCTCCATGTTTCTTCTACTTTATTCGTAGTTCCCAGATCCTTGTTCTTACACAGTTCATCCATCCTAGCAAACCATTCTCCTATATCTAACCTAGACGGATTTTTCCAGTTATTAGCGATCATGCTTTTGGCAACTATCGTGCCATATTCTTTAATCAGAGAGCATCCAAGGTTTTCTTTTTTAGCTGTATAACTAAGGATTGCTTCTTTCGGTGTAAGTTCAAATTTTTCTTTTAGCAATCTCTCGGCCAAGAGGGTGATATCATCCCAAAATTTTCTAACTATCGGGCACTGCCACCACATATGTAAAGTACCACCGTCCCCCTGTCCACACCTCCAACACCTCACCTTGCGGTTCGCAAACTTACCAACACGGGATGGTGTCAAGTACCATCTACCAATTGTTTTAAATTGAGTCAACTGTAACCTTGGATCTTGGATTTTGAAAGTATTTACCCATATTTGTGGCCATAACCCTTCCAGGCTGGACCCCAGGTCAATTTCCCATTTCCTGCAATATGCAGGAAAGTCCTGGTCACATTCTGCTGCGCAGACATCTGAATACAAACTCGAAATAGACCTATTCATTTTTTTTCCCAGATAGAAATGTTTCTCAAAATTATTCAGATCCCTCCTCTGAACCACCCTCGAGGCAAATTTATAAAAGAAACTATGCATCTGGGAGAAACCCCATGAACCAATCTGGTCACTACACTCAAGAATCGGTCTAATTCCCAGCGTGGGGTTTCCCCCAATATTAACAATACGTGTTTCGCGACTTATATTATGTTTACCAAACCAAGCTGGATCAAGACCTGGGGGAAAGTCTGGATTGTCTCGTAGGGTTATCAAGGGGGAAAACCCTGTTTTTTTTGCCATTTTTCAATTATCCAGAGCAGTGATTTCAGGGTTGGTTTAATCAATGGATGGGACGATAAATTATATACTTTATTGATATTTTTAATGATCCAAGTAAAGACAAGATCAAAGTCTGATTCTTCCTCCTCTAGCCGCGGCCATATCCTATTTTCTGCAACAGTGGTGGTCTCTATTTTCCATTCCAGAATTCTTGTCAGATGTACACTTTTGTAATAATTATATAAGTTTGGAGCGGCAAGTCCGCCCTGATCTTTTCTTTTCATAACTAGTTTATAATTTATTCTGTGCTTAACATTGTTCCAGATAAAATTCTGGAATATCTTGTGCCAGTTCTGGAACCATATATTAGGGATGGTTATTGGTAGGCTCTGCAACAGAAAAATAAGTTTAGGGAGGATCAACATTTTAATAATGTTAATCCTACCAATTAGATTGAAGCACGGACGGTCCCAGGATCTCAACTTTTTTTTACATTCACCGACTATTTTTAAAAAGTTATTTTTAAAGAGAGAATCAAGATTGCTGGTAAGGTTAATACCTAAGTATTTAATTGCATGATTATTACACTTAAACTCACTGCTCTGTTTTATCTCTTCCATGAGTTCTACCGAACAGCCTATATTTAAGATCTCTGTTTTTTCTTTGTTCAATTTAAAATTAGAATATGTTGCAAAAAGATTACGTTTATCTCGACATTTTATAGTTGAATTAAGTGGGTCCGTCAGAATTAGGAGTAAATCGTCGGCATAGGCCAAGATCTTCATTTCGCCTTGCCTAGTTTTTATACCTCTGATTTCATCATCTTGTTGAATAGCTTGAATAATTGTTTCAATGCCAAGATTAAATAGGATGGGGGACAAGGGACATCCTTGCCTAACCCCATTTGAGATAGAAAAAGTATCATCAAGCTGATTGTTTACCTTGACGCCTGCACTTTGGTTTTTATAAAGTTTCTTCAAGTTCCCAATAAATATTGGGCCTAGTCCAAATTCTGCCAGCACTGCAAAGATAAAGCTTCTTGATATACGGTCAAATGCTTTTTCAGCGTCCACTGCAATCATCACTGCAACCTCCCCTCTTTTTCTGCACCTGTGGATCAGATCAATTGCGGTGTATATATTATCCTTAGTTTGTTTATTTTTAATAAAACCTGATTGTTGACTCCCCAAAAGATGACTAATTATTTTATTTAATCTATTTGCTAATATTTTGGCGTAAATTTTTACGTCACAATTTATAAGGGATATAGGTCGAAATTGAGAGCAACTTGGGTTTGGTTTATCCCCTTTTGGAATTAAAGTTATGGTAGCTCGGTTTGATTCATTAGAGAAAATTATGGAGTTTTCGTCATTATTCACAAGCTTACAAAAGAGGGGTGCTAAGATGTTCGTAAATGATTGATAGAACTCGGCATTAAAACCGTCAGGACCTGGGCATTTTTTTTTGGGTAATTCCCTTACAGTGCTGAAGAATTCGGCCAGGGATATCGGAGATTCCAGATCTGCTTTATCATTCAAGCTTACCTTTGGGAGGTTTATTTTGTCTAAGAAATTTTTTGGGTTTAGCAGGTTTGATTCATCCATATTATAAAGTTCCTTGTAGAAGTTAGAAAATTCACTTGAGATCTGTTTAGTATCATGGATTATTTTACCTTTTTTATCAGTTATATGGTGAATAAATTTGGATCTTCCTTTATCTTTCAAAAGGGTAGCTAAAACTTTCCCTGATTTGTTTTTCCCCAATGTATATCGTTTTTTTAATTTTTTATGTTCTGATGAACATTTGTTATTCAGGAGATCATTAAGTTCTGTTCTAATTTCAGTCACAATTGATAAAGATGTTATAGTTGAGCATTTTTTATGTTCACTTTCTGCTTGTTGTAAAGATTTTATTAAGTTATTAATTTTATTATTCCTTTCTTTGTTCACTTTACTTTTAATGCTAATTAGAGTTCCTCTAATAACGCATTTTAAGGTGTCCCACAGGATACCACATGAACTGACAGAGTTTTCATTCAGATCTATAAAATCTTTAATCGCACTTGCAATTTGTTGCCTATAATCAGTGTTGTCCAACAATGAAGCATCCAGTTTCCATTGTTTACCTTCAATGGATTTTTTCCCTAGTAGAATAGATATTATCACCGGTGCGTGGTCGGAGAAGGTAATTTGTCCTATTTTTACATCTGTCACTGACAAAATAGTATCCTGCTGGACTAAAAAATAATCGATTCTTGAATAATTATGATGGACATGTGAGAAGTATGTAAAATCTCTTTCATTAAGATTTTTAATTCTCCAAATATCGACCAATCTATTGTTACCAATTGTTTTTTGAACTTCTGATATTTCATTTTCAGACAGATATGACCTGCCCTTAGAGGTATCTTGTTCAGGATTTAAAGGTAGATTAAAATCACCTCCCAAAACTACCGTCCCTTTAGCTTTAATTTTAACTTTATTAATAAAATTGATCACAGCGGCGGATTGGCCTCTATTCGGGGCATATATATTAGCAAGTGTTACTGGGTCTCCATTTACCCTCCCCAATACAATAAGTTCCCTGGCATCATCATCCTTGTATATTCTATCCACCGAAAAATCGAGACCAGTTCTTATAATAATTGAAACACCACAAGTTTTCTTAACGCGGTTAGGATTATTGATCCACTCTTTATATCTTTTATCAAAGATTATTGGGGTCTTCCCTAATTGGAAGTGTGTCTCTTGAATAAAAGCAATATCAATTTTATTTTTTAACAACAAATCAGTAATTCTTCCTCTCTTGCAGCCTGAATTGGCTCCTTTTACATTCATAGAAAGGATTTTTAATTCACACATCTTTATTTATTTTTTTAAAAGCAATAGGCAAAAGAGATGGTTCGCGGCTAGGGGAGAATAGGGCAGGAGGACGCATGGAAGGAGATGTAGGCTGGGGGAGGGGCTCCAGGGCAAGAAACACACGACCAACCCACCACACTCCCACTTCAATCATACCTAAAATGAGCATCGCACACAATCAAACAACAAACTCTCTCTTTTCTTTTCCTTTCTTTCTTTTTTCTTCCCTCCTCCCCCTCCCGACCTAGTCCGCTCTGTCAACCTTGTTGACTTTTTTTGTCGGACTCTTCTAAACCTGTCAATTAACAAAAATAACAGGAGTAGAGCCCCTGCTGCCCAATCTGACGCATACTCTCCCTCCCCCTCCATCAGTGATCATACTAGAGAAACAGGAGGAAAAAAAAAAAAACACTATCCCTACACATCTGCTATGAATCAGGCCTCAGTATCTTCCCAGCCTGGGATATGTATTGTGGGCAGTTTTAGAGCCTTTTGGATATTTATCAGTGGTTCTCCATCTGTCAAATTATATGTTTTCCCATCTATAGTTACTCTTAAAGAGAAGGGGAAGCCCCAGCTATATTGTCCTTCTTTTTTTTTGATCGCCTCCAGTAACGGTTTTAATTGTCTTCTTCGATCGATAGTTCGTTTTGAAAGGTCAGGAAAAAGTTCAATTTTCCAACCCTTAAACTCGATATTGCCCAGGGATCGCGCTTTACCTAGAATTCCTTCCTTTTCATGAAAGAAGTGAATCCTACACAGGATATCGGTACTTTTCCCCTCTTTTTGTGATCTTACTCTACCAATCCTGTGGATTCTGTCAATCACAATTTTATTTTCAGAATCTTTATATAGCAAATCTTTAAAAAGTTCTTGTGCTAGTGATGGGAGTTCTTTGGCCGGAATGTTGGAGGGGACACCCCTAATTTTTATATTATTTCTTCGACTTCGGTTTTCAAGGTCATCTATTTTTAGTGTAATTTCTTTTATCATCTTATTATGTATTGCTAAATCGTTTGATTGCTTATTAGTGGTTTTGACCACTTCCTCCACATTTTTTTCCAGCCTGTCAACTTTGTCCATGAGCTGATGTAGCTCTTCTTTGATAATTTTGAATTCATTACTCACTGCTTCTTTAATAGTAGCTTGCACTGTTTCAACCATAGTTATTTTTATTTTGGCAGAGAATTCTTCCATTAATTCCTTTATGTTTATATCGGCTGTAGGGCCCTTTGGGCAACTGTTCTCACAAAATTCTTGGTTAGCCTCATTCTCCGCTGCCAGTGTGGTTAAATGTTGTAATTCTTGGGGAGTAGCTTGTTGTACCTCTTTAGCATTTTTTTCCCCCCGCCCTTGAGTTTCTTTAACTGATTTTTGGACCACATCACAGAATTCTGAAATTTTTTTGATGTGTTTATTAATATCTTGTGGCGTTACCGATCCGTGGGGGGAAAACATACCCTCTGCTTTTCTATTTGGCGTTGAGGGTTTACTTAAAGGGTCTTCCCCTTGACCTGCTCCCCCTGTACCAAAGCCAAAGTTATGTAGGCCCTTTTCGGGTTGAATTCCCTTATTTTTCCTTGTACCTGTAGCCATTGTTGGAGTTCAATCATACAGTCTTAGTCAACACTATACCGCAGACAGTGCACAGTAGACACACAATACAAAGCCTTTTGTTAAGAGAGGTTGTACTTAACTCTCCTAAAGTCTCCTTGCCGGGTCTTCTGCTATGATAGAAATGTACTTAAATTAGCTGAAACAGGCGTAATAGTTGCATTGCATAGTGTACGGCTTGACAGCTTGACATCTTGATAGGGCACAGGGCACAGGGCACAGCTTAACAGGGCACAGGGCACAGGTAACCTAGAAAACACCTAGGAACAACAATCATAGAACATAGAAGACAACTTAGGACATCCAAGGGCATCCCGGGGTACAGCTGCTCAACTGGCCAACTGCTCTGAGGCTGCGAGGCTACAGAGACAAGCCAAACCGAAGCTGCAACTGCAGACAACACCAGCCATAGGCAGCACCGAGCACCAGAATGCCTAACGGGCCGTCACATACGCAAAAATACTTCCTCTCCCTTCTCCCTTCCCCTACCCTATCACTCCAGCTACAACTATACAACTGTACCTGGCCCGCTGCAAGCACGGACAGCGGGCAGTTATGGATGAGCCTCCACAATGGGGAGCAGGTGCAGGAGCAGGAACTCCGTAGCAGAGTAAACAAGATCCGGGTGACAGGAGTCAGGCATCAGAGGTCTGCAGCGATGACAGGGAGGGCGAAGGCGACCAAGGCGACCAAGAAGGTGGAGAACGGATGGGGAGACAGTCCATAGGCTAGATACCGCTGGATCCTCCGAGCGCTGTAACATGGGCGCCAAACAACCTAACAGCTGAGCTGAGCAGCGGAGCCGGGCCGGGCCGAGCAGGCTGGTACGATCCGTGGTGCTACGATGCCTACCAGCTGTATCCGGATCAGCAGCGGGCAGGCGGGGGATTGCTCAGTAGAGCTGCCGGAACATGCCACCTAAACAGCGCAGGCCGCGCGGCAGGCCATGGAGCCAGGGCTTGAGCTACCCGTAAGGGCGGAAGCAGAGAGGGCGGAAGCGCGTCACAATCAGGAAGCCGGGCAAACAGGTCCTCACATCCTCACGTCCGTGTGTACCCCTGCCAAATTTTAACTTAAAGTTACTTTTATTCATCCAGCAGGTCATTTTCTTTAAGGGAAATGACATAGGTGTCTCCCAAAAGATAATAAGACGATTTACAAGAGGCATTTTTGTGGGGGAAAAAAACATTTCTCAGCTTTTATTTGCATTTGAGCAAAAAAGTGTCCAGTCCAAAATTATTCATACCCTTCACAAACTGTCACAGTCTGTGGTAAAATCCAAAGTTCTATACCATTCCATACAGTTCAAGTTGTTCTTAAGCATCCTAATTAACCTGATTAATTTTAATCAATTCAACAGGTGAAAAACAGCAGCTCTCTGCAGTTGGTTTGTGGACAGTCAGGGCTAAGACAAAGGAGCTCAGTGAGGACCTGCAGCTGTGCATTGTGGCTGCTCACAAGTCAGGAAAGGGCTACAAGGCCATTTCTAAATGTTTTCCAGTATCAGTGGCTACAGTACAAAGTATTATTAAAAATACAAGATGTTCTAACTGTGGAAAATCTCAGAGGAGGTGGTCAGAATCCAAAAGTGACACCTGTGCTGGCCTGGAAGATAGTGAGAGAGGTGAAAAAGAATCCAAAGATCACCACCAAGGCCATCCTGGGGAATCTGGGCTCTGCTGGTGGCAATGCCTCAAGGCAGAAAATCCAACGAAGACTTCACACTGCTGGGTTCCACGGATGCAGACCCAGAAGGACACCACTTCTCCAGATAAGGCACACAAAGCTCGCTTGGCCTTTGCAAATGCTCATCTGGACAAAGAAGACGACTTCTGGTCTTCTGTGAAACAAAAATTGAATTGTTTGGTCACAATGAGATTTCCTTCGTTTGGCGTAAAAAAGGAGACACCTTCAACCCAAAAAAACACCATCCCCACAGTTAAACATAATGGTAGGCGAATCAGCTGAAACTGGGCACCCCATAGCAGCAATGCTATGCTGCGCGGGAGGCGTAGCAGTAATTCGGGGCTCTGGCGGCTGCCAGACCCCGAATTACATCTCCCTCCGAGTTGAGACAACTCAGAGGGGGAATAGTATTTAACGCATCCTCGGAGTTTAGCGGCAGCGGGGAAAGCCGTCATTCGGCTCTCACCGTGCCGAACTGAGCGGTGCCAAATTAATATGCACCCGATGGTAGGAACCTAATACTTTGGAGTTGCTTTGCTGATGCGTAATTACGCATTGTAATGCTCAATTACGCATCGTAATCGCAATGAGAAATAGCGTAACTAAATTCACAGTTTATTGTTCCCTATGAATTTGCGCATAATTTACGTGTAATTTTGTGCCAACTTTGTCGGTGAATAGCAAAGCCCCCATAAGAAGAAATGTGGGTACAAGTTACAAAAAGAATTGTGCAAAAAGAACATGTAGTTTTTGAGAAAATTGATTTTAAAAATACAAAAAAATTGTTTTTAAACTGTCATTTTTCTGGGTTTAAAAACCATTTTGCATATTTAAAATCAATTTTCTCAAAAACTACAATGTATTTTTGAAAAATATTTTTTTCACTTGTACCCACTATTCTTCTTAACACATGTAGCAATGTTGGTAGCAATAGCATGTATGGGGGTTTTGTTATTCACCGCCAAAGTCAGCACAACATGATGCATACATTATGCATAAATTCATGCATATTTACGAATGATTATACAAAGTCAATTGAATTACGAATATGTAATTTACGTATATGCGTAATTGTGGAAATTTACATGTAATTTCGCATAATCATAGTTAGCAGATTACAATCACTACTTCAGACCTCATAGACAACCCAATCTCAGCAGCAAGACCAGGCATTTTAAAACAGACTTGGTGGAATTTTGAAGGTATAGAGAGAAAAAGGAGGAACATTAGGGTAGTCCAGATTTTTTGAGCAAGCATCTCAATCCACTCTTATTTCCTATTTTCACCAGAGGCTTCTGGACAACCAATACATGTCTAGGCATACTAGCCACTTAGTCAGCATGCAGACTTGTTAAATGCAAGTCAAGAGCTGTAAAATATTGAATCACCCTTTTAATTTACTTACCCGAAACAACAGTTTTTGCAATTGCTCCTGATTTAGTTATTGATGGAAGAAGAATTGGGAGCATATTTAAAATGTTTTCACCCTACAAGAATGAATCATGTTTGGAGCATTCCAATGTCGTATAACTTTGAGTTTGGCTTTTGTAATTGCCTAGTCAACTTGGGAAGCTAGAAGAGAGGAATTCTTAATGAATTAGTCACTCAGCATGAAGCACAGAACGAGGATGTCTCGACATCGACCAGGATACTTTAATGATTTGAAGATCATCCAGAGAATGTCGCCCGCTAGAACTGTGTATGTTGGCAGCAGGGGTTTTACACATGACAACGATTACAACCATGTGGAGGAGAATTATATTAGCCTTCTGAAGTAAATAAGATGCTTTCTTTGCAAGTCACACATCTATTAAACTTGGGGTATTGTTAGAAGTTACAACATCTTGCTGTCATATTGCAAGTTTGTTTGTCCGGCAAAAAAATCACCTCTACACTGGTGGGATCTTATTAGGAGAATCTGGGATTGTGGTGCTCTTGGAATGCAATTTATGAAATTCTCCTCATTACTTTTGAGTTGCATTTTAAGAATTTGATGTAGAAACATTTAAATGATGGCTCTAATTTTAGTTCAAGACAGTTCCAAATATGGGCCTAAACAATAATGCAATGAATTGTCGTAATTGTTTACATTTATTTGCAATGCAGAAGGTCTTGTAATCTGAAAGCAGGCTGGATGCTTTCTTCTGCAAGCCTTTTCTTGGTTAAGAAAGGCGTGGGCAGATCTACTTTACCTCCTTATCGGTATTCCCGTGTTTAGCTTGGGGTTATTTTCAGCAGCAATCATAAGCAACCCCAAGATAGAGCGCAAACCCCGGAGGAAGACTTGCAGCATGTGGCCAGATCCTGGGGAGGTGAGTGAAATACAGGCTCTGCTGCACACTCTGCATGGGGGGCCCTCTGGTAACCTATACTGAATTGGGGTTGGACACTTCCTAACTACATATACTGAGGGAGGGTGGGGCTACGTAAACTGGGGGGTTCTCTTTCCACCTATAACAGGGGGTGCTCATTCTGGCTACTTAAACTGAGGGGAGGGCACTGCCTAGCTAGCTATAAAAGGGAGGGCACTCCGTGCTTACGTATACTTTAAGGACCTCTTTGGCTATCTAAACTAGGGGAACGGGTGGCTATCCATAATTGGGGGCACAATCTGGCTACCTAAACTAGAAGGGTACATTCTGGCTACCTATACTTGGGAGACAAGTTCTGGCAGTTTATAGTAAGTGATCTGATTGTTTGTGAATTTTAAGTTAATTAAATACATTTTCATGTAAATTACCTTCATTGGTATGCGTGAAAAATTTGCATTTCAAAAACTGTCATAAAAACGTGCACAAATAAAAGAAGGTTTAGAACAGAAAAATCACAAAATGTAGACTTACAAATATAAAAATTGGGGAAAACCATTTCCAGAAATTGCAGGAATAAGTGTGAAAGCTGACTTGGTTACAAGTCACAAATGTTTTTTTCAAAAAGACTTTGAAAAAAAAGTTTTTGAAAAAAATTACATTTTTTAAAAATGCAAAGGAAAAATGTTTTTTAAACTGTCATTTTTCTGAGTTTAAAAACCTTTTTTCCTTTGCATTTTTAAAATGGATTTTCTCAAAAACTACTAAGGTCTTTTTGAAAAATTTGCTAAATTTGGCTCAAAATTGCACAAAATTACGAATGATTACACAAAATCAATTGAATTTACAAAGCATAGTTACGTATGGGCGTAATTGCGAAAATGCATGTGAAATTTCACATTATTGTAATTACGATCATCACTAATTAGTGCAGCTCTACAATAAAAAGTCTCTAATTAGCTGCTATAGTGAAAATACTTTGTGATACAGCCTTGTCACTGAGTATTCATCTCTCTGGGTGTGTTCACACTATGCGTGTTGTGGTGTGCTATAATGTTATAGTGCACAGGAACATGCTGTAATGGTCTCTTAATGGGACACCAGCATGTTGGCCCTGCAGTGCATCAGGTTCCATCGGAATAAGGCCTCTTTCAGTTGGGAGGCTGCCGCCCACCAGTGCAATTTGTGTGCAACTTAAATGCAGCCGAATTGCAGAAGTAGTAACTCTACACTTGTTAAGCGCTGACACTTGTTACAGGGCGGCAGAGGACCACAAAATGTAGAGTGTGAGTACAGTTGCGGGCATGCTAAGATTCGACTCCATTGGAGGTGGCCCTGTCTAGCGCCAGTACCGAGCCCAAACAAGTGCATGGTCGGTACAGGAAATCAGCTGACAGGCAGTGAATTTGCCATCTGGTCAGATGCTGGTCTTAAAGAGGAACTTCAACCAAGGATTCAAGTTCATCCCAATCAGCAGCTGATACCCCCTTTCCCATGAGAAATCTTTACCTTTTCTTGAATAGATCATCAGGAGGTCTGTATGACTGATTTTGTGGTTAACACCCCCCCCCCCCCCCACACACACACACAGTGTGATGTCATGACCATGGTTCTGACATTTTGCGGTCTGTTCACCTTGTTGCATTGTGGGAAATAACATCTGTTTCCAACGGCCAAGCAATCAGTATCTCCCTCTGTGCACAGAATTCTCAGTTAGGGATGACGGATTCCGTCAGTGTTAGATTCCGTCGCTATGAAAATTCCGCCGCATTTGTACGAAATTCCGCGGAAATTTTTTTTTTTTAAAAATAGCTAAAGTAACCTTGTTTATCCTATATGGTAGCCCATAGACCCTATTAACTGTTCCCTTAGTCCTTTTCCTCCTCCCTTCTCTTTTTCTCCCTTCTCCCGGAGGGAGGAGGGTCTCATCTTACAGGGAATTGTAGGATTTCAAAAGCCAGCTTTCATACCGTGGCTGGGAATTGAACCCAGGTCTCAGTGTGTGGTAGGTAGCTCACTTAACCACTATACCACCACCAACACTACATGCTGAAGCCAGCCTAGCATGTACCATTATGATCTATCCAAGAGAAAAATTAGCTTGCTTAAGGATTTGTAGCATGTCAAAAGCCAACTCACATTGGCCGGGAATTGAACAGTTCCTTTTAAAAGAGCCCTTACATAAGCTGAGCTGTGCGGTACTGGACAATGTGCATGTTACACCCGCATTACAAATGTATGGCAATGAGATAGCATGTGTTGTGAGTGACATGCATGTTACTGAAAGAAGATAAGTGAAATCTATTGCAATGCCCTGCATGCATAGATAAATACAGAAAAGTTTCATTAAAAAAAAGTTCCTTCCTGCAAAACGGATGTTTATAAAAGCCCTCTTTGCACATCTTTAGAGCAAATAGGGCACTTACAAATTTCAAACTATTCCGAGAATGCGCTTATGTATACGTATGCATTTGAACCTTCAGCCAATGGCATAAAGTGGTTAAATGAATTAAGAAAAAAAAGTTAAAATTTAAAATTTAAATAAATCAATTTGCTAACTAAAAAACACATCCATTAAAATCACCTATAAATAAATGCATTTAGGAGTGGTGTAAATAAAGCACATTAAGCAGTATTTTTCATATTTAAATGGCACGTGCTGAAATGTATAGATCTATAGAAATAGATAAAGTTGCACTTATTTCAGGACAGATGATTAACTCATATTATGTAAAACACTCATATGCTTAGTAATACAAACTTAGGGGAAAAAATGTGAATATATTTAAATGTCTATCTAGGCCAGGAATGCACATTGGGTAGATTGCAAAGGCCTTCATGGTAGATCCCGACCCCACTACATTTTCCATTCTGTATATACAATTGTGCTTCTAGAATTGTACATAGGTAGATCAATTTGACTTGCAAATTTTTAAAAGTAGCTCACAAGCCAAAAAAGTGTGGGCACTTTTTGTGTAGAAGTTAAAGGAAACTTACATTTTTTATTTTACAGATTTGACCTGAAGAACAAGCACAAATGTAAACAGCACTGTAAAGCCTTGCATGCCACCAAATAGTAGCGCAACGTTTGCATTAACATTCAAAGCAGCTAAAAGTCTATTAGCAGTTAAATGTAAATAGTGTAACAACCAAATACTTGTAGTCACAAAGGGGTTAAAGAAGAACTGTAATGACATATAGTAGAATGCAGTTAATTATTCAGGATATAGACTTTTACATTAAATATCCCGGTTTCAGCATCAACACTTCCGATAGCTACTGTATATATTATTGTATATTGGTATGCAGCCTTGCCCTTCCACTGAGGACTAGCCTAGGCTGTTTATTATGCGGGACCCCCCCCCCCCCCCCTTCCCCCTTCCCAAGCATTCTGGGCGACCAGAGAGCTTTTCTACTGGCTTTAGAACTCTTACTAAATGAACATTCCACAGAGATCACCTGCCAGCATTAAAGATGTTGCTGCCTTTCAGAAAGTAAATCAGGAAAAGGGAAGATTTTACAATGGGCATATACTCACTATATAATTTATAAATGAAAATTGTAAAAACATTTTTTTATTTATTATGTTATTTTGATTACAGTTCTTCTTTAACCTAGCAGCAGTAACTGACTTACATGAAAATACCCTTTTTTAAACTTATCTTCCTTTCTCCCTAAAAGGGAAATAGATCTACTTTTTGCCTTTTCGTGTAAGACGTTAATTCCCAACAGCAGATTAAAGATTAAATGCCTATCTGCATAACTTATATGTATGCATGATTTCCCCGCATAATGACTGCTCATTTGATGTTTAGCCTCTGAACATGTACTGCTATTCCTTGCTACAATTTAACAAACCATGATTATGCGGACTTCAATAAGATTTCTCTGAACTATTTATGTAAGATTTGCTGCTGAACTTTAGCATCCATTTGAAAGTAATTCTTCAGATATAGACATTGATATTGGAGATATGGAGGCCACAGAAACAGTCAAGCATGAACATGGACACAATCTGGGATAGGTTTGGGCTAGTTTTACACTGTAGTGTTGTGCTGCTTTACAATGTACATATAACACACTAAAAAAAAACATTTGTGGTGTCATGTAATGTAACTCATGCAAAGAAACTGACCAATGTGAAGCTTCAGCAGGCCCGGATTTACCTCACAGGAGCCTATAGGCACAGATGTCCGTAGACTCCGCCCTCCATGAACCTACGCACCTCCTGCCGAACCGCCCCACTGTCTGGCTGGCCCTACTGTCACTTCTCCCTTACTTCCCTTGCCTGTCATAGGCAGCTACAGGTGCCCCTTAGCATTAGGTAGCCAGAGGTACCCTCAGTATTAAGTAGCTAGAGGAACCTCAGTATTAAGTAGCCAGTGGTGTCACCGAGTGAAGGGAGATCTGGTCAGTGGAATGCTTAGAGCTGGTTGAGTAGCCTCTCATTTACACTCTCATCAGGACTCTGCATAGGAAAGGCGGGAGGGAGGCACTAGGGGAGGGGACTAAGCCACCCTTCCATCATCAGGCGCCTGTAGGCACGGGCCTACAGTGCCTTATGGTAAATCCAGCCCTGAGCTTCAGTGACTAACATTGAGCATGCCAATGGGCATGCTTCACAAAGCTTTGTTACCTGTTTTCGCCTTATTTATGTTACTTTTTTAAGTCCATAATGCTTCAGGGGGGGGGGGGGGGCCTACTGAGTACACCCCTAGTGGCTGCAACTCTCACAGGAAAAAAAAAGCACTATAAGGCCTCTTGCACACTGTGTGCTTGATTCACTAAACCGTGATAAGTCAAATATCACACCTTATGAAAAGATATCACACCTTATGAAAAGATATCACACCTTATGAAAAGATATCACACCTTATCAAAGTTAACACGCCTTATCAGAGTAGCATAGAGAGCGCTACGAACCCGCAGGGGCTCAGGGCAGGACGAGTGCCATTGCCAATTAGAGGGCATAAGTTGGTAGTGCTCGTTATGCTACTCTGATAAGGCGTGTTAACTTTGATAAGGTGTGAAATCTTTTCATAAGGTGTGATCTTTGATAAGGTGTGATCGTGGGCGTAACAATAGACCCTGCAAAGGATGCCTCCGCAGGGGGGCCCAGAAGCTACAGGGGGTCCGTGGGGGGAACATTTTGAGAGAATGACAGCTAAGGGCATGGAGAGGAAAAACTTATTCTGCTCTTGCACCATTGTTATATTGACTGCATGTGTCCACAACATAGATAAGGACTCATACACACTTTGGAATTTGTACACTGTCCCTGCTCCCTAGGGTTCGTAAAAAACATCTGTCTCTCACTGCTGCAAAGTTCTGATGACTTCATGTACAACCTTACAAACAAAGGAGTCACATTTTGAAAAAAAGTTGTAGACTTTCCATTTTCAGCAATCACTCCGAAAGGATTCCTAGATTCTTATCACACACAGGCAAATGACCTTATGGGGTCTGATTACTTTTACAACACAGTGGAGTGGAGATTGATGTCTGGCTGTTGCTGCCTCATTGAGAGCTTGTTGTCTCACATGGAGTCCAAGATCCTGTAATAACAGTATCAATCAGTGACATTCTGAATGTTTTGCCAAAGTTTCAGTGAATACTATATCTTATGTTCAGCATGTCATTGTTGTTCCTCCATATAGCATGTGCTCTCATGTAGTAAAATAATACGGCTGTGTGTGTATGTATGTACTGGGAGCAGAGCTGCAACGAGGGACTTGTCGGCTGCAAGGGGCTGGAGGAAGCCCCGTGTAAGTAGATCTAGGGGTAGCATAGATTGCCTGACGTTTCCTTTAAGTCTAAGTGTTTTTATCTGCATGTGGAAAACACATTGGTCCTCAGTTTTCCTGTGCAGAAAGCGAGTGGGGTACGGGGCCCCATCCAAAGTTTTGCGGGGGGGCTCATCCAAAGTTTCGCAGGGGGGCCCAGTGATGTCTAGTTACGCCCCTGGGTGTGATATTTGAGTTATCACGGTTTAGTGAATCAAGCCCTACATGCAATATCGATTTTTAATCAGATCCAATTATTGATTCCGATTAAAAAACGTAGCAGCATGTAGTACTTTTTTAATTGGAATCCAAAATCGGATCAGATTAAAAATCGGAATCGCTTGTAGTGTGCAAGAGGCCTAAAATGTAAGTATTATTATTATTATTAGCATACAGTACATGCGGAAAGCAATAGACTGTGCACAGTAAGTTCTTGCCCAGCTGGGATATCAACCCTCTGCAGTCACTTGGTCTCCAGCACTCCTTAGTCCAGTATCAGGGTATATATTCTCCTTCTGCAACTTTGCAGAGATGTCAAACCGGTCCTACGAGGGCCGAGGTCCTCACACATTTTTGACACAGCTCAAATGAATTGATGGGTCTGAATCAGGAAAGGTGTGGTCCATCAGGTAGAACACATTCCTCTCTTTCTCAGTCCATCCTAAACACTGGCATGGATCTGGCCCTCCAGGCCTGGAGTTCCACACTTGTGTTGTAAAGCCTCCAGGGGTACCAGTTATTTTTGAGACCTTTGAGATGTGAAAACTATACACAACTTGTGAAAAACATGCCAACGGCACACCAGCAACGTGGCAGCCAGATATCACTGAAAACTGAATGTAATTTCTCACATTCCCATCTGGACTTCTTCCCAACAAATTTGGGTGATGTGAGTGATGAACATGGGGGTTCCACCTGGATATTTCTGTTATGAAAACAATATATCAAGACTGGAGCAACCCCAACATGATGGGTGACTACTACTGGGTTCTGCAACAGGAAACAGTGAACAGTCAAACTCAAAAGCAAGTGCCATAACTACTTTTGAAGTTTACAAGTCTAAAAATGAGGATTTATGTGAACTACATGTAATTGTGTATAAAGCTGCAATATAAAAATATGATTTTGTAATAACCTGCACCAAAAAAGGGCACCAAGGCGAAGCAAGGAAAGGCGTGTGAACATCGGGGGACCCCCATTAAAGTTTTGCGGGGGGGGGGGGGGGGGCAGAAATTGTAGTTACGCCATTGTCTACAGATACCCTCTTTCCCTGAAATTAAGACATAACCTGAAAGTGAGCCCTAGCAGGAATTATGATCGTGTTCAAAATATAAGCCCTACCCCAAAAGTAAGCCAATGAAGAGGCGGCACAGTGGGGAAGGCAGGAGTACACACAGTACAGGAACGTGTGTGTTCCTAGAAATATAACACATCCCCATAAATAAGCCCTAGCACATTCGGAGCAAAAATTAATATAAGACACTTATTTTCAGGGAAATACTACAAAATCTCTATACATAACCCCTCCCCAAGTGCCTCCCTCCCTCCCTATGCAGAGTCCTGATGTAAGTGTAAATGAGAGGTCACCCTGCTTTCGGCACTCCACTGAGAGATCTCCCTTCAGTCAGGGGCACCTCTAACTACCTTAAACTTGGGGGCACCTCTAGCTACTTAATACTGAGGTTCCTCTAGCTACCCAATACTTGGGGGCACTTCTGGCTACCTAATACTAAGGGGCAACTGTAGCTACCTATGACGGGCAAGGGAAGTAAGGGGGAAGCGACAGCTGGGCCAGCCAGCACACTTGCAGTGCGGCTCGGTGGGGGTTTGTAGGTTCATAGAGGGCAATGTCTCAGGTACCAGAACATTTGTGCCTATAGGCTCCTGTGATGTAAATCCGGACCTGCTTGGGGCAGATCTCACAAGGGTCATAAAACAAGTGTGGCCATTGTGATCACACTCATCAGGGCCGGTTCAAGCTACAATGGGGCCCTGATGCAAAAGTCACTTGGGGGCCCTCATGATGCCCCCCTTGCAACCAAATCACCCCCAGGGCCCCTGAGCCATCTGTCAGGCCAGATCCAATTCCCCCTCCCATCACACAATATCATTAGGTGTCCATCTCATGTCCCCTAAAAAGCATTTTTGGTGTTCCCCATTATTCAACTCCTCCTTTTCCTATGCGGGGTATACACACAGCATCCCCTCTTTCATGGGTCACCATAGCTGGAGGCAAGGAGGGGTTCCTTGGGGGCCCTCACAGGCTCTGGGGCCCGGGGGCAATTGCCCCCTTTGCCTCTATGGTAGCGCCGGCCCTGACACCCATAACATGTGTAGTCACAAAAACACCTGATCTGAAGTATAGTTCCCTGTATCGGAGGAAAGGAAAGTTAGTAGTTGGGGCTCCCGACAGCTCTGGGCCCCCTGCCATAGCAGGGGCTGCTCCTCTCTAGTTACGCCCATCTGTAGAACAACAGAATGCACCCTAAGGTCTACACACATAGCTTCAGACTTGCATTCAGTGCATTTGATGTATTATAAGACACATGGAATATACTATGCAGCAGGCAAAATGTATTATTTTGTGATCCAGTTTTATAAAGTTACATAGTTAGTTTTGTTGAAAGACGACCTTCGTCGATCAAGTCCAACCAGGATATAAAAAAAAAATGCGTTTAGCACGCAATGTGACAGGCGTGAAGGTTTACGCGTGTAAAGATTCATGTGTGCGCGCTAACGAAGGAGTTTGCGTGTTAATGCATGCACTTTGCCGCGTTGTAAACCTTTACACGCCTCACATTGCGTGCTAAACGCTTAGCACGGTCGTGCTATGCGTTACCACGGATTTGTGAATCAAGCCCCTAGAATATGTCATAACTACTTTCTGTGGTAAAATATTCCACATTTTAACAACTGTTACTCTAAAGAACCCCTTCCAAAATAAATGGCAAAACTATAAGCAGATCATGTCTCCTTGTCCTTTATCTATATATATAAAAACGGATGTATGTGTGTGTGTGTGTGTGCGTGTACATATGTATGTATGTGCCGCGATCACTCGAAAAGGCCTTGACCGATTTGAACGAAACTTGGTATAGAGATCCCTTACTACCTGGGATGATATGTTCTGGGGGTCTCACGTCCCCCCTGCACACCTGGGTGGAGCTACAAACAGCTAATCAGATTTCACTGATTCATGTCAATGGAAAAAATGTAAAAGGCTGCCAATCTCACAGTAAGAAAGCCAGAGTCCCCACACTTGGCACAGTTGGTCACTTGGTGACCGAGGTTACAAATCCGGGAAAACTGGGCGGAGCATTAAACAGCCAATCAAATTTCAGCCATTCATTTTTAATGGGAAAAAGTAAACTGCAGCCATTCTTAGACTATTAATTGCAGGGTTCTCAAACTTGGCACACTTGGTCACTGGGTGATTGGGATTAATATTCAGGAAATTGGGTGGAGTCTACAACAGCCAATCAGAATTCACCTATTGCTTTTCAAGGGGAATATTTTAACAGCTGCCATTCTTACACTGTTTATGGCAGATGCTTCATACTTGCTACAGTTGGTCATTGGGTGACTGGGGTCCAAATTCACTAAAGGGGCGGGGCGTCAAACAGCCAATCAGATTTCCATGCTGGATAAACTTCTTCCATTCACACATTTTTGATGCCAGGAGCCTAAAAGCTCACAGACTTGGTCATTAAGCGACTGTGTGTCAAGGTTACAAAAAGTGGGCTGAGCCAAAAACTAATTTCATTGGTCAAATATAAACTGCAGCCATTCTTACACTGTTAATGGCAGGGTTCTCAAACTTTGCACAGTTGGTTACTGGGTGACTGGGATTAATATTCAGGAAAATGGGTGGAGCCTATAACAGCCAATCAAAATTCACCTGTTGATTTTCAGGGGAATATTTACATTGCTACCATTCTTACAATGTTAATGGTAGAGGCCTCAAACCTAATACAGTCAGTCATTGACAGGGTCCAAATTCACTAAAGAGGGTGGAGCCACAAACAGCCAATCAGATTTGTTAAGGCCCATACACACATCGGATTTCCGTGAATGACGGGTCGTTTGAACGTCCCGTCGTTCGCCCGCTAAATCGGGCGTGTGCACAGACTGTCGTTCGCTTGATAAGATTGAGTTTGAGCGATACGCCCGGCGGATCGCTCAAACTCACTCTTATCAAGTGAACGACAGTCTGTACACATGCCCGATTTAGAGGGCGAACGACTGAACGACGTGACGTTCAAACGACCCGTCGTTCACGGAAATCCAACGTGTGTATGGGCCTTTAGACTGATTTCAACCATTCTATTATTGGCAGGTTTCTCAAACTTCTCAGGCCCCAAATCTGGTACAGTCAGTAACTGGGAGACTGGGGTTTAAATTCTGAAATGGGGCGGGCTATAAACAGCCAATCAGATTTGTTTAATTTCAGTGGAAAAATGCAACTTATTGATGCCAAAGACCCCAAAGCTCATAAACTTGGTCATTGAGTGGCTGTATGTCAAGGTTAGAAACAGTGGGCGGAGCCAAAAACAACTAACTTTTTACATGGGAAAATATAAACTGCAGACATTCTTACACTGTTAATGGCAGGGTTCTCAAACTTGACACAGTTGGTCACTGGGTGACTGGATTTATATTCAGAAAAGTAGGTGGAGCCTACAACAGCCAATCAAAATTCTCCTATTGATTTTCAAGGGGAATATTGAAACTGCTGCCATTCTTACACTGTTAATGGAAGAGGCCTCAAAAGTGCTACAGTCGGTCATTAAGTGACTAAGATTCAAATTCACTAAAGGGGCTGGATAAACTGCTTCCATTCACACAATTTTGATGCCAGGAACCCGAAAGCTCACAAGCTTGGTCATTGAGTGACTGTGTGTCAAGGTTACAAAAAGTGGGTGGAGTCAAAAACAGATTTCCCTGGGAAAATGTAAACTGCAGCCCTTCTTCACTGTTAATGGCAGGGTTTTCAAACTTTGCACAGTTGTTACTGGGTGACTGGGATTAATATTCAGAAAAGTGGGTGGAGCCTAAAAAGCCAATCAATACTCACCTGTTGATTTTCAAGGGGAATATTAAAATTGCTGCCTTGCACTGTTAATGGCACAAGCCTCAAACCTGGTACAGTTGGTCATTGGGTCACTGGGGTTCAAATTTAAGAAAGGGGGCGAAGCCACAAACAGCCAATCAGATTTTTTTTATTGATGCCAAGGACCCAAAAGCTCACAAACTTGGTCATTGAGTGACTGTGTGTCCAGGTTGCAAAAAGTAGGCAGAGCCTAAAACAAATTTCACTGGGAAAATATAAACTGCAGCCCTTCTTACACGGTTAATGGCAGGGTTTTCAAACTTTGCTCAGATAGTCACTGGGTGACTGAGATTAATATTCAGGGAAGTGGGTGGAGCCTATAATAGACAATCAAAATTCACCTGTTGATTTTCAAGGGGAATATTAAAATTGCTGCCATTTTTACACTGTTAAAAGCAGATGCCTCAAACCTGCTACAGTTGGGTGACTGGGGTTTACATGATGGAGAGGGGCGGAGTAACAAACGCCAATATTATTTGTTTAATTTCTATAGGAATATACTAATTATTGATGCCAAGGCTCACAAACTTGGTCATTGAGTGTTTGTGTGTTAGGGTTAGAAAAAGTGGCCGGAGGCAACACCAGCCAAATACATACCTGGGCAATGCCGGGTCATCAGCTAGTTATATTATAAACTATTGTCTCGCCCTCTGATGTATACATGTCAATTACATCATCCCTTAGCCTTTATTATTTTTTTCAGCTAAATAAACCCAGTTTGTCAAACCTTTCTTGGAAAGTGAGACCTTCTGCTCTGTGTCTTTGCACCTATTCTAATATGTTAATCTACTTCCTATAGTGTTGTGCCCAAAACTGTATCCCATACTCCACATGTGCCTTACAAGTGATTTATACAGCGGAGGTAATATACTAGCATCTTGTAATTTTATTTCCTGTTTTATGCATCCCAGAATTGTATTTGCTTGGCTTTGAATACATGTGTTTAAAGAGGAGCTGTCAGCCATACTATCAGGAAAAAAAACACATTTGTAAGTAGGTAAATACTTGCTCTACTTACATAACATATGTATTGTACTGTCCACATTTTGATTTTAGTGATTTTTCTAAAGTAATAAAATAGAAAATCCTTCTTGAGTCTATCTTAAAGCCAATCCTGACATCATTTCCCCCCTTACTCTGTCTGTGTATCATTGCCTCCTCCCAGACACTCCCATCCAGCTCTGCAGTAGAAAGTGCATTGTCTCAGCATGAGAAATATTGGCCAATCAGAGAGGAACAGAAGTGTGGGAGGGGAAAACAGGAGGGAACGAGGCTTCAGCCAATCAGGCTGCATTAGTTATGCCTGAGGGGAAAGTAAAGAAGGAAAAAAAGAAAAGCCAGCATGCCCTGCAACTTCCTTTGTGCGGCAGATGTACCAAATAAGAGCCAGGGAAACTGGGGAATTATGTTTTTTGGAGAAGAGAAGTAAGAGTCATTTTTAACTTTTGGGTTGCCTGATTAGCATCCTTATTAGTGAAAAAAAAAAAGAATTGATTTTTGATTTTATGCCTGGCAGCTGCACCAACGATTTATAAAGGAAAATCATGACGATTAACAACGTTGCCCAAACTTTCGCATCCCACTGTATAGATAAAGCTTGTACATAGCGGAATTCAACTCATAGATGCCTAAACAGCATCTGGTGTTTCCTGAACATTCCTGAAAGATGTTCTTAGAGCTGAAAAAAATGTAACTGAGGAGACGGCGGAATGAGGAAATTTGTGGTGAGGATTGAGGAAATACATTGTGATTGTGTGACTGTTTTATTATACTGTATCCATCAAGTCCTTCCAACTTGAGACATCCTTTTATCTGAGAACAATGTGGGAAAGATCTCTGCCTCTGGCCTCATTGGAGACAAAAAGAATAAGTAACACAGTGCAAGGAAGTGGCAATTCATCACCTCTCCTTTCTTAATGTGATGTTTATGCGCTTAAAGGAAAAACATAATTGTTTCGAGTCAATTTCATTTTTTTGTTGTTTTTTTTAATTCATGCTTGCACACTATCTATATATATAATAGAGTAAGTGCCCCAACCTTGAAGCAAGAAGAAGAAGTAGCGCCCTGCCCCCAGGGCCGGCCCAAGCAAGAAGAAGGGGCTGGTCCAAGCAAGAAGAAGAAGTAGTGTCAAATCAAACCAAGGGCAAAGAGGGATAATTTGCATATTCAGTAGCAGTGCATTGTGGGTAACCACAAATGTTCACTTATAGCTGAATTATTGCAGATTTGCTTCTGTTTTAAGAAGGAAAATTACACCAAGCTTTGCTTTTTTTTAGTAGGAGGGCTTTTTGGTCTCTTTTATCCTCCTATACATTCCTAGTGGTTTGGGTCACCCTGAGCTGCTTGGTTACTCTGTTGTACTGGTCCAAGCCCTATCTCATACAGCCATGTCAATTCCTGCTATGTACTGGTGAGGACCAAATGTCTGAATTAGGCTGTGACCTCGGGCCCAGAGGTTCACCTCAGGCCAGAGTCCAGGGCCCACAAGCATTAGCTGGCAGGGGCACTTTGCCCAAGGTCGTGCTTGTGCATCTCACTCCCGGTAGATACTTAGCCCATGAACCCAGTTGGCAACAACTGGGGTAGGGGGGCCCTCTCATGCCTTCAGGAAATGAGAGGCCCCAAGCGGTCACCGAGCCTCTGGTGAGGGGATAAGGGTTTCACTCCTCTCTGAACCTCGGAGAAGGACCCAGAGGGTGCCAAATGCCTGGTTTTGTGGCAGTGTTATAAAGGCACTGCCATTTTCCCCGGGTATGCGGCTTTAAGCCCTAGCATTCAGGGCCCCTGCCGAAAGGCAGGAGCCAAAAAAAAAAGCACACAAAAATATGCTGTCACATGTGGGTTTGATATGACTGTGTAAAACTTAAAGCTATAGGCTTGCTTGACTTACCAAGGGTGAAAAGGAATAATTTGCATATTTAGTAGCGGTGCATTGTGGGTAATCACAAATGTTCACTTATAGCTGAATTATTGCAGATTTCTTCTGTTTTAAGAAAGCAAATTACACCAAGCTTTGATTTTTTTTTAGTAGAAGGTCTTTTTTGGTCCCTTTTATCCACCTATACATTCCGAGTGGTTTGGGTCACCCTGAGCTGCTTGGGTACTCTGTTGTGCTGGTCCAAGCCCTATCTCATACAGCCGTATCAATCCCTGCCATGTGCTGTTGAGGACCAAAAGTCTGAAACAGGCTATCTGCATGTGGGTTTGATATGGCTGTGTAAAATTTAAAGCTGATGAGCCTGATTCACAAAGCACTGCTAACAGTTAGCACGCTGGTGAAAAGCCCTTTATCACGCCTAAACTCTGTTTAGGCATGATAAGTTTAGGTGTGATAAGTTTTTAGGCATGACAAGTTTAAGCACCAACTGAGTTAGCACCGCAGTGCACAGCTGATCAAAAGTTTTGCGCTAGCAAAGTCTGGTACACTTTGCATAGAGTTTAATGGCGCTGCTTTGCGTGCGGGACTTTGCGCGCAATCTAAAGTTATCTAAACTTATCATGCCTAAACTGAGTTTTGTGATTCAGGCCCATAGCCTCGCTATACACCAGTGGTATTGGATGCCTGCTTGGCTTGCTAAGGGTGAAAAATAATTATTTGCATATTTAGTAGCAGTGCATTGTGGATAGCCACAAATGTTCACGTATAGCTGAATTATTGCAGGTTTCTTCTGTTTTAAGAAGGCAAATTACACCAAGCTTTGATTTTTTTAGTAAGGGGTATTTTTGGTCCCTTTTATCCCCCTATACATGCCAAGTGGTTTGGGTCACCCTGAGCTGCTTGGTTACTCTGTTGTGCTGGTCCAAGCCCTAGCTCATACAGCTGTATCAATCCCTGCCATGTACTGTTGAGGACCAAAAGTCTGAAATAGGCTGTCTACATGTGGGTTTGATATGACTGTGTAAAATTTAAAGCTATATGCTTGCTATACACCAGCAGCTCTGGATGCTTGCTTGGCTTGCCAAGGGGGAAAAGGGGTAATTTGCATATTTAGTAGCAGTGCATTGTGGGTAACCACAAATGTTTGCTTACAGCTGGATTATAGCAGATTTCCTTCTGTTATAAAAAGGCAAATTACACCAATACAGTGTGTGGCATTGCAGAAAGTGACGACGGTGGAACGCACGATGGAACACGGAAGAGGTGAGTCATCCCCGACCGCTACCTCTTACTAATAGTGGCGGCTGCTACTGTGCTTAAGCAGGAGGGGGAGCGCACATGGGGGACCCAGGTGAGGGAGGGGGTTCCTGCTTAGCCTAAGCTGGAGGTAGAGCACACATGGGGGACCCAGTTGAGGGGGGGTCCAACCCCCCTCCCCGCCGCTGTGCCCAATACCCCCTTCCTGCCCTCTACCCTCTTAAGCGGCGGATGCTACGCCGCGGGTTGGCTAGTATTATATAATTTATAAATTATTTATATTAAAACTTTATTTTAAGAATAAGCTATTAATGCTAGTTGCATCCATTTTGCTCACCGTATTTTTCGGACAATACAACGCTCTGGACCATGAGACGCATGTAGGTTTACTGGACAAGAACCAGGGGAAAAAAAATACTAATTCTGGTGCGTCTATGGTGCAGGGGTGTCTTATGGACCCCCCCATTATTATGTCTGCCTTGTACCCTTTGGTCCCCGTGTCCTCCTCGGCCCTTCCTGTGTCCTTTTCTGTCTATCCTGTGTCCCCCTCTGTTGGTCCTGATCTGAGACTCAGCGAGTGCAGTGATTGGCCCCAATAATGGGAGCCGTGGTCACGCCCTCGATACCATCGGCTCCTGTAACAGCACATCAGTGGCCATGATTAACAGCGTTCCCGCCTGATTGGCTACAGGGTTCTGAAGGATGGCTGTTAAACTTTCATACTTTCTCACACGCTGCAGTACGGAGGGTGAGTGAGTGACTGTGGGGGGGGGGGGGGGGGGGGGGACACAGGACAACAGAGACAATCACAGGACAACACAGGATGGACAGAGGGCACAAATGTGGTGCAGCGGGTGGCAGGCAGATTGTTACATTTTGGCCATTAGATGCCACATTTGGGAGAGAAAAGAGCGTCTTATGGCCTGAAAAATACGATAGTTTGCACATTTTGTTGTATTTTCGAGCATGAAAGGTCTGTATGCCTGTAAGCATACTGTATAGTTCAGCTTAGTAGCCTGCCATTCACTCAGTTAAGTGTTTTGCAGGCATCACCTTGCCATCAACGAACAGAAACACCAATGAAGAAAATAAGTCATTAGTATATTGAGGAAAATTTAAAGAGTGCAAAGTTTTACTGCACTCTCTCACTTCCTGGCTTGAGACACTCAGAGCTCAAATTAGATGCCGGGGTTACACAGGACATTAAAAGGGGGGGGGGGATTTTGGTCCATCCCTCCTCAATAAATGGTTAAACGTTTTTGGCTATATTTGGTTTCAAAGTACACAAGTTATTTTCCCATGTATCTTAAAGTCCTCATCCAGCCACATTATTCTAGTCAGTGACTGCTTCTGACACAGACAACCAGGGTTCGAATCTCTATCTGTTCAGTAAGACAGCACCTATTCAGTAAGGAGTCCCTGGGCAAGCCTCCATAACACTGCTGCTACCTACTGAGCCTGCCCATGTGTTTGGGAGCACACGCCTGATAAATAGCTAATATTTTGTTATATAGCTGGACAACCACCTTACTTCCAAGTATAAAATCCCCCCCCCCCCCCAAAAAAAATAAAAAAAAATCCCTCTCCTGACTCGCAGCCCTAATCCCCACCCCCACCCCACGGTGGCGTGGTGGTTAGCTCTCTCGCCTTGCAGCGCTGGGTCCCTGGTTCGAATCCCAGCCAGGGCACTATCTGCAAAGAGTTTGTATGTTCTCTCCGTGTCTGTGTGGGTTTCCTCCGGGCACTCCGGTTTCCTCCCACATTCCAAAAACATACAGATAAGTTAATTGGCACCCTCTAAAAAAATTGGCCCTAGACTACAGTACTTACACTACATTATATAGACATATGGCAATGGTAGGGATTAGATTGTGAGCTCCTTTGAGGGACAGTTAGTGACAAGATATGTATATACTGTACAGCGCTGCGTAATATGTCGGCGCTATATAAATACTAAATAATAATAATAATAATAATAATAATAATAATGTAAATCCCATCCAGACGCCCAACCCTAGCTTACCCAATATAAACCCCTTTCTAATACCAAACCATAACCTCTCCCTTTCCTCAGTGTTGTCCCCTAACTGAAATCTAATTCTCCTCCCCTAATGTTATCCCCTTCCAAGCAGATCCGTCAAAACCAGCCTTACCAGCCGAACTATCGTTAGTACACGCGCCCGATTTAACGTCCAAACGACCAATCCGAACGATCGGTTGTTTGGAGAAATCAGACATGAATATGTACCTTAACTTTCCCCCAAACAAATCCATTCCTTTTGTCAATCTGTGTTTGCCTGGAGATGGCATATGAGATGTTAATAGTTACGGACTGCATGCAGATAGTATGCATCTTGGAATTGGGCCAGTTATAACTAAAAAGAAGTGATTTTGATTGTCGCATTTCCAAGCCGCATGCAATTTACATTCAATTTGCTTGTAAAATAGAATAATTACCATCTAAAAGACCATGTCTGTCCATAGTAGGTGATTTGAACTTGACTCTGGGAGCTCGATCCTCTACGGGAGAGTCAGTGCCGCTGCAACTCCTCCAAGCAGGTACACCACCCCTGCTCCACACCGTGATACAGAATATAGTAGAAGGACGCACTCCACAGGCAAGAACTTGCGTTCAGTTTTATTGCATGTCGATACACACTACATGTTTCGGGCTCCGCCCTTCTTTAGGTGTAACCTCCCACCACCTCCACCTTTAATTTATACTCCTGACCCCACCCTCTCAGGGCGGGTCAGTCACCACGTGAACATACTGATATTTAATATAAGCATCGAATCCTTGATAGTAATCTGTTACTTCACAGATAATATAAAGCTATCACCTACATCTGTTACTTCACAGATAATATAAAGCTATCACCTACATCTGTTACTTCACAGATAATATAAAGCTATCACCTACATCTGTTATTTCACAGATATTATAAAGCTATCACCTACATCTGTTACTTCACAGATATTATAAAGCTATCACCTACATCTGTTACTTCACAGATAATATAAAGCTATCACCTACATCTGTTATTTCACAGATATTATAAAGCTATCACCTACATCTGTTACTTCACAGATATTATAAAGCTATCACCTACATCTGTTACTTCACAGATAATATAAAGCTATCACCTACATCTGTTACTTCACAGATAATATAAAGCTATCTATCACCTACATCAGGTATAACCAGAAAAAATTCAAAAATATACCATAATAATAAATCAACATAAAATTAAAAGAACAGTCTCTAACCCAGGGCACTACCCATCAAGGTCTACCCTGGACAAACAGATGAAGAGCTGCGCTCGCAGCATGACAGCTCCATTGTTTCAATTAATGTAGTAAATATTACATACAGTACAGTTGCTTGTCAATTTCGTGAAGTACGGCAACACAGTTCATTTCCTGTAAAGAAAAGAATCACAAAAAGCATCTTAAGTTCACCTGCTCATTCAGGCCTCTCGGGGCTACAGAGTCTAATATCTTAATCCATCTTATTTCCTTCTGGAGTAACAACCGCTCCCTGTCCCCCCCTCTCGGTAAAGGTCCAACTTGGTCAAGTACCAGCCATCTCAGCTGTATGGATTTGTGACCAAATTCAACAAAATGTCTGGATACAGCTGTCTCGTGTCATGTTTCACCTCTGGCATACCCCTTTATATGGCTCTTATGTTCTTGTATTCGAGTTTTAACCCCCTGCTTGTTTTTCCCACGTAATAAAGTCCACAGGGGCATTTGATGGCGTACACTACATACTCACTCTCACATGTATAGTACCCAGTGCAGTTGACCTTTTCACCAGTCCGGGGGTGTGGGAACCAGTCTCCTTTAACCACAGCGTTGCAACAATTGCATGAAAGACAAGGAAAAGTCCCTTTTCTTATTGTTCCCTGGAACCTAGGCTTCTTTTTTCTAGCTAAATCTTTATTACTCACAGGTTCACCAATGGTTCTGCCTCGCTTGTATGCAAATACTGGGTAATCTTTGAAGAGGTGCCCACAGTCCTTGTCATTCTGCAATATAGACCAATATCTCCTCACTGCCTTGTTACTCCAGAAGGAAATAAGATGGATTAAGATATTAGACTCTGTAGCCCCTTTTCTTGACAGGACAAGCAACTGTATGTAATATTTACTACATTAATTGAAACAATGGAGCTGTCATGCTGCGAGCGCAGCTCTTCATCTGTTTGTCCAGGGTAGACCTTGATGGGTAGTGCCCTGGGTTAGAGACTGTTCTTATAATTTTATGTTGATTTATTATTATGGTATATTTTATATTTTTTTCTGGCTATACCTGATGTAGGTGATAGCTTTATAATATCTGTGAAGTAACAGATGTAGGTGATAGCATTATATTATCTGTGAAGTAACAGATGTAGGTGATAGCTTTATATTATCTGTGAAGTAACAGATTACTATCAAGGATTCGATGCTTCTATTAAATATCAGTATGTTCACGTGGTGACTGACCCGCCCTGAGAGGGTGGGGTCAGGAGTATAGATTGAAGGTGGAGGTAGTGGGAGGTTACACCTGATGAAAGGCGGAGCCCGAAACATGTAGTGTGTATCGACATGCAATAAAACTGAACGCAAGTTCTTGCCTGTGGAGTGCCTCCTACTATATTCCATGCCTGTCCATAACCTTATGCTAATCCACTTTCTGATACCTAACCCTTACCTCCTGGACCCTGACCCTTCCAGTGTTAATCCCTTCCTAAAAACTGGCCCTAACCACCCCCTTTAACTTAATTCTACCTTTATGCCTAAACTTAATCTCCCCTCTAACATTGAACCCTTCCTATGACTAGACACGTGTCAGCTTCTTTTGCGGCCATACTTTGTGCTGATTTTTAATGGACATTTGAATAAAGCGTTATTGACTTTTATCCCATCAAACGAGCCCGGAAGTTTTTTGCTTTATGGAACTCTTCCTGATGCCTAAACTTAATCTTTTTTTGTAGTATTTGTATAGCGCTGATATCTTCCCCAGCGCTGTACAGAGTATAATGACTTGTCACTTAACTGTCCCTCAGAGGGGCTCACAATCTAAGCCCTACCATAGTCATATGTCTAATGTATGCATCATGAAGTTTATGTATTGTAGTCTAAGGCCAACTTAAAGTGGTTTAAAACCCTGACATAATATTCAATAAAAACATGTTTACCTACTTTTTATATGCCATACGGTTATCATATTTGCATTTGTGCATAAGTATTATTATTCATTTAGAAGTTATAGGTTTCCAAAAGTACAGTTTTTTGCTTTGTGAGCTGACTTTGCATGTTATTAATAACTGGTTTTATTCGTCGCTGTTTTGCAGCCAGACAAGCTTTCAGTGTCTCTCTGTCTCCAGCAGCTCCTGCAGTCAGAGAATGTGTCACATTCCTCACTTGATACATTTAAGTAAACACAAGATAACATTATCTAAAGTACGGATGCGTCTGCATTTCACTGCACTGAACTTTCAAGCTCTGTGTGTAACCCTTCGAATGCTGGTCTAGTAATGCTGGTTGCATATAATATGCTGTAAATAATGTTTTAGAGCAAAGATGAAAATGCAGGATTATATTACACTTTAAGGGAGAAGCCAATTAACTTATCTGTATGTTTTTAGGATGTGGCAGGAAACCACAGTGCCCGGAGGAAACCCACACAGACACGGAGAACATACAAACTCTTTGCAGATGGTGATCTGGCTGGGACTCAGATTGGGCACCCAGCACTGCAAGGCGAGAGCGCTAACCACTACGCCACCGTGCTGCCCATACTAATCTGCAGCAAAGAGCATAATATAAAAATGGTCAGCAATGACTGACTCCATAGTTCAACCAGTACAGATTTCATGCAATTTCTCATTATTTATATGTATGAATGTATAGCTGTTAATGGGTGAGGCTATATTGAAACTGTTACTAACTGCATTGGATTTTTTTCCCCATTGTGTTGTCTATAAATATTAAAAAAAATAAACACACAGGGAACATAGTGTCTGAGTATATCCATTAGAAGTTGCTGTCTAGCACCTAGTCAATCACCATCGGCTACACCATTTTCCTCTATTAAATCTGCAGACAATGTCACAGCAGTAAACAATAGAAACATTTGAGTAAATGGACCCATTTCCAACTACCTTAAAGTGGAGTTTACGGCTTTATCTGCTCTAAAAACCAGCTGCCTACGTGATCCGCATCATGCAGACTTTATGAACAATGTGTATTGGTTTAAGGTGACCCTGAAATAAACTTTAGTAAAAAAGGGGCATATGATGGCAATCAGAGGTCACCATCGGTGAATGCTACAGGACAAAATGATGTTCGGTTAGAATGCTACACCCAGGAGACATACAACTAGTGCTCACAGTGTCATAGAAATGCTCATGTCTATGAGAACATAAGGGGAATCATGTGACCAGTTTAATCAGCTGATAGGTCTGAAAACATCTGGTTTGCAATGATCAGTTCCTGTTTCATTGTATGATTGTGACCAGTAATGCTGGGTACACACGATGCGTTTTTTCGGATTTTCCAATAGATTTCCAATTCGAGTCTCTTACCTTTTATCTATTTCCATTCACTTCTATGAGAAATCGATCGAAAATAAGATCGGACATGTTGGAAATTATCTATCGAACCATCTATCTAACACAAGATTGTATGGTAAAAAAGAGAGAAATCGAGAGCCCAATATGGTGTAGTATGTCAGAGATATGAAGGGAAATGAATAGGTGAGATGGTTATACTCACAAACATGGGTTACCGCTCAGGCAACCACTGTATAGGCAGGTGAGGAGATTAGACCTGTCCTCACTCAGGATTAAGAAGTCGCTCTCTGTAGATCAGAAAAAATGGGGTAGGGTCACCCCTCCACCTGGGGTGGACTCAAGTATACTGGTAGGTGATCAGAGGCCCCAGCAGAATAAAATGAATATAAAATTGTTAAGAATTGCCGGGAGGGAAAGTGGTGGACTTCCCCTCAATAATTAGACACCAAGGTCTGTCATCGAATCAAACAAATACATTTATTCAATAGTACCCCAAAATCTGCAACGCGTTTCGTGGGAGCAGACCCACTTCTTCAGGCAATAAAACGGGGACAACACAGCAATCAATGTGCAGTGAATTTAGCACCTCTGTGAACAGAGGTGCTAAATTCACTGCACATTGATTGCTGTGTTTGTTGTCCCCGTTTTATTGCCTGAAGAAGTGGGTCTGCTCCCACGAAACGCGTTGCAGATTTTGGGGTACTATTGAATAAATGTATTTGTTTGGTTCGATGACAGACCTTGGTGTCTAATTATTGAGGGGAAGTCCACCACTTTCCCTCCAGGCAATTCTTAACAATTTTATATTAATTTTATTCTGCTGGCGCCTCTGATCACCTACCAAAGATTGTATGGTGTGTACCTAGCATAATGCTTGCTGGGTACACACGTTACATTTTTTCGTGCGATAGATGTAAGCCATGATAGATAAAATCCGTCATGTCCGATATCGATCCCGATAGTTTCCGCACTCGATTTCTCATAGTGGTGAATGGAAAAAGAAAAATGAATGAATATAAGAGGATCGAGCGCAAAATCGAGTGTAAAATCGTGCTGAAAAAAACTGTTGGGTGGCTAAATCGCACGAAAAAACATAACGTGTGTACCCAGCAGAAGACAGAGCTGATTGTGATTAGCAAGTCAGAGCCTTTCAAATCTTTCACCTAATCCAACAGATCACATGCTTGAGTTCTATAGCCTTGTACTCACCACCCGACGGGTCCAGCGACATCCCCTTGGCGACGGTCATTAAGCGGCACCTCTTCCTGCTCGCGACGTCACGGGACTACACGACGGGCGTGAAGGAAGTGATCACTTTTACTCTACAGGTACACTAAAGAAAAAAAAAACACAAGGCGCACACGCACCACGATTAAAAGTCCCTTTTCAGGCAAACTTGCATTGCCTTGTCTTAAAATTAGTGTGCTTTGGCGCACGTTGGCGCGTAATGCACAACTGTACATTGGGTTGCATGCACTGTTTTGTCGTGTCGCAACACAGTAGGTGTGGGCTGCAAACAGAGAGAAACTTGCATCGGGATGGCGAAAAATTCACATTGCATTAGTCAGTTTAAATGCGATTTAAAGTGATCCTAAAGGCAAGGAAGAAAAAGAAGTTTTACTTACCTGGGACTTCTACCCGCCCCCTGCAGCCATCCTGTGCCCACGGAGCAACTCACCGATGCTCTGGTCTCCCACCGCAGGCTAGTTTAGTTTTTGCCGACTCAGAGTCAGCGGGCCACTGCACCTGCGCAGCTGTCCACAAGTATCCTTCGCATTACCATCCGCAATAGCGTCCACTATTGGTAGCCAGAGGTACCCCCAGAGGTTCCCCCAGTATAGGTAGCCAGAAGCACTCCCCACTAAAGGTAGCCAGAGGTACAGTGTAGATAGCCAGTGGGGTCCCCAAAATAGATATCTACTCTCTTCTGCTCCACTCACACTACTCTCTTCTGCTCCACTTTGGACCTTAGGTAGCCCACTGTAAACCCCATTATTAGCGCCGGCCATTGCAACTGGGCCCCCCTTAGCTTTGGGCCTCATAGCAGGTAATATGGTGATCCCTACGCCACTGCTTGATGCATTTGGTAAGGGCCCTTAGCAGGCCTGGATTTACATCACAGGAGCCTATAGGTATAAACGTCCTGGCACTCTAGACTCTTCGCCATCCATGAGCTTACAAATCCCTGCTAAACGGTGCGGCAAATGTGCTGGCCCAGCTGTCACCTCTCCCTTACTTCCACTGCCCATCACAGGTAGGTACAGGGGCCCCTTAGAATTAGGCAGGCAGAGCTATCCTCACTAATTAAGTAGCTAGAGGTGCCCCCAAGTATTAGGTAGCTAGAGGTGCCCTCAGCTAAGGTTAGACCTGGTCAGTGGAGTGCCGAGACCTCTAATTTACACTCCGCTCGGGACTCTGCATAAGGAAGGAGGGAGGGAGGCACATGGGGAGTGAGCCGCCTTTCCATCATCAGACGCCTGTAGGCACGTGCCTACAGTGCCTTGTGGTAAATCTGGCCCTGGCTCTTAGTCTTCCACATTACTAAAAAGAACATCTGAGGTCAGCTCAGAATTCTACGGTATGTATAAGGACCCATTCACAGCTAAAATCGCTAAATGCTAGCGATTTGCATTAGCGTTTTTTGCGGGTGATTTTTTCACTAAAAATCACTGGACAAACTTGCATTTTTGGTGCGAACGTTCCAGAATCGCCAGAAAAATGCTGCAGAGTATGCGTTTGCGTTTCAGCTTATCGCTGCAAATCGCAAAACGCTTACATGAGAACAGCCACATAGACTAACATTGTACAAGCGCTTTTCAAAATGCTAGCGATTTCCAGCGATGCTGAAATCGCCTGAAACACGCTCTAGTGTGAATGGGGCCTAAAGCACTTGAGAGTAGATCAGTAAAGCTTAAAGGAGTGGTCCGAGGAAATTTAAAATAAAAATCCACTTATGTGGGGCTTCTTCCAGCCCCTGGCATCCATCCTGTGCCCTTGCCGCAGCTCCGGTGACTCCCGGTCCCCTCCGGTGGAGAAGCCGACCTTGCCAGGTTGGCTTCCGCGTCGGCTTCCTCTGCGCTCCAGCATGCGGTTCACTGGTCGTGCTGACGTCATCTGGACTGTACAGTCCAGATGACGTCAGCGTGACTCAGAGCTGCTCGCACAGGTGTAGTAGGAATCCTGCGCCGGAGGGGACCTAGTACCACCAGCGTAGGGCGGAGCTGCGGCCTGGGCACAGAACAGCCGGCAGGGGCTGTAGGAAGCCCCAGGTAAGTGGATTTTTTATTTCCAAAGTCCTTGGATGTGTCCTTTAAGTTTTAGAATTGCGTGTCCTTCTTCAAGTTTGTTTTGTTTTTCTCTTTTTTAAACTGAAGGCCCCTTTATTGTGTTAAAGTTAAGACGTGGAAGAAGCCTAATCAGAGCATAGCACTCCAGTGATGTCATTGACAAGAATGTCGTTGTTAATGAGGATAAATTGTATCTGAGAGAAGTGTCCATGACCTGAGCTGGATGACTTCATATGACAATTATATCATGCAGATAAAAGAAAATATATAGGACAGGCTAAATAGCTCTATTTGGAGAGTTGCTGCTTTAAAGGGATACTGTAGGGGGGTCGGGGGAAAATGAGCTGAACTTACCCGGGGCTTCTAATGGTCCCCCGCAGACATCCTGTGTTGGCGCAGCCACTCCCCAATGCTCCGGCCCCGCCTCCGGTTCACTTCTGGAATTTCTGACTTTAAAGTCAGAAAAACACTGCGCCTGCGTTGCCATGTCCTCGCTCCCGCTGATGTCACCAGGAGTGTACTGCGCAGACACAGACCATACTGGGCCTGCGCTGTGCGCTCTAGATGACATCAGCGGGATCGAGGACACCGCAACGCAGGCGCAGTGGTTTTCTGACTTTAAAGTCAGAAATTCCAGAAGTGAACCGGAGGCGGGGCCGGAGCATCGGTGAGCGGCTGCGCGGGCACTGGATGTCTGTGGGGGACCATTAGAAGCCCCGGGTAAGTTCAGCTCATTTTCCCCCGACCCCCCTACAGTATCCCTTTAAGATCACCCAGGGTTCTTGCATTTTCTGGATCGTTGCGTGGGATCGGAAGCTTTATGAAGTCATGAGAAATATTTGTCATGTAGAATTCACGCTGTGGCAGGAAGGTTCATTCACAGTTGGATGCATATGTTGCTATACACACAGCGCGCTGGATTCAGGCAGACTTTGTTTTCAGTGTAGTTCAAGAGGCAGCCTTTTAATTAGATCCTCGCTGGAACATGACACAAGACATGTACTGCAGAAGTCATCCCAGCTTCTTGAGAAAACTTGCACTTTTCTACACGTATCCCAAAACATTCCTAGAGAGAATGAGAGCACAGACTTGATCAGGCTCGGCTATTTCCACTGGAGTCTGAGTGGGATAGTGCTAGTGCACAGGGAGGTACAGAGGCTTCCCCTTCCCAAGTTAAGTACAGTAGCAATAAAAAGTATGTGAACCCTTTCAAACTATATGGATTTCTGCACAAATAGGTCATAAAATGTGATCGGATCTTCATCTAAGTCACAATAGACAATCACAGCCTGCTTAAACTAATACCACACAAATCATTAAATGTTTCCATGTTTTTATTGAACACACCATGTAAACATTCACAGTGCAGGTGGAAAAGGTATGTAAACCATTGGATTTAATAACTGGTTGAACCTGCTTTGGAAGCAATAACTTCAACCAAACGTTTCCTGTAGTTGCAAATCAGACCTGCACAACGGTCAGGAGTAATTTTTTGACCATTACTCTTTACAGAACGGTTTCAGTTCAGCAATATTCTTGGGATATCTGGTGTAAATCGTTTTCTTGAGGTCATGCCTCGGCATCTCAATCGGGTTGAGGTCAGTGACTGGGCCACTCCAGATGGCGTATTTTCTTCCGTTTGAGCCTGTCTGTTGATTTAATTCTATGCTTTGAGTCGTTGTCCTGTTGCAACACTCATCTTATGCTGAGCTTCAGATGGCCTGAAGATCTCCTGCAAAATGTCTAGATAAACTTGGGAATTCATTTTTCCTTCGATGATAGCCATCTATCCAGGCCCTGATATAGCAAAGCAGCCCACAAAGCATGATGCCCCCACCACTTTACTTCACAGTTGGGATGAAGTTTTGACAATGTGTTGTGCCTCTTTCTCCACACAGTGTTGTGCGTTTCTTCTAAACAACTCAACTTTGGTTTCATCTGTCCACAGAATATTTTGCCAGTACTGCTGTGGAACATCCAGGTGCTCTTTTGCAAACTTTAAACGTGCAGCAATGTTTTTTTTTTTTGGACAGCAGTGGCTTCCCCTGTAATATCCTCCAATGAACTCCATTCTTGTTAAGTGTTTTACATATCATAGATTCGCTAACAGGGATGTTAGCATGTACCGGAGACTTTTGTAAGTCTTTAGGTGACACTAGGACCCCTCTTCACCTCATTGAGCATTCTTCACTGTGCTCTTTCAGTCATCTTTACAGGATGGCCACTACTAGGAAGAGTAGTAGCAGCAGCAGTGCTGAGCTTTCTCCATTTATAGACAAATTGTATTACCATGGACTGATGAACAGCAAGGGTTTTGAAAATATTTATAACCAAATCCAGCTTTATGCAAATCAACAATTCTTAATTGTAGGTCTTCTGAGAGCTCTTTTGTGCGAGGCATCATTCACATCAGGCAATGCTTCTTGGGAAAGCAAAGCAAAAACTGATGCTTTTTTTTATAGGACAGGGCAGCTGTAGCCAACACCTCCAATCTCATCTCATTGATTGGACTCCAGCTGGCTGACACCTCAGTCTAATAAGCTCTTGGATATATAGTCTTTTCCACCTGCACTGTGAATGTTTACATGGTGTGTTCAATAAAAACTTGGAAATATTTAATTATTGGTGTAGTATTAGTTTAAGCAGACCGTGATTGTCTATTGTTGTGACTTAGATGAAGATCCGATCACATTTTATGACCAATTTGTGCAGAAATCCATATAATTCCAAAGGGTTCACATACTTTTTTTTATTGCTACTGTATCTATTTATGCCAATTTGTTATTTAGTATTTATATAGTGCAGACCTCTTTTTGCAGCACATTAAAAAAGTATACCCAAAAGATCTCACAATTGAATCCCTACCATAGGCATATATCCCCGAGTGCAGTTAAAACAGCGCAGGAGATTTGGGTGCTGCCGGCGCCACAATAGTAATTACGGCTAGCTCAGTGAGTGATTTACACACCAGGAAAAGATGGAGCTCAAATTAATTTTAAAACACTGTAATTCGGCCACCAGCAATAGCTGGAAGCCAAATTACTTCGTTCCCCACTATCCATGGCGGCCTGGAGGACTTGTGCAGGAGCAGGGTAAGCCATCTTGCAGCTTTATGCTGCGCCCAAATCTCCCAGCAGCAGAGTCATAGGTATGCATATACGTATCTATCTTAGTCTAGGGCAAATTTTAAAGGGGAAGTCAATTAACTGATTTGTATATTTTCAGAATGTGGAAGGAAACCAGAGCTCCCAGACGAAACACACACACACACACCAAGATGTTCCCTACAAGAACCGCACCACTCCATATAAGTCAATATAAATTCATCTTTATTCAAAAAAGCAAAAAAAATAAAATATATATATATATATAAAAACACTAAAGCTCTAAAAAAAAAAAAAAGAGCCAAAGGGGGGGGGGGGGGGGGGGGGGCTCGGGGGGGGGGGGCGAACTGACAAACGTATCAATGAAACAGAGTTCTCAAAAAAAAAAAAGAGTAAAATACAGTACACTACAAATATGGGTCAAATACAGTTGAATATACACATTGGATAATACACTTAAGGTGGCCATACACTGGTCGATTTGCCATCAGATTTGACCAAAACAGATTTCTCTCTGATCGAAACTGATCAGAGGGATCGTATGGCCACCTTACTGCAAACAGATTGTGAATCGATTTCAGCCTGAAACCGATCACAATCTGTGGAGCTGCCTCTGCTGCCCCCCCCCCGCCCCCGCATACATTACCTGCTCCGGCCGGCGCGAGTCCCCTGGTCCACCGCTGTCTTCTTCTCCGCCTGGTCCTGGCATCTTCTCCCATCACCTTCAACATCACACATCCGGCCTCTATTTGTACTTCCGTTGTCACTGCAGTGACACAGGAAGTTATGCCGGATGCCTGATGCGGAGAAGATGCCAGCCGGGAGGTGACAGCGGTGACTCGCGCCGGCGGAGCAGGTAATGTATACCCGCTGTATTGCGTCGGTTGTCGGGCATTCGAACGCCGCTATTGACGCACTCCCGACCCGCGGGCGACCGAGAAAAATCTTTCGCACGGATGGATCGACGGGAGTCAACGGGAACTATTGATTTCGGATGGAAATCCATCGTTCTGTCAGCGGTGTGCATGGCAATTTCACGGCCGTTTCGATCACTGTGATCGAAACAGCCGTTTTTCGGCGGGAAAATCGTTAGGTGTATGGGCCCCTTTAGTCCACAAAAGTATATGTAGATAAAAAATTATCACAAAAAATAAAAAAATGGAAAGCCACAATGCAATGTGAATAGCATCATAATAGTGTCAACAAACATGTGCAAAAAGAAGAGGAGAGGACTAGCAGCAAGTAGGACATCACCTGATAGAAAAGTAAAGTGCAAAATCCCATAGGGAGAAAAAGTACATAGGAGAGAAAAAGTGGCAGTGCTGGTAAAGTGCATAAGGCAGTGCAAACGCACACCGCTAAAGTAAAGGAGGCTACCCACAAAGAGAAGACATGAAAGTGTACGAGTCAGCATCCCCCCGTATGGCCGTCTTACCGCTCAAAAGTCCAAGGCAGCTTCCTCTGGGCACTGCCACTTTTTCTCTCCTATGTACTTTTTCTCCCGTTGGGATTTTGCACTTTACTTTTCTATCAGGTGATACCCTACTTGCTGCTAGTCACCTCCTCTTAGTGTTTCTTAGTGTTCCTTTTCGTATATGGGGTATCCTTTAAGAAAAACAAAAGTTTGCTTTCATAAAACAGAAAGAATTTGCAATAATTCAGGTAAGAGTGAGCTTGAGATGTCTCCCAGGCACCACTGCTGAATATATGCAAATTAACCATTGTACCCTTAGAAGCTAAACACACCTCCAGAACCGCTGGAATGCAATGATGTGTCAGCTTGTTAATATGTATGTTGGTAAACAAGGTAAGACTACAAGAACACTACTAAAAACAAAGCTATTTAATAGCACTCTTGCCTTGCAGTGCTGGGTGCCTGGTTTGGATCCTAGCCAGGGCACTATCTGTACAGAGTTAGTATGTTCTGCCTGTGTATGTATATATATATATATATATATATATATATATATATATATATATATATATATATATATATATATATATATATATATATATATATAGATATAGATTTGCTTTTTTGAATAAAGATGAATTTATATTGACTTATATGGAGTGGTGCGTTTCTCGTAGGGAACATCTTGTCTTGTTTGCGGTTGTATATAGTTCCCTTCTGCACACCTATTTATTACCACTCACTCTTTGGGGTTTGGCTGATGGTGCTTGCCCATTATTTGTGTGGTTCACAAAACACACACACAGACACAGGCAGAACATACTAACTCTGTACAGATAGTGCCCTGGCTAGGATCCAAACCAGGCACCCAGCACTGCAAGGCAAGAGTGCTATTAAATAGCTTTGTTTTTAGTAGTGTTCTTGTAGTCTTACCTTGTTTACCAACATACATATTAACAAGCTGACACATCATTGCATTCCAGCGGTTCTGGAGGTGTGTTTAGCTTCTAAGGGTACAATGGTTAATTTGCATATATTCAGCAGTGGTGCCTGGGAGACATCTCAAGCTCACTCTTACCTGAATTATTGCAAATTCTTTCTGTTTTAGGAAAGCAAACTTTTGTTTTTCTTAAAGAATACCCCAACTGACATGTGACATGATGAGATAGACATGTGTATGTACAGTGCCTAGCACACAAATAACTATGCTGTGTTCCTTTTTTTTCTTTCTCTGCCTGAAAGAGTTAAATATCAGGTATGTAAGTGGCTGATTCAGTCCTGACTCAGACAGGAAGTGACTACAGTGTGGCCCTCACTGATAAGATTTTCCCCTTTTTATCTCTTTCTTGCTCTCAGAAGCTTATTTTCTGCTAGGAAAGTGTTTTATTGTTGGAATTTCTTATCAGCTTGGGTCACACTGTAGTCACTTCCTGTCTGAGTCAGGACTGAGTCAGCCACTTACATACCTGATATTTAACTCTTTCAGGCAAAGAAAGAAAAAAAGGAACACAGCATAGTTATTTGTGTGCTAGGCACTGTACATACACATGTCTATCTCATCATGTCACATGTCAGTTGGGGTATCCTTTAACATCTTAGTAAGGGGGCTTCTAGGACCATTGTAGTCCCTTACACACCCTAATGAGTTCTGGGTCACCATGAGCTTGCTGGTTAGTCTGTGCCTCTCGGATTTACAAGCCCTACTCCATAGAGCCAAATTAATCCATGCCATGCACTGATGAGGATAAAACAATCCGAAACAGTCTGTATGCATGTTGGATTATTATGGCTCTGTACATATTAACAAGCTGACACATCATTGCATTCCAGCGGTTCTGGAGGTGTGTTTAGCTTCTAAGGGTACAATGGTTAATTTGCATATATTCAGCAGTGGTGCCTGGGAGACATCTCGAGCTCACTCCAACCTGAATTATTGCAAATTCTTTCTGTTTTAGGAAAGCAAACTTTTGTTTTTCTTGTTTACCAGAACTCTTTTTGTATGGAAGCTGCCATCTTGCTTTTTAGAATTGAATCCTGCAGATCCGATGTTCCTGAGTGAGGTTGGACACTATCTCTCCAGCATTACTGTCAAGGTAAGTGCTCCTTTGTAAATAGGAGCTAAAGAAAAAAACTTGGCAAACCTATGCTGGGGCACTTACAGTATACCAGGCACATCTGACTGTGTGTGGGGGAGAGCACACTAATGTCTATGGGGGAGGGTGTGTGGCCTGTGTTAAGGGCTGGGGCTCAGGGTGCCAGAAATTATGTGCCTATAAACACCAGAGCTGTAAATCCAGCCTTGCCAGCACATGAATCCAGAGACAGGAAGAACGCAGTAATGCAATGACAAGCACATTTGGCCCATGGAACTGGTATTCTGTCCTCCAATTTTCTATAGTCACTTATCAACCCGATAGCTGTTAGAATTTGCCTTGTTCAATATTGGATTTAATTAGGCTTTAAAGAAAACCTGTACTGCAAATTAAAAGTCAAAATAAACAAACACGTCATACTTACCTCCTGTGTAGTCTACTCAATCTTTTTCTCCTCTCCTGCGTCCTGCTTGTCCACTGTGATCAATGGAATTCTCCGTCCTCCATTTTGAAAATGGCCATTACACCATAACAGCTTTTTGGTCAGCACACTGTTGAACTGTAACATCGCCCACTTGAGCCATAGGGATACATGGACATCAGTTGTCCTCTCAGCTATAACTGACAGCAACTGATATATAACTGACAGCAACTGATCTACTTCAGTTCTGGCAAAATGTTGTCAGAACTGGAAGGGATTGTTGTTAAAAGAAAATGGTGAGCTTCTGAGAGGAACTGATGGCAAGGTAACTATGTAATGTTAATTTGAAGTTACCTCATGTTTTTATTTTAAATAATTTTACTCAGTACAGGTTCCCTTTAAGGTTAGCAGATATACAGGGTTTGGCAGGCATGTCCAAAGTCCAGCCCGGGGGCCAAATGCGGCCCATCAAGCCATTTCTGGTGGTCCCCAAAGCTGTGCCAGCAGCAGTAACAGCCACTGATTAGCAGCTGCCTGTGCCAGCAGTAGTAACAGCCACTGATTAGCAGCCACCACTGTGCCAGCAGCAGTAACAGCCACTGATTGGCAGCCACCACTGTGCCAGCAGCAGTAACAGCCACTGATTAGCAGCCACCACTATACCAGCAGCAGTAACAGGCACTGATTAGCAGCCGCCACTGTGTCAGCAGCAACAACCACCACCACTGATTAGCAGCTGCCTCTCTGCCAGCAGCAGTAACAGCCACTGATTAGCATCTGCCACTGTGCTAACTGCACACGGTATTTGGGTCATTTCCAGTGGAAATGTTTTATTTCACAAAATGTCCAGGCATAGTGGACCAATCAGATAAACTTGTTTTAAACCTTGCTAGTTTGCCTCCTAGCACTCTCCAGAACAGAGATACGGCCCTTGGCCTAAAAAGTTTGGACACCCTTGGGGTAGTTTAACAATATAGTCAGGTCTTTCATCTGCATGACAGCTGCACCCTCTGTGGATTTTCTATGGGTGCTCTATAATCCTCCCTAAACTAAAACACATTAATCCTTTTTACAAAAGTCTGTTCCTTTGGCGTGCCACAGAAACACAGTGCCCATTTGTAGGACAGCATACATTTGTAGCACTATGCCAATGATCATTTTCTATAATGGCTTTAAAACGGATATGAATGGTAAAGATTTGAGAACGGTTAGATAACCCTACTTTGATAAGGTTTGTAGTTTCAGCTGTATAAAATACAGCTACTAACGTAACAGTCTTGAAACAACAATAGTGCTAGCTACAGGCCAAAGAGAAAAGTGCACACCAAGAAAACAAGCACAGTTCTGCCTCAATGTGGGATTATGCGAATCTTATTAACCATCTCTAATATTCGGTTATAATGCATCTTTCTTGTTTACACAAAGCTGAAAAATTCAGTTTTAGGTTGGCGGATTTAGAGTGAAGTGTACCTGAAGGGGGGGGGGGGGGGGGGGTCTAAAAGGGTACTAAGAAAAGATGGTCAATAAGATGCAAAGTTCAACTTGCATTCAAACGTAAATTGTACACAGCTTGAACATGGACCAATCACACCTGACAGGAAGTTATAATTGGCCCATTTCAAGCTGCATACAGTTAACATGAAATTTGAACACTAGAGCTTTTTCTTATCTCACTGACACTCTCTATTGCTCAGCTAAAGCCTCTGGATAAGTGGTGGGCAAACTTTACGCGTCACATTAGCATTCCTCTTCTTCCTCCTCCCTGCAGAGTTGCGTAAATAAACTATCGGAAAACAATTGTATCTATCCTTCTCCTAAAAATGACTTAAAAGTAGGATTTAAAGAGACACTGAAGCGAAAAAAATGATATTATGATTTGTATGTGTAGCACAGCTAAGAAATAAAACATTAAGATCAGATACATCAGTGTAATTGTTTCCAGTACAGGAAGAGTTGAGAAACTCCAGTTGTTATCTCTATGCAAACAAGCCATTAAGCTCTCCGACTAAGTTAGTCGTGGAGAGGGCTGTTATCTGACTTTTATTATCTCAACTGTTCCTGGACTATTTACTTTTTCTCTGCTAGAGGAGAGGTCATTACTTCACAGACTGCTCTGAAAGACTCATGTTGAATGCTGAGTGTTGTGTAATCTGCACATATTATAGAATGATGCAATGTTAGAAAAAACACTATATACCCGAAAATAAAAGTATGAGAATATTTTCTTTGCTGCTAATCTTCTAGTAATTATTCATAGTACACAACCAATTCACTATATCATATTTTTTTCGCTTCAGTGTCTCTTTAAATATAAAATAAAACTGTGGAATATCTTACTACTGTTTTTGCTCAATGACATTCATTGAAGTATGCCAGAGCTAAAATCTATTAACTATTGACCTTTTTTTTTATCCCTTTCCTGCTCTCAGAGGCAATTTTCTGCAAGGAAAGAGTTTTATAGTTGTAATTTCTCATCAGTGAGGGTCACACTGTAGTCTGACCCAGTCCTGACTCAAACATCAGGTATGTAAGTGGCAGTTCCTGTCTAACTCTTTCAGGCAGAAAAGAAGAAAAAAAAAAAAAAAAAAAAAAAGGGAACACAGCATCGTTATCTGTGTGCTAGGCACTGTACATACACATGTCTATCTCATGTCACCTTGGGTATCCTTTAAGAGGACCTGAGGCGAGATTGATATGGAGACTGACCGGTTTATTTCCATGTTTATGCATGCAGATCAGGCATTTGACAAATCTGAAAAGGTTAGCTGCATGCTTGTTTCAGGTGTGCGATTTAGACCCTACTGATTAGAAGGATCAGTAGGACTGCCAAGAAACTGGTATTGTTTAAAAGGAAATATGGCAGCTTCCATTCCTTTTAACTCACCTAACTGCTGCTTCTATGATCTCCATGCCAGCATGTCACATGAAGCCGATGTGGCCATGGAGATTGGGGGGTGGAAGCCATGATTAAGAGTTAACCCTGTAATAACCACACTACTCACAATGCCGGGAGATGAGGAGGTAAGGGGAATGAGGCACTCCAGCGGCACAGCCAGATTCATAGTGCTTATGGGCTGGATACAGCCTGCTGGCCATTGTTTGCCATGCGCTGCTCTGGATAATCCAGGGGCTTCCCCCATCCTCCTGTCTCCTCCGTAAAACAGTTGACAAGGGCTTGTCGATGGCTCACGTGCAGTGGAACGGACCCAATCGGATGCCGCTTTTTCCGCTGAAGCACGAGTGAGTCCTTGCTACTGCACATGCGTAGTGTGACTGAAACCTTGGAAACGGTACAGAAAACTGTGCAGTGTATGGCAAAAATGGATGTAAAATGATGCTATGGTCAATTGGATCACAAAGTTTGTATAATCCTGCATCAACTCCGTTAACTCCATCTCACTGACCATTCCTAAGTTAAGCAGACCTTAAAGTGAACTTGAGATGAAGGCCATCTCAGGTTCTATACTTACCTGGGGCTTCCTCAAGCCCCCTTGAAGCCACTCAGTCCCTCGCCGTCTCCCAGGGTGGCTCGTCACCCGCAAAACAGCCCGGAAAAAAAAAAAAAGTCCTTGCTTCGGCAGGACATATACTAAAATTGGAACGATACAGAGAAGATTAGCATGGCCCCTGCGCAAGGATGACACGCAAATTCGTGAAGCGTTCCATAAAAAAACAGCCCGAAAACTTGGCCGAGTTGCACTTCATCACGCACGTGCGGCCTGGAGCGCTCCCATCCATGGGCGTGTTCTGCACCTGCATGACGAGGTGCGGCTTGGCAATGCTTTCTGGCTGTATTGCAGGGTGCAGGAGCCACCTGAGGAGACAGTGAGGAACTGAGCGGCCTCTAGGGGGCTTAAGGAAGCCCCAGGTAAGTATAGAACCTGAGATGGCCTTCATCTCAGGTTCACTTTAACATTGGGAAGAAGGTTCCACATTAGGATGAGAATTTATTGATCAACTTGAGTGTGGAAACAAACACTGAAAGCAGCACAGAATACCTGCTATACCCAAGCATGGGCAGAGATTTTGCCAATACTTTGACCCAAGAATAAAAACATTTTGATATGCAATGTCATTTTAGGGCAAAAACGATTGATTAAACAGATACGATTATATTCAGCAGGTTTCAGTCTGCTTCCTTCTGCCACATATGATCAGAAAGGCCTTGTTGTACAATGTGGCTGTCCTTGTTACTTTTTGAGGAAATAGCTATACAATATTGGGGACGATATACCCATCATAAGTGGTGCACTGGGTCATACTTGTCATAAGGGCCAAGACATGGATTAACCTAAACAGGGCTATACTTGTTATACATACCTATTCACTTACCTAAGGCTTCCCCAAGCCCCCTCCTGTGCCCGCGCCGGTCACCGCCACGGGATAGTTTCATTTTCAGCTGACCACCTGTATTCTTTTTCGCCTTCCCACCATCAAGTGCGTCCTGCACAGGCGCAGTACGTCTGCACAGGACGCGATTGACAACGGGAAGGTAAAGAATACGCGTGGCCGGAGGCAGACCCTCCGTCGCCCGAAAACGAAACTAACCAACGGCGGGGACTGAAGGACACTCAAGGACAGGCGAGTGCACAGGACTGCTGCAGGGGGCTCGGGGAAGCCACAGGCAAGTGAAACTTTTTTCCTTTTCCAGGCTTAAAGGTTCCCTTTAAAGAACACCTGAACTAAGAAGGATGACATTTATTTCCTTTTAAAATAATGGAGATTGCCTGGCTGTCCTGCTGATCCTCTGAAATCTGACTGGATTGCCCTCATGCTTGTTTTAGGTGTGTTATTCAGACACCAATGCAGCCAAGGAGACCAGCAGGACAGCCGGGCAACTGGTAGTGTGTAAAAGGAAATAAATAGGTCAGCATCCATATCCCTTCTAAGGTCAGGTGTACTTTAAACTTGAGTCTTTCTAAATGAAAAGGCTCGGAATTATGATCAATTTATACTTAAAGTGTGCATATAAGTTACTGTATACACTTGCGTATAAGCCTAGTTTTTCAGTATAACAAATGTGCTGAAGTTACCCCCTCGGCTTATATGCGAGTCAGTGGAGCAGGTTTTGTTACTGGTGGAGGAGCATAGGGATCTTGCACTAGTGATCCTGCTCTTACCAGCTTGCGCCCTGTGCAGTGTGCTGCTCAAGACTACCTGTGTCCTCTGGCTTGTGGAGCGGCGCGTGCAAGCAATATGTCAACAATGCAATGAGCAGGTATTCTTTCTGTGTGGCAATCGCTTTGTCTCATATCGCTAACGCCATCTAGCGGCTTCTTGAGACTCAGCTGTATGATCCTGGGGCACATCTGGCTATGGGGAGGGGGCTGACTTGTACTGGAGGAACATCTGGCTACTGTGGCGGGGGCTATATTGGGGAGGAGGCTTATACGCAAGTCAATCACTTTTTCCTGGTTTCTGAGGGAAAAGCAGGTACCTTGGCTTATAAGCGGGTTGGCTTATATGCAAGTATATAAGGGTAAGTGTGAAAACGCACACAAGTGTTATTTTCCACAGATATCTGGTAGCTTGAATTTAACTACATTTTATTGCAGAGCCATTAACCCAAAGGTGACGTAACTCAATGAATGAAATAAAGCTCACAATTATTTCTTGTATTCTTTATTAAAAAATACTGCTGTACATGTGAAAACTCAAGGTGGAAAACAAAAACAAAATGTGGGTAACATTAGGGGATCATGACACTAGAACCTAATATATAGGTGCATTTTAAAGTCCTTGACAATACGGGATGCACTCCAGGGCAAAAAAAAAATATGTACCCTCATGTAATATTTACATGGCCAAAAAAGAAAAAAATACAAATGTACAAAATGGAAAATAAAAACATATGATTTGCTTTTTATGTGCTTTATCTCTGTTGAAACAGCAGGTGGTGGTAACCCTGTTGTAAGATTGCATGCCTGGGTTTTTTTTTTATCCTTTTTACATAATTTTCAACCAGGTTTAATTACAATGTATGAGAATGAGACAATATATGCACAAAATAAAAGTGAAATTCCCCTAAAAAATACCTTCGGGAAACCCCAAAAACTGCAGCAATTTTGAAAATATGATTAGATGAAGTGCATGCATGTACTACTGGAATTTTTTTGTTTTCTCCTTTGTATTTTATATACTAAATCCTGAGTTTTAGTGTATGGCCTAGAATAAAAAAAAAATATGATAGCGGGATGTCTATTGTTCTGCAATTGTTAAGTGTATGCTGGTTTACTAACATTTAAAAGCCCAGTTACCAATATTTTGCCTCTCAAAAATTCTGGTCCCAAAAAAGTAAAAAATCTAGTTAGAGTCCTGTGCCATACCATGATAACTGCTGTGATCTATGCCAGTGGCATGTCGCCAGTTCATTCCAAAAATTCCAGTAGTTTTAGGACTAAAAGGAAAAGAAAGAAAGATGGGGGGGTTGGGGGGGGGGGGGGGGGATTAAAGAAAACAAAATTAGGGAATATGTTCTGTTTATATGCTGCCCTTATCCCTGTCATCCCCCCAAAAAACAAAATGCAGTCCGCTTATAAATTAAGCATATTTTTCTAGAATACAAGTATTTCTGTTTTGTACAAAAATTGCAATATGATTTGTCAAAAACATATAAAAAAGACAGCTGCTATCTTTTTTTCTCATATACAGAAGCTAAAGATAAAAGACAGTTCTTATACTCCCCTCAACAACGGTGACTGGTTTACTTCGTACTTTCAAAAGAAGAACATTGTGATATTTTAGAACAATTTTCTGATGGCGAAAACTCAGCTCATTCAAAAAGGAAGGAAAAAAAAATAGTCATTAAACGAGACACAAATTAAGTTCCACGCTGAGATTCGCAGCACCGAGATGCTCTGATATCTTCCATCCTGTCCTTTAGAATGCAGGAATGATGTCCACATTCGCCATCTTTCCGAAGCAAAGTTCTCAGACTTCTCCGAGACAAAATCCTGGTGGGGTACATCTTAAAGCTTAAAATATTGTACAGCAGAGAAGTTCTGGACACTTCTCCAAATACTACAAAGGCTGGGATGTGTTAAAACTGAACTCAGCTGTTAGGCTGGAACATCGAAGAAGTCTTTTATTTAATTTTTTTTTCTCCTTTTTCTGATTGGTGGGAGCAACAGTGTTCCACGCAGTCTTTTTCTGGCATAGCACAATGGGATACTAAAATAAATGCATTTCTAGATTCAGTGCTAAGAGGCTACAGGTTTTGCCTCTTCTACCAAGAAATAAATCCGATATATTTGGCAGTCTAACATTTAGCTTTGTTTTTATGATATTCACTCAGTCGGTGCCACAGCTTTCCAGAAGAAGGAACCTTTTCGAGAAGGTGCTCCCAAGCATTCCAACAAAAAGCTCTACACACCAGAGACGATGCTAGAACCTCCCTCAGCGTCCGACAAGATGGCCTGGCACCGGAATAACCAACGTTGCATCACATTCTTTGACAGTGTCTCTGCATCCAGTGTTAAACCCTAGTAAAGCTGTGGTTCTGACGATAATAAAACATTTAGGTGATGTATTCCTGAAACACTGTGGCTAATCTGAGCAACATAAAATAAGAAAAGGATTGCATAAGTGGGTAAGACAAGCAGGAGACCTATGTACATTATCTTGCAAAAGGCGCTGGTTGTGTTTCTAAAACAAAAAGGAACTCTGCGAAGGGGCATTTAATGGAAACCAGAGACGCTAAAGAAAGATTTGATAACTAATCTGGGGCACTCGCCAAGCCCCATAAGCACAGAGTCCCTTCATCATCCTCCCACGTGCCTTCGTTCAGCTGCAATCAGCCCTGGTAACCGGCTAAGTCCCGTCAGTCGGGGTCTTTTGCACATGCACAGACCTCCGTGCATGTGCAAAAGACCCAGACTGACGTCACTTAGCCAGCTACCAGGGCTGATTGCGGCTGAACGGAGGCATGCAGGAGGATGGGGAGGGACTCAGCAGTGCTTATGGGCCTGGAGGAAACCCCAAGTATCAAACTTTTGTATATTAATGTCTCTAGTACACGTTAATGGCGCACAGCGTTCTCAATGAACGAGACTGCCTCTTCACCTAAAAAAAAAAAAAAAAATTGGACGTGGAGCTGTTACGCGCCAAATTCACTTTCTTGATCCTTGGGGAGGTCTACACAGCATAATTCTACAAAGCGTAAAACAAAAATTGCAGTTTGTATGGAATTGTTGCACCGCCTGGTCCGTTTAAGCTATGAAAAAAAAATAAACCCCTTAGCAAATTTTGCAGTATTGGTGAAGATCACACTGTGCCCCTGAATTTAGGTTCTTAGAAAAAAAATGCTTTCCCTTCAACATAAGAAAGATACGAGTCTTCAAATTAAAAAAAGTAGTGCATACAAGTGGAAACGCAAAATAAAAGCAGGAACGTCATGCGCCTGATGCTGTTCCTAGACTTAAAAACAGCAATATCTTCACAGATGACGCTTCCGCTGGCAGCCGTAGCGCACGGTTAAATGAAAACCAAACTTTCCTTCAAGTATCAGTGTACCTGACTGAAGTGCAAGCAGCTCTGCGCATCTCCTGTTTGATTCCCAATGGTGAAATGAGATGACAAGGACAAAATTCAGCTGTAGTGCAATTTGCAATTGGTTTAGTCCCTCAGCAAAGTCCTGATAAGGTTTCAGCAAATACTACAACTGACCGTTCGCGGATGCCATTAGTTCCTGAAACGTGTTTTCAAAGCAGCGTTTTAGATCGCTATAGGTTACCACAAGTACGCTCTTCTCGTCCCTGGATATGAGACTAACTTTCTCCGGCACGCCAGCGTCCAACTGGAAACCAAAAAACATCAGTGAAAAGAAAAAAGGGGGATGAATGAAATGGCATTACGTACACTATAGTACCACTATTTATGTTCCGGTAGAAGAGACTAATCAATGCAAAGGAAGAGTGAAGGGAATGAATTACCTTATTAAGACAAGATACAATATGACTGAGGTCAATCCAGGGAGTTCCTGCTTCTGTCACCTGATGGAAAAGATGATCCCTAAAGAGTTTCAGCAAATATCTGTCCCCCGTTTCTGACCAGGCTGGGTCTTTCTGAAATCTGTGAACACAGGCAAATAAACAAGGAAACAGTGGGAATTCAGCAGGTAAGACATATACGGAATGTGTTAAAGGACAACTGAAGCAAGAGAGATATGGAGGCTGCCATATTTAATTCCTTTTAAGCAATACTGGTTGCCTGGCATTCCTGCTGATCCTCTGCCTCTTAGGGTACGTACAGACATACGATAACGATCGTTCGTTCTGAACGACGAACGATGTTAAAGGAGGTATCGGCCGATGATCGTTTGAAGAAAGGCTACTTTGAACATCCGTGTACGAACGATCTTGGAACGAGCGTTGCGTGCGCAACATGATGTATAAACTGATTTCAAAACACAAGTGTCAAAAAGAACTGTTTGAGCATGTGCAAAGCTTTGAGAACGAACGATCAACGACCGATCGTTGTACAGACATTACTTTTTGAACGATGGTCGTTGGAAAAGATCTGGCAGAATGGATCGTTCTTTACCAACGACATATCTCGTTGGTCGGTCGTTTTAATGATCGTTCGTGCACTTTTTACGAACGATCGTCGGGCTATGCCGTCGGTAACGATCGTTTTAAACGACTATAGTCGCATGTCTGTACGCACCCTAATGCTTTAACCACTTTGCATCCAGACCTTGTTTCCCACTTATGGACCAGAGCAGTTTTGACAGTTTAGCAATTCCTTATTTAATCAGCAATAACTTTATCCCTACTTATGGCAAATAAAACATGTTGTTTTTTCCAAGACAAACTAGGCTTTCATTGTATACCATTTATTCCCTCGAACAAATTTTGTCTTCTATGAATTTTAATGGGAAAAAATATAGAAAAACACATTTCTCAGTTTTAGCAATTCCTGTTTAAAAATAAAAAACTCCTACTGTAGATAAAAAAAAAAAACAAACTTATTTTGTTTGGCTATTCTTACCGTTTATCACAAAAAAAAAAACTTAGATTATGTTCCTGTCAAAATTTATGGTGAAGTTATTAGATTCTGAAATAATGCTGCAGTGTGTATTTTTCGCTATGAACTGAGAAAATAAAAGTATTTTTAATGCTAAAAATCAATCTCATTAGCTCAGAGAACATATACCCCCATTCACAAATGAGTGCTGCAGCAGATAGTGCCAGAAATGTGCACGGGAGCAAGCCCAATCCTGCACAGCACTGCTTCTGCT